>NC_135693.1:9126876-9444499 GCF_964276395.1 Gasterosteus aculeatus | reverse complement strand
TTGGTTGCAGACATCATCATCATCCTTTTCATTATTATCTTTATAAATGTGGCAGTTTCAGACAAAACAGGCCTGATGAACACAAACAGCATAAACTAAATCTAACTTGCATAAATTGTCTATTAGTTTAAAGGAAACCTTTAATAGATTTGAAGGTTCTTGTATTGACACTATCCCATCTATTCGCCGATTGTTTTTGTTATCTTAGTGACCATACATTAGATCTAAGCACATTCACATTCAGATTCTGAAGGCTGCGGTCACGGGGAAAAGGTTGCATTGAATATTTTTCTTTTTCTTGTTACTAAACATTCAAGTCATGTTAACATACGTCAATCAGATGACATTTCTTCCAGGTATTTTCCACTTTTTGTAGTGGCCTGTTATACTGAAAATTAATTGATCCTACTAGTATTTCTGTGTATCCAAAGTCCAATCCATTACTCCTCATAGAGCTCCATTGTTGTAAAAATGATGTTGACAACACATCAACGGTGCATACTGTTGCACTTGATGTTCCTTCGTAATGAAAAACTGGGATAGTGTAGTTTGGTTTGAATTCATTGCATTAAACACATCCCTGGTACCAAGAATACTAAATGCACTGTGATAATTGAATGCTTTGTTTCAAACAACGGCTGAAAATAATGCATATCAAATGCACAGTTTGTTTGAAGTTTCACAAAAACTATGGAGAGGACCTGTTATAGGAAATTGATTTGCTTTAAAAAGAATGAAACTACATGCTTAGTTTTTGAATATATACACCTTAATTAGAATCTAATGGACTACGACAAATCGGTGGAGACTTCAGAAATTATTGTTTCAGGGTTTTCATTTGTTGAGATTAAGAAAAATTAAGAATGTAATGAATGAAAGAATATTCACTTTTAAACACGAATCTTTAGCAATTACTTGTAAAGATCAATAACAAGGGGCTCTATTGATTACGTGCTCTTAAATTTAAAGGACACATGCTGCAGAGTGTGTCTACAATTAAGGGTTGCCGAGGTTCATTACTGAATCCAATTATTTTCCAGAAGCCCAAAACAACCTGAATGTTGTTGATAGACACGTGTTTGTTGCAAATAAATATTCATCCCTCTAATAAGAAATATCCCCCTTGAGCGACTAACACATTATGAGATATCCACTAAAATGTCTTGAAAGGCCTCAAAGTGTTTTTTCTATCGCTTACCCAGAAAATAGCAGGTTTCCACAAGAGACACTTGTCCTTAAGGGAGAAAGACTGTGATAGTCTCCCTCAGCAGCAATACTTTAAAAAGCCTTGTTTTGGTTGGTTTTGTATCAAATAGAAACCTCAAAGACATTTAAATAGGCTTTAAATAGTTGACTCTAAAATACATTTTAGTTTGCACATAAGCAGACAGGGTGACAAAATGTTGATTTAAAGTATAAATTCATATTGTGTACCTGCAATGTTGGTACTTGGTGTAAAGCAACTGCACTGAATTAGATAAGTATATTAAAGCAATCACATTTATTGCAGGATTATTTTAGCAGGACAACATTCATGTGACCATCTTAAGAAATTATTCATATCATGTATGTTGATGATAGAGCACATGTCCTTTATGACTTAGTGAATGTACTCATTTTAAAATAGGCCTTCATACACACTAATGGTTCCCTGGTTTCATTAAAATGTGGTTGAAAAGCGTGTGTTTGTCCACCTTTTATCATAGAAGCTTGGGTGTCATAATGGATGATACATTTTTGGTTGGACTTGCGTCTTTCCTCTTTGAGAAAAAACAAGAAACATGAAAAAATAGAAGGAAATGGGTAATTTCAACTTCTGACAATATACCACTTTCACTCTATTTCTCCCTCCCCGCTCAATCACATCCACTCTTCATAGAATACTAATCATTGCTAGTCTGACAATGTGTTCTGGTTCAATGGCTCACAGGTAATGTGAGCGAAATCCTGAAGTACCAGTTAATGGTGTGATCAGATGAAAATGTATGAACTGTGTATGAGTAGACATGCTCTTCTTGTAATGAACTGCTTTTTTCAGTTATGATGGCTATTTTTTATTCTAGAATAGGATAATACACACATGCCCACGCCAGGGCACGAACTCATGTTTATAAAAAAGTCTCTAACTTAAAACCATAAAAATTTGGTGCAAGTAAACTCAAGTTTTGCACATATTTCTCTTTTGATATTGATAATATACATGTACCTGAATGTTAGGGTTTGATAGGGTATTTGATGATTGTACTCACACTAAATTACATGTCACAACTTTTGATAAAATCTTGTCATTCTGTCACTATGCCTTATAATGTCCTACTCTGGTAGTTATGAAATACAGGGTAGAGACAATAACATTTCCATACATAGTTGATCCGAAAGGTCTTTTGCTTTTAAGTAAATGAATCACATTTGCAAGCACTGCCACACAAGTGCATCACATATGGTTTATTTAATCAAACCAGATTACAGCTATAAAAGATGACTGACATCATCTTTATCAAGAGTGAAAGGAAACAAATGGCCAATATCAAAATATATGCATAGACAGAGACAGCCTGCACAAAAAGGTGTTATTCTGCTACAGTGTGATTTTCTATTTTAATAAATATGTGTATTGTGTACTCCAGCATTTTGTCTCCATAAAAGAGGTAAAGCACAGAGATTTCACAGTGACCCCTTCTTGAACTCAGACCAAAGCATATGGTTCAACCCTCAATTATGCATGGCTACATCTTCCTTCTTTTTGAGGGAATGAGCACAGAGTGTTATTTTGGTACAAGGTGACCTCTTTAGCTGCGTTGATATTTGGTGTGATTTAGAAAAATTTAACGTGAAAACCCTTTACTCAATTTCCCTCCCATTGATGCTATAGTTTTGAGAAAGGTCACTTTATTTCTCTCTTTTATGTAACAAAACATCAGTATTTTGAGAAATCTATTAGACTGATTTAAATATCTCCTTTTCACATCTGTATATGCTCTCAGACTCTAAGAGCATATTAGAGCCTAGAGTGCTGGAGGATGGTGTAGCAAACGTTCAATAATTTGACGGCTACATCAACTATGTACAGTAACACATTGCTTGATCTCATGGCATGCAAACCAGTCAAGGTTTAAGTTAACTTTGTGGGGACCAATGTTGCGTAAACTACGCTATCTAAATAGGCCTTTTGGGCTAGCAAGTGAGAATGTCTAGATCAAGTATTTCACAAGATGCCTCTTCAATGGACAACCTGTTGGTTGAAAAGGTTTTTGTATTCTACCTCTTTACCATTGACATTTTTTAATTTGAATGAAAAATGTGAAAATCCAGCAGCAACAATTAATTCATATTTAAACACCCAGAGGGGCTTCCATTTGATTCCCAGTGTATCTAAACATGCCTGGTTGCCAGCTGTTTACATATTCAACAATGCATAATCATTTGAACTCAACCAGTATGTGCAGAACCTCAGTCAGCCATGAATTAATTAAAGCTTTCTGCTCTGATAAGTATCAGCCAAGAGAGGGTGAGTCTTTCAAGAGTGTATTTGTTGATTCTGTGCTGAAGGAAATTTTACTTAAGTCGAACGTGAACTTCAGGCAAAATATACTGCTGCTCGTACAATAGAATGGTTACAATATTGTGACCGTCTTTCCAAGAGCTTTTTCAAAAACACACCTTTACACATCTATGTGTTTGTTTAGCTTTGACCTGCTTTACTAAGGATCATGACCCCTAGGGCGTTTTACATGATTAGAAAATGTACCCTGTGTGCTTATTCATGAGTCTCATCATCCTAGTCTTTGTATTCCTTGAAACGTTGTAACTTAAAGGATGTGGCCATGCTTTTACTAACTGTTATCACATGTGGTGCTAAATTCCCATGAACCCAGGGTTTACTGCACAAAACAAGAGACGGTCTTTACACTTAATTACAGTGAATGCCAGGTGGGATTTTACAAGCATGCAAACAGTTTGGTGTCACTGCGGAGCTGCAACTTCTGCTACTCTGATGCTGTGATCACTGTGCAAACAATGACTTCAAAAGGGTGTCGGTATCAAGGCACGCGCTTGTGCGTTTCTCTCTCTCTCTCTCTCTCTCTCTCTCTCTCTCTGTGTTGTGGAGGTTGCAACTCAAACCGAAGCCCCTTTAATCTCTGTCCTTGAGAGTAATCTTGCTTGTGTGCAAAATGGCTCACTTTATCAACTTGGTGGCAGCCTGCCGCGCCTGGAGTCTGGAGGCAGCAAACGCGGCAGCAGCAGCAGCGATGCTTTCCTCGTGACAGCTGAGAGGGAGCAACTAGAGGATCACCTTCTCCAGAGGCCCACTGTCTGCTGAGGAAGGACACAGAAAGCACTATTTATGATTTTCTTCTACTAATCTAACTTTGATCTATCATGTGTATGACCCGTATTGATAGAAACATGTTTTATGGGTATCCAAGGTTACTTGCTATGTTGCAAGTGTTTTTAGTTAAAGTTAGAAGCAGATTATTACTGGGTACAGTATAATTATTGCATTCCTGCTCTTTATTTTTACTAAAGTTTTTAGGTCACGGAACAGAAGGTCCAGGTAGAAAATGTCCTCAACTCCCCAAAAGCAGTGGCGGACTTAAGTAGGGAATGTGAAATTACAAAATATCATTTGCTCTCTGAATTTAACCGACTTTGGAAAAAATGTGTATCTTGGGAAGCTGCCGGAGGGCACGAAAGCACCCAAGCACCTACATGATAAGCTTCTGTGTAGATTTAAGATGTATTGTCTCATCATTATTTCCATTGTACTTCCCACAACCCTCTGAATGTAAATGTTCTCATTTCCAATTCCTTTTCAGCATCATGGAGAAACATTTTCATCTCATCCAGGGCTGCCTGAGGATGATTTGTGGATTAGGTTGTGTGTCTGACTGTGTGCATTCGCTAAGCCGAGAGTCCGTTCACCCGTGACTGAGGGAATGTGCACCTATGTGTTATGGCTGCAGCAAAACTGCACAATAATTTGAATGGCCGGTTACGGCTGCATTGCATGCTCAATGACCTCTTGAGGTTGCGGTCATTTAAACTTTGTTATAAGCCGTTTATCTTCTGTTTTATACTGCCATCGACTGCCTGCTTACACCCCACTCACAACTCTTTACTGGGCCCTGGCTGATAGAGGCTGCATCACGATAACTCAGCTGATAGCATCTAAGACCAATAGACGCTGGTCTGCAGCCTGAGACACAATTAACAGCGTGTTTGGCTAATAGCTAACGGAACTACCAATACATACACTGCTGAACACCTCTCAGTAGTCTCTGTTTATTGTTATGCTATCTGGTTTGAACTAATACAATTCTTGAATGTATTCATGTTCAAACATTCATGTTTTTGTATCCCTTTTCTGTAAAGACTGCATATGGTTCATGTTGCTTCCAGCTCGGGCTAGTCATTAGCCTCTCTGTGTCTTACAACGCAAGGCTAAAATGGGTTAAGGGAAACATGCACTCTACCGGGGTGAACACGGTGGAGGGCAGCCTTTAAAGCAGGGCATCACCAAGGCAGAGTTTGTGTAAGATGTGCCTTTGGAGCAGATTGCACTCCGCTGGCCCGTATCCCATAACAACCACCTTCCAAAGGCTCAGCATGGGCACCCCTGTGGTCACCCTTCATAGGCCCTTTTTTTAGGTTAAAAGCGGGTTTGATCAGGGGATCTGCCCACCCCCCAACCATTGGTCAAATACAGACTGTGTGCTTCATCATGTCTGGAGCCCCCAATGGCTCTTTTTTGAAGACTGATCCCAATTACACAGCATTGGAGCAGCAAAGACGAAGCTCTATATACGATATACAAAGATTTTTTTTCGGTGTTCTGAACCATGCTGTGATTGCATCAGAATTTAAATGTGATGCAACGTTATTTATGCATGAAGGAATCCAAGAGTTACAAATTGAGAACGAATCCTATTCACAATTGTAATCTTTTGCAAAACATAATTTTTGCCCTCATAACCTGCTGTTTAGTGGCACGCCAAAGTAAGAGTTTACTATTCAGACAACTTTAATAGCGTGCCACAAATCAGTACACGTAACACCGATTCTCGAGGAGCCATTCAGTTGTTTAGTATTGGAAACCAGTGGTGGAAATGGTGTCCGCTGGTTGGGCTCCTGGCTGGAGTGGTGATGGAAGGGAGCTATGTGACAGGCTGGTGAGGTATTGGAGACGACCAGGAGTGCAAGGAGTCAGGCTGGCGCCGGGGCAAGAGACAAACAAGACCGCGTGAACAAGGGTTAGACAATGCCACAGGCAGACAATTGACTGGTGACTTTGTGACTTTGTGTGCCGTTGCATAAGTAAAGACTGACGATCTGGCCCCGAACGGGTGAGCGGCTGGGGAGTGAGTTGTTCAACCTGGAGACAGAGAGTAACGTGATATGAGAGGTATGGATCGGTGGTCTAAAAATTTAAAGTGAAATAAGCAATGTGCACATTCCCCAAATCAAAGTCACCATTACTGCCGTACCGAATTTACGATCGCTTCTCTCTTTCTGCAATATGGATTGAGCAGGTCAATGCAATCACAAACTTGAGCATGTTTGTAGTATCATATATTGTATTTTTTTTCTATATTGTTTGGTTCCCTAGATGAATTTAGTGTTAGGAATAGACAATTGTGAACATTTACAATTGCTAAAGTATCTTTTGCTCACTCTTGTTTACTGCGGAGAGGAATGGCTGCTGTTGCGAAACAGCACAATCATGAATCTTGGTAGGTTTTCTGGGCATATTGTGCTTAACAGCACCACGTCTGTAAAGCATTAATGGCTTAAGGACCGACTCATATCCAAGTCAAGCTGCAAAAAAGCTGCAACAATCTGCCCACTCCTCCCACTGTGCATTGTTGTTTTCTAAGCTGATTACCCCATTCAACCACAACAAAATAAAACTAATTATCAGTGATCTATTTCCCAACAAATATCGAACATGGTAACTGAGAGGTGTCAATAGCAGTTTTACTGCTTAACAAATGTAAGGTTATGTTGGACCTCAGGGCTCCAAAGGACATTTTTTCATTACATTGTGACTGTGGCAGCACTGGCTCTTTGAGTTCACAACTACAACCACTTGCCCTAATGCAGATAAAGCTTTCAAGCTAAACAATCTTTAACAACCTGCACTTTGCGATGTCTTGCTGCGCTATGTCACATTGACTTACCACCAACAAGGGTAACATTTACAAAAGAAGAGCAAATGAAAAATGTCAATGAACGAGAATGAGAGACACACAATTCAATACTGTCAAACCAAAAGGGTTCTCGCAGACAGAGGCACAGTAGTGCAGTTGGCTTTGAAGAGGTGGTGGCAACAAAGAAGACCTTTAACATATAAAGCCTGTTGGACACACACTTTCTGTGTGTGTCTGATCTTATCACCTAATCTGTCACCAATAACGGTTGATGTGCTTCAGGTCAGAAGCACATCATTTATGTGCTGATGCTAATTTAAACAATGTACCACTTATAGCTATAGCATATACTGATAGCAGGTGGACATTGTAAGTCAGGCAGTCCGGAAAAACATCAGGTCCCACTTCTATCTCCCGACATTGGGAGTTGGTGCTCCAGGCAAGGCGGTCATTAGGAGAATAGGAGAGTGGGTGCAAGATGCTGGCTGGGAGATGGATAACTCCATTAGGCATGGCAGACAGAAGGCAGTAAACAGGTCAAACCTGTGGCACCTTATAGGCATCTGTTATTGGTTCACTCCCCCACTAATCATGATTAATGGAAACTTTGACAGAAGTGTAACGGTACCTGTCAAAACTTGATATTACATTATCCACTGTGATTAATTTTTCTTTTGTAGTGAGGAAAATATTAATCTTTTCATCCTGTCATTGTGGGAGCTTTTGGAAATACAAATGTGTTGTAAATCTGTATTGACAAGTAGTTTCAAAGGAGTTTTAATTAATAGGTGATACAATGTATGAAACCGGCAGACAAGCAGAGTAATTTTTTCCTCTTGCATGTGCTCACACCACTGTCATGGTGAGGATCAAGGGAGTGGTGCTCCTTCGATCATCACAACATCATTGGGCGAGGTTTTATTTGCAGAACCACTGGTCAAATGTATCATTGATACTCTCTCTGGTGGTAATATGATCATTCCTTTACAAGTTTATTAAATTCATCTAAGAAATAATTGTACGTGTACTCAGATTTCCAGACCTAATGTCATTGAGCTTATTCAATGAAGATATGTGTGTGTTGCTCTTTTGAATGTGTTCTGTCCCAACAGCCCAATTGGTTAACATCGGCGCCGAAAGGAATCTTGGGCAGGATGTGAAATCTAGGCACAGCAAAAAAAAACGAGCGGCTCTCAAATACAATTCAATTCCCAAATTTGTTTAATCCATAGAACTGCATAAGGAATCCCTTTAGCGTCTGTATGAGAAGCAAAAGGGGTAGATGATTATAATAAGATAAGCTTATCAAACTAAAAAATATTCTTCTTTGAATTCCCAATTTAACCAGATATTTTCTGTGACCATGCTCTGTTTTACCCCGCTCGTTAAGCCACTAACAACATTGGTGTTAAGTGTATTTTTTATTGTGACCCTGCATGTGCTACATCTTGTACGGTGCTTTTCTAGTCTTGCGACCACTCCAGGTGCCTTTACATTACACGTGATTATTTACCCACAGATGACAGAAGCTACCTATCCACAGTGCCAACTGCCCATCGGTATGAAATTCATACCATTCACTCATAGTATTCCCCCTGTGGTGGTGGTAGTTCAAGTTCAAGTTCAAGTTCAATTTTATTTATATAGCACATTTAAAAACAACCTCAGTTGACCAAAGTGCTTAACAAGCTCGAAAAGCAGAGGTATGGTTTAATAGCATCACATCTGAATCCATCAAACAAACACCTCCCTCCTTTCTATTGTAGGCTTATGAACCAAGACCCCGGGAACAGCGACAGCCATTGAAACAAATTTGACGTAGATGTCGTCCTTTATATTATAACTTCCTGGTCGGTCACGTAATACCACTGGGTTCAACTTTAACATCGGTTGAAATCTGCAATATTTCTTTTTGAGACAGTGAAGCAATGCTCAAAAAAGGGCAATTATCTGAACAACAGAATAGCTTCAAACCAGCTGGCTCACACCCTTCCTCTTCTCCTCTTGTGAAGTCTCCACTGCGTTGTTGTTTTTTATTTTTGTTATATTTATAGATATATCTCCGGAGCTTGAGCTTTCTTTTCTTTTTACCATAGTGAATATTTCACGGCCATCATTTTTGTGACTTGCAACCTCACCTTCCAGCATGGAAGCTGTAGTCACAGTAAGTATACTTGTCTTTGCACCCACGCCGCGCCAAATTGACAGCCTTTGAAAATGTGCCAATTTGATTAGAGAGTTAAAATACAGGAGTCTGAGGGGCCGTTGGGAAATCGCGCCCTCTCACTCCAAAGAGATAGATTTGAAATAATCGGCTCTTCCCACTGTTTTCAATCTATTTCTTTTCTTCCCTCCTTGATGCACTTTGTTGTTTACTAAAAGGAGCATCCCTCAAAGTCTTGGGAAGATCACGCGTCATCACGTGGTGGAAAGCAATGCCAATACATCCATGTCCATGATAAGGACTCAAGCCTACTGTGATATATATATATATACAAAAATAATATTTTTGTTTGATATTTGGCAGAATAGCAGAAGAAAAATTAGACAATGAAAATAATTACCATGTTGGCCCAGCATGCATAATGAGTGTATGCCCACCTTGCTGCCTGAAAAGGGCCAGAAAATCCAAAACCTGGACTCTGAATAAGCACATTTTAGGAATAACCTCCAGGGGTATGTCAGGCATGTCATTTCAATATATTAGTTCAGGTCGACAATAAATCATTTCTTTCATCACAATTTCTAAAGCACATTCCCAGCAGTAACCGAAGCTCATTAGCACATATGATCATTAATTGATGTCTGAAACGATACCAAAACATTAGTTAATATTCCAAACCCAGCACCTTGTGTCAGGACCAACAGATGCAAGAGCAAAAATAATTTTTGGCAGTCTAGGGTGTGCTGTTCAGCAACAACCTGAGATTGACATGAGGTCTAAGAAAAGTATTGTTTTACAAGTCCGACGAATGAAAATCCAAGCAACTTCTGCTTTTGAGGGAAAAATTAGTTGGAATACAACATACCCTGTTAATGAAAGTTAAATTTCATGGTGATTAAGGGAAACATGTCCTTGCAAAAAATGTCATATACATTTTTTGTCCGCTTTAATTAGCTCTATCAAGCACTTGTCACAAGAAACAAACAGAGGCTCTGCGGTCAGCTCACTATTTGATTCTACATCCCGTTTGTCCACACATCTTCTGACTTGACACATGTACGAGCTAATGCCAAATTTACTTGCAGATGAATGTAAAATTAGCTAGCAATTTAAATATGTGAGTGTCAGTGTGCATGTTTACTTGGAAGGTCAGCAGTCCAAAGCCTCGACAACTATTTACTGCACACTGTACTAAAGATGTTGGGAAGGAAGAATGAAGGTCCTCAATAATCTACTTGTTTTAAGTTTAAAGTCCTCTTCAAGACTTGATATGTGAAATTCCATGTAAGAAATCTTTGAATCTAATTGTTAAATCCAAATCCCGGTATATTTACACACCATACAGCTGCATGTATTTATTTGTTTTTCATTTTAAAAAGGGGTCAAGGGGGGTCAAGCCTCAATGTTAGCCAATCAAAAACAACAAAGAAGAACAGACAGCAAAAAAGACAGTTTAGAGAATGACTTGGTCAAAATATATTTACCCAATGAAACCTGCCATAGGTTTTGAGAGTTTTGCAGACATATTTAAACAAATAAAAACTATATATAAGTAATTGTCTTGTGTTTCCGACCAACATAAATTACAATCTGACTTTAGATAAACTCATTATTTTTAAAGAGTAAATATGTTAAATACTCTTTGTGTGTGCCCACATTGCGGAATTATATGAAACATATACCAGCAAAACACACATATTTGCATTTGCCATGTGTCTTTTCCAAAAGTGAAATTAAGCTCATTTTGTCGTGATTCACACATGTGAACCATGTTAGAAATCTTTGCTTGATGACGGATATTAAAAAATAAGAAATGTGTTTGACAGTTGCGGTGAAGGTTTCTCCTCACCATGGCCCATCAGACAAAGACAAGGACTCGGACAGGATCTGATACGAACATCTCTGCATTAAGGTGACGATGGGAATTTGTGCATTTTTTCATTTTGTAGGTGTGTTTGTTCATTCAGACTCATTTGTGTGATTAACATTTTAATAAATGTAAAGCGCAAAGAGATTTTTTTACAGGATTATAATGATGCAGCATGTGGTGTCGGGCTTAGCGCTGGTTAGCATCGTCAAGAAGGTCCTCCTACTTTAATGACCAATATATCTTCATATACATCTTATGTCGAGCCTCAGTGATTAAAAGTATCAGGTGGTCCCTGGGGCCGGGGGCAAAGGCTGAGTAGATTCAGTGCCAGTAAAGAGTTCGGTTTATGTGAGCAAAACAGAAGCAGAAAGCTCCTTAACTAAGTAACCGCAGCAGGGCTGCAGTCAGACACTGCTCGGATGGCGATTCGATTCTGTCAGGGACAATCAGCCAATCTTCAACTGCAAATGGTTTACACTGATGTTGCTTTATTGCCATCGCTCCTTTCTGAGTTGTTGGAATCGGTCAGGAGCAAATGGAGAAACAATTTATTCTGCAGGTGTCTTCTGTATCATCCTTTGGATCCCTTGTATTGGACAATGATCATGTACAGACGTGGATATCTTGGATGTCTTTTCATTTTCATCATACAAGAAATGTATTTTGGGTATGGAGATTACTGTAATGTATCAAACTTGGTATTTCTATTTAGAATGAGATTATTCAACTCTCCAAAAAACTCTTTAGTACAAAAAACAGAAAATGTGATTTCATGTGATACAAATTAATCCATCTGGGACTATTTTGAGCACTCAAATTAAACGTTGACGTTAAACTTTAAACAAACATCTGCTATTGCAATTGGTTGGAGGTTTAGCCTTTAAAGATGTGCTCCTTGTGAAACTTGTTGATGATATAGAGAGCCAGAGCATTATACAGCAGTGAGTTACACAAAAAACAAGCAAAATATGCTTGTGGCTGCAGGACTGTGCTGCTAGTGCATCACCAGGGAAATGTTTGTATCTGTCACCGAGTGGATTGGCAAGTTAAAGTCAATATTATTTCTTTTTCACTGAAATTCGTTTTTGTTCTCTCGAATTGGAAATCTGTGTTTTTTTAAATGATGAATGATTGAATTTTGATATTCTAAGGTATTTGTGAAACGTAAATTTCATTTGTAAAATGCCTTACTGTCCCAACACCAATGGACTACATGGTGCATTGATCTGAAAGGATGTAAACTAGCTTTTTTGTACGCTTTTAGGAAAGTCCTTCATGTGTGCCAAAACTGTATTTAAATTGCTTTATGTTTTCTTTTTATCCTGTGAGTAAAGAGTTGTTTGTCTGTGTTATGAAAATCACTGGATGAATCTGGTTTTGTGTACGAAAGGTCAAATGCTGACACTTTAATAGAAATCAATGTGTAAACTGAGCAACTATATTAATTAATACAATACCACAGCTGTCAGAGAAAACAAATATATTACACACTCCTTATCAACTTAACAGCAACAGAATTGTGTTTAATTCGTACATGTCATTTTAACAGGAAGAAAATCCTCTGATTTTATTTTCTTGTACATGTGTAGCAATGCACTAGCACAGCACTTGATACCAGCATGTAGAACCCTTAAGGAGTATCTGTTTATTCACTGATTAATGATAAGACCTGACACGTTTCAATGTGTGCACTGTGTAACTTGTGAAGCGTGGCTTTTTCACGTGATATTTCTGATGCGGCTGCTGTTCTTTCACACTGTGAGATGAACAGACAGGATGACCTTTCAGTCACTCTGCTGTTGGGAGCCTACTGAGCACTGCCAGGGTGCACGGTAAACCTTTTGTGCTGGCGGACAGCTGAATAACAATGAAAAAGCAATATTCTGCTCGGCTGCAATCGGAATCACAGTCAGTGGGTTTTTGAAAATCAAATCTCAGTCAAGATAGACCTGAGCCTGTAATATTTATGTACAACAGGAATCGTACAAATGTTCGGTACAGTTGAGGGGCCAAACATAATGCCTGGCAGCAGAGAAACAATATCATTTTAAATATTTTCATCTACTCCTGTATTTATAAGTGAGATTGAAGTTACATACAATTCCAATGTTATTCCTCGATTGCTGCTCTCAAAGCTGTGAATGAAAAATGGCAGGCAGTCATTTTGACCCCATGGCTGGGAGAAACGAGAGAAGGTTGAGCTAATAGCAGCCCGGGGTCTATTTCCATGTACATTGCTCTCTCAAGGTCATGTAGAAAGGCTTTAGAGCAGCAATAGGCTACTTATCTCCTCCTCGGGCAAGACTGGGTAACCCCATTAATCAAGCAGTATTAGTTATAGAGGCAAAGCTCCAAGCGAATGGCCATGTCAAGGTTTCCTTTTGCATGTAAATATATGCACATACATTTCATCTTTTCTATGATTTCAAGGTCTGAAAATGGCTTGATTCTTTATTTTGCTGTGAAGACATTTTGCATATTGTAACATGAACTTTAGGTAAAGGTTCACCTGTGTCCTATACTGTTAGAATATGCTAGTGTGTAAGTATTTAAATACAGTATATGCATCAGCTATATGAGACATTATAAATCTAGATCTACTTGTAGACCTAATTTGCCACCAGTGTTATCGAAAGGAGAAGTGGAGCATTGTGCTCAGCATGTGGATACCTCATCAGCTGCTGTTGCAGGCTGCAGAAGTAAAGTGTGCACTCCACTTGGAACAAGATAAATGACGAAGTTGTGTACATTCATCGACAACACAATCGGCTAAGTCTACCCTATCTCTCGAGCTCTCTCTGTCACTGTCTCGAGGTGTAGTGCACTGTAAAATGGAGCATGCTTCACTAAGACCCTTTATTAGTTTTCCGTTTAAAAGGTGCAATTTGCACAATTGATATCCTTGCCTCCATATGTTCGATACGGGCCAGCGCAGCACTTTCACCGCTCAAATTAACTCCTGTGCAGAAAGGCGGAGCTGTGTTCTTGTGTGTCTATGAACACGCTACACCTCCACATTTATTTTCTTCACTTCACAAAGTTGAAACTAACTAATATCATACCTACTATCGTATATACTAAACGAGAATAGTGCATTTTAAAACTGCAGCACTACACAGCATTTCTCATAAAGGGTGAGCATTTTTTAAACATTTCCTTGCACTCCCATTTTAACTTCTGTTCCCGCTTTGCCCGAGAATCACATTAGCAGACTTGTTGAGAGGCCATCTACTGCATTGTGATTCAGTAGGATTGGACGTTCACTGGCTGTTCTTTCACTGTTAAGTCACACTTGAGGTATATGCTATTGGCATGGTGCATGTAGGCCTAAGTGCAAGGGGCTTTGATCACATCATCTGGATGATAGCCAGGTGTCATACCGCTTTGAGCTGACAGTGCAAAGCGTAGTCTCACAAGGCGATGAGGATGACGTTTAAATGAGGGTGGATTCGTGCAATTATTAGGACAACTGAGGGACAGTCAAATGGACAGTGGATGTGATCTTGCATTATGTATGCAGGTCGGTTGCATGCACGTTGGAGCTCCCTTGCTCTGATGCTGATAAGATGCAGGGTGACATCAGCGCATTCATGTATTCTAATTGTTCGGCTTCCTATAAGCAGAGAAACTGAACTGTTAGTGTTCAGCATTCGGGAACGCAAACAAATATGTTCCTCGGTGCACCCGACGATGCAGAATTTGCACTGGGAATACAGACGGACAATCATACTGCAGTACGTGGTTGTAGAAAAGAGCAAGAAGGAAGAGGCTGAAGGAGTAGAAGCAACTTGACTTCACTTGGCCGTCCTTCTGGGATGTCATGGTCATGCCTTAATGGAGTGGATGTGTCGCTGTAAAAGCTCCCATTCCGTAGAGGCAGAGTGGGCTTCATAAACAGCTCATGCAGAACCGTCGGGGCTCTGTCAATGGCCCTGAAGAAAACGCTCACATCTGCTCTTGAAAAAAACTATTAAGAGAAAGCTTGATAAACAAGTCATATGAGACGCTGTAGAAATGCGGGATGGATCCTCCGCTCTGGCTGAAGTATAAATGAAGTTAATAGAGAACTTCATTTGATTTGGTTTTCAAGTGTTTCAACTACAGAATTAATCACTTTCGGATGACCTCGTCCTCTTGAGGGCTTTTTGTCCTTGATAGATAATGTTTTGCCTCTTTATTTGCATCTGGGCCCATCTTCTGCTGAGAGGCAGGGGCCGACTAATCTCGTCCAGAAGACACATGGAGCGCACAAGATGGGCTTAATGTCCTTTTGTTTATTAAGCTCAGCTACCATCCAGAGGAAAGAGAGCAGGTTTAAACCCTTTCATCTTGGACACTTAGGCAACTAGGAATGCTTATGGTATCGAGGATAACCCATATTATCTCCCAACTGAGCAATTAATGCTAAGTCAGGAGGCTTTACCAGGGATTTTGTTCATTTTGACCAAAATGGAGATTCACATGCACTCATCCAAAACATTAAACTTCATGAAATAGCCCAGTGAAAAAAATGGAAACGGCATGTATGTGGATTGTTCTCATCACTCTCCTGCAAATGTGGGGCTTTGAGAGCGAGAGCCTGAAATGCGCTGGACCTAAATGCCATAAAGTAGATGACGCAATTGTACTGGGAGCCTGTTGTCATGAAAACACAGCGCAGGCTTGGAAGGAAACGAGGTAGCTGCCTGCCTTCATTAGATAAAATAGCAGGAGGGCTTATGTGGATATAACCGAGATTAATTAGATTCTAGTGATCTGCTCAAAATGTGACACCGTCATGCAGAGTTATGAGCCCGGCTCAGCTGCCAAAGCTACTATGAATCTGTCCTAAGGCACACGATTAAAGGAGCAGCATGCTACTTACTCGACAATCTTACGCAACCTACAGGTAAGCGTTGAAATAACAATGTAACGAAAAACTTTCGGCCGTTTAAATAATTACCACCACTCCTGAAAGCAATTGTCTTTTTTTATAAAACACAAAGTGTTGAATGAGATGTTTAGAGCCACAGCAGTTGTTAATCATGCATATTATTGGATAAGCAAAACACACATGCTCAACAAACTGTCAACTGTCACTCGCATCACATCATTACTCGGAGCCTGCGGGTAAACACCCAGCTTAATTTTTTATGACAGAAAATGAAAGCATCACACTCTTTCATTGTCACACTTGGCGAAGCCTCTCTGGTGTCTCAAAGTGTCACACTGCTCCTACCGCAGCACACATCCATTTTTGAAGAAAGTGAAATATACAATCAGTTTGCAGATAGCCAAGCTGTTAAAGGCCTTGGCTGCTGAATTTCCAATCCCTCCTGATAACAATAATCTAAACAGACTACTGCCACTGGAGCAAACAAACAATTAACCTCAAAAGTCAACCACAAGCCTGTGCACTCCCGTCTGTTCCCAGACTGTTATCATACACTCATCATCCTCCCTCACCTTTTGGTCTTTGGTCCGTCTTTTACAACCAGTGAAATGATCATGCAAAGGTGCAGCTGCTGGAATTCCCTTTTGGAATAAATAATATACAGTTTCATGATATCTCCACAAATAGAGCTGGACAGTTTGAGGATGAGAGTCCAAACCTTGAGAGCCATCCTTGACCATTCCTCTCACCACGGTGGCAGCTGGGCAGCTCATTCACTCATTGGCTCATTCTACTAAAGAGCAGGACGAAGCACTTAAGACCCTCATTTGTGCCCAGACTTTACAACAATCTTTTTTTCTGTGGCCTACTTCATCTGCTACAACACACAAATCCCCCCCCCCATGGGGGATCAATAAAGGATTGTGATCATCATCATCATATGGCACTTGGACATCATTGATGGTAATGCAATTTGGGTCAGTTGGATCTGTTTGCATCATTCTAGCATTTTATTAAAAATGCATCTACAAGTATCCAAATGACTCACTTGCTTATTCATTAAGATTTTATTACAAACATTGTCATGTGATACCAGTTATTGTTTCAGACAACAAGGACCTTTATTGAGTACTGCTACAAACCATTTATTAACCATTTATACGTTAATATAAACATATTAATTCTGACGATCGTATTTATGGATGGCAATGTTGGCATGATGGTTGTTGACAAATATGGCACATTTCTGGAAATATTTGAGCAGATATTATTGCTGTTACGACTTTAACCTTTACTTATAGAAGAGCACATGGATTAACATCAGCTGTTTACCGTACGGGACCAACACAGAAGGGTGCTAAAGTATGTTTAATTTTAACAATAGGTTTATACAGTTTATTGATGTGCAGCTGTTTAGTAGAGAAAACAATGAATGATATATTTCTATCACATATACTGTGAATATATTTACAGTATTCATATTCATATTGAATATATAAAATATAAATACAACATAAACAAAAGCAATTAAGGCATCAAGGTCTCCATGGCCAAAGCAACAAACAAAATAACTCACATTAGAACTCAATCAAAGAAAAATACAACACTAATCGCCCAAACAAGCCACAGAACAAGAAGCAAAATAAAAAGCAAAATAGAGACCACCTAAAGCTTCCTTAACAAAGTCCCCACGACTAACAAAGACAAAGGATCAAAGATTAGCCGAGCTGTTTCAAGCTGCAATCAAAGAAAACACAGTTTCACTTAAACTCAATCACAGCAAGACCAGAAGCACCGGCAACAGACACCTCAAGTGATAAGAGGGGGCACGGAGTAGATATACAGCTCGATTGATTGTTGGAAAGAGATCCAGCCATGGGTGATCAGGCACTTAGGTGTGAGTGATTAGGCACTAAGAAAGAGGCCTGGCAGAATTGAAATACACACGGTGCATCCCAAGTTTTGTATTTGTTATTTCCTTACTCCTCGGTGCTTGATCAAACCAGAGGTTTTTCCATCTTGAGGGCTGTTTCAAAGCTCTTATTTCTGCCCCCAGCAGTAAACTGTTTTTTTTCCTCCTAATTTACCATTTGGTCATCAAATATTGAATTGTCTTTGCAAGTCTGAACAACTGGACCACATACAACTTTCTTTATTCATTAGAACGATTGTCAATCTGCTATTTTCCCTATTAACTGTAATTATGGGGTAGCTGAAATAATTTATGTTAATTTTCCTTCAGTCACATAGTGCTAAAATCTTCAGTTCGGTTTGTTTTGAGTTTCATAAGGTTTTAATTTTCCCCTAAACATTCCCTTCCAGCTAATTATAACAATCACGGGATTGTCTTCAGTGCATTCCACTCTACCTACATTAACCTCAGCATATTGAAAGTCAAGGAGTTTAGTGATTCTCACGCCATTCTCCATAGTGGGATGATTAAGCTGACGGCACTCAACAGAGAATTAGAGACTTGATGGCCGATATTTTCTGATCCACCTACAAGCAGCACTTATCCAGTAGCCCTTGGGTCCATGCAGATCTTAAAGGTCTTGGTGAAGTAGCAAACATCCAGCAAAGGACCACTAGGGAGCAGAGACATAGCGCTAACTTACAGCAGGAGGAATACACAACAACATAGTCCAAGCGGCCGTCAAAGCCAGGAATGACAGCCAACACCAGGTTCATGAGATGTTGAAAAGCTGCAGCAATGATCCTGAGGAGAGAAAAGCAGGTAGAAGGGAACTGATAACCTGACTTTCATCTACAACCAAGCATGATCAATAATCAAATGGTAAAAAAGGTTCATCGACAGCAGATACTAACACAAGGTGCAAGCATTAGGTCAAAACCATTAAACCTCCTTTAATTAATGAGCATGGGATCTGTTGAGGAAACATGCAGATTCATCTATTAACACTTCACCATAATCTGGACTGCTCTCAGGGACATCCATTATTTAGATCATTCATCATCATTTACCATGCTCATCTCAACACTTATTAATTGGAAAATAGTACCGTACAGCTACAAAAATGATCTACAAATGAACATGTACTGGAAATGTGGCTGTCTGCGCTTAAGAGCAAATCAATCAGCAGTAACGTGTCCAGTTTGTGATAATAGCAATATTGTCTATTTAGGTCTCCGAGTCTGCAGTCATACCAAACCACCATGAGACGTTAAATCAATCAAGCTCAACATCCTGAGGCCCGAGACTATAAGAATCAACAATCAATCAATCAATGATTCTGTTTGCATGAAAACAGCTAAACCTTTTTGCTTTTATCTAAACCCCATTTCTACATTTTTGGGTGGGAGATTCTCCATCAGCTTTAACCTGCAGAAGGAAGAGGCACATTCTTCAAAGGAAGCGGAGGACTAATTCTTCCATAAGAAGTCTACATCCACCGGTTATACAGATGAAAATTCCCTTCACATTCAAGGAATTCCCGCTGTCCATGGAGGATTTATTGCAGCACAGCTAGAAGCTCCAGATCCAGAATAGAATACATCAATTTGAAGTACCACATCGACTACTACGGAGACACCTCAGCGTAAAAGGCTTGTATCTGGGCAGAGTTAGTTAATATTTGAAAGAGCAGTTTTTCAATGATTTCTTTTTGCATGTGTTTTGCTATATATATATATATATATATATATATATATATATATATATATATATATATATATATATATATATATATATATCGTGGCCTGTGCTCCTCAATATACGTCTAACAGGGTAGTACGAGTACTATTTAGCTCAATGAAATCCATAGATCAAATACACATCTTGTGTGTGATTTGATAGCTTGGAAACTTTAGAAAAGACTTTAGAGTGTTATGTATTACTTTTTCACATAATAAGTTTTAGTATTGCTTGAAACAACTTCTAACGACTTAAATGCTTTCATTTTGGATTTAGTTTACAAACTGACAGAGTTGTTAATGCAGAAATTGAGGGCAATGCTGCTGCATAATCTCTTTAGGGGAGTTGATGTAGAATCCTGAGGCAAGACTGTTCTGAAATATACTGTAATTATGTCAACATTTGAATAAGTTATCTATCAGGCTCAAATTAGTGCAATGAATTCACCCTCAAAGTGTACACCCGACTGCTATTTACCAGATTTTGCATTAAATAAATGGAGCATTGGGTATAAATATATGTCACATTTCCTCTTCAGAGACATTTGCAGCATATGTATTTAGTAATTGTATAACCTGGGAAATGTGTCTTCAATATAAACAAATCATTTTATAGGAACATAGTAATTACGTGACAAAAATACAATTTATGTTTCTATTTGGCAAAAAAGAACAGTGCCCTTTTTAAATGTTTTGTTGGCTTTGTTTTGGTTTTAGTGAACGACCTAGATTCAATGTTAAACTAAACGTGCATTTTCACAGAGGAAGAGACCTGTTTCTAAACACTTGCCCGGAGCATGACTGATGAACATTCAAATGAGCTGCCTGATCATAAAGACTGTGAACCTTGCAGTTATAACTGCTTTGGCATCACCTCCAGGGGGCTTCTGCCTGCAGGATGTGTTCCAGCTCGGAAGAAATACATTAACTTATACACACCGTATTCTATCCTCGAAGACAGCAAAGAATTGTATTAATATAAACTATGAACAACTTGATAACTGCTGAGGTATTTTCCTCTTGGTTATAGTGGAATAGTTATAATTCAGATCATCCTGGTTAATTTGTCATGTTCCTCAGGTGTGACTACACCATTTCAATCGCCATCTTTAAAAACGAAAAAATAACCAGATGCAGCTGCTATTAAGTTTCGATGGAGAAGCTGAAACAGCATTAAAAATACTTGCAGGAATATGTCCTGAGAAAATATTGGTTTGGTGCGCCTAATCAACCTCTTAAAAATGAAGCCAGCAGTGATACAGAGCAACTAACACACTAAAGTTTTGGTAATTTAGTTTGATTACATCATGCAGGTGGAGACAACCATGGATGTTCATCTATTGTCTCATTTGTATATTTCCTGCTTGTCACGTTTTTCGTCCAGCTATTTCCGAAAGCAACTGCATTTCATGCAAAGAGTGTATATTTAACATTGATGTGGTTCACTTTGCAGTGTGTGTGTGTGTGTGTGCACGGCAGCAGGATATTCTCCGTTGTTGACAAAGTATGAGGAGCTACTGCAACAGTGGGGCAGGGAGGAAATTTCTTTGTACCAGCTGCCAGGTAATTAGTTCCTCACTGAATTATGCATTGGCAAACGTGTCACACAGTGTTAGAATCAGGTAGGTACCGAGAGAGAAGATAGGCGATAGGAGAGCTGTCACACAAAGCTCATTAAACTCTGCAATACCAACAGCCAATCCCCGAATATTGGGAGGTCAGGGAAGAGACGACCCTCAGTCGGGGGAGCAGAGCAGAACACATACACAATGTACATGAGAGAAAAGAGGAGCATGAATATCAAGTGAAATTCTGTCAGATACATTTTAAGCAGAAGTGGTCTCTCATGGAAATAGATTTTCAAAAATGTCATTATAATAAGTCTAAAAAGAAAATCTTCTACATTGGCATGATCCATTTAGTTTTACCTACTGTACAACTATGACATCAAACAGTTAGTGTGATGTAATACGACTTGACAGATGCTGTAATTTATGACCATTTGGTAATATTTCATCACTGCACTTGAACCTATATACAGTAAGCGACAGTTAACAGTAGCTGTGTAACAAATACAACAATAACTGTGTGAGAGCCTTAACATGAGATCAAACAATATGCTGAATCAGTGCTAGCAACATTAGCACTCAAATGTATTATGTCTTATACAAAATAGCATATTTTACCATGACTATTTCACTATGATATATGTATATTTTTAAAGAACTTGCAAATTCCCTGGTGCGAGCCATGACCCCTCAGCGGGGTCATGTTCTGTCATGACTTTGCCTCTTCTGTCAGGAACTAAGCTATGGCTCTGTGAGCATGTTGCACGGCACTGTGTACGCGTCACTCACTTTGGGCTTGGATGCAGAGCAAATCACAGCAGTCTGAATAGGAGGAGTCTCCCTTTGGCACAGAGCACAGACGGCACAGTTGTAAATCTTGCTTTTTGCCTCATTCTTCTATTTAGAATAGGTAATATTCATTTTTTGAAGCATTAAAAAACACATTCCTTTAAATAATATCCCTACTGAACTGTGTTATTTCTAATGGTTTAAATTCAACACATACATATGGAGCAGTGGTTTTAGATGCTATTGCCATTCGATAATAGGCTACCCTGCTCTCTTTGCAGCCTAGTAATTTGTCTGCTGGAGTGGAGACGAGTGATTGAATGGGATAACCTCAAAACTTAAGGACTGGGATTGCTATTAGCTACTTTATTCTCAGAGGAGAGCCGTTTCAGTCACTGTCTGCTGAGTCTTTTCCTCAGAGCCAATACACAGACGCTGAGATGCACATTGATGTGAACCCATTCTGGAAGCAGGGCACATACTCAGACACTCACACAGCAGAACTGCCACATCCAACATCACAAGCAATAGACAACAGGTACTGAACCATGCATTCTGCTAAAAGATAAATGATTATTTTTATACAAACTGCGTGAGCGTGAGCTGAAGCCCCCCCTTCTTGTTCCTCTCCCAGTGGGTCATGCTTGTGGATCTTAGGCTGAACAGATTTGAGTTTAAGATAAGTGTATTCATGATTTCATTTCCATGCACGCCTCCAATTTGAACGCATTAAATATTTAAAGTTTCCATCAAGTGTCTGGAAATGTCGCGTGTCAGTAGTATTGAACATTTGAACTCCTGTCCAGAGTTGTGAATGCTCAGTGCTAAAACACTAACCGCCATGACACACAGAAGGACAATCTTTGAATCAACTTCAGTTAAGAAGCTGGGTCTTTTTTATGTTACTGACGATAAAAGAACCCCATGATCCAAGCTGAGAAAGGTCAACCCACACACAACCTAGATATGCAGTATGGAATAAATACAGTTTTTGTTTCTCTGTATCTCTTCCTTCGGCAATGATTACACCTCTGTTATATTAGAACACGTCTGTCAGTAAACACGTTTAGATGGCATATCACACATCAACATAACACGGAAATCAATCATATATACTGATTGTTTCTGTGTTTTTTTTATATATACAAATAATTCACTGCCAAAACAGAATGTCCATAATGACTGAATCTGCAAAACTAGTCACTATTAATGCATTTCACCAATTTATATGAAAAATGTACTCCTAAGAATTACAGAACAATTCTCCCTTGCACTTCTTATTCTTTCTTACAGGATGTCACACTCTTTCAAATGGAAACAACATTGCCAGTAAGCATAATCTACACTGGGAAAAACCCCAAAAACCAATTGGGTATAGCTTGTAAAGTTGTTTTTAATGTTTTTTGGGGGGGATTATTGATGCCGTCCCCCTAAACCTGTTTGAGTAGCTGCATTCTGAGATGCTGATGTGGACACATTGTGTGTGTATTACATGGTTACTATTACATAATGTGATTCATTTCTCTCGTGAGAACGCACACTTAAACATAAATGCTAACCTTTGGCCGCTTAAATTGAATCTCATTCAAGTCATGAAGCATGTGAGACATGCATATTTAACTCTGATGGTCGCGGGGTCCTGGTGAGTACAGAGTTTGCTGAATGCGTAGCCTGCCAACAACCACGGCCATCAGTTAAGGCTGCACCATTAGTCGGGTAATGTGTTTCAGGTCAGTTTTTCAGCGAGGGGGGGGTTGAGGTGAGCGCAATGTAGTTGATACCACTCCAGTTCTACGAACGGTCTCTTACCCCGAGGTTGAGCTATTACCTGGAAAATTAAAAAATGCACCATTTTCATGAGGCAGATTGGACGCACAAAATAGATGGAAAATGTATGACACATTAATGTAGGCGAGATAATCTGTGAGTCTGTTCTGCTTCATTTTCTCTTTGTCAGATCTCACTCTGTTCTGTTTTAACCTATATTTTTTTTAATCATTTTTGTCTTTACAGTTGTTCAAAATGTTGGTGGCCGATCAAACAAGTAAAACAACGTGCTGCTAATACTAAAATGTTCTGCTGACAGAGAAACAAACACTTTATAAACACTGCAAACACATTGCAATTATTAAAAAACTCTGCACAAAGGAAGTCTTGAGGGCCTCCAAGGGGTTCACTATAAGTGGACCCAGGAGTGAAAGTGTGTTTTATTTTAAGTATGAAGAAAAATGTATGAAGAACTGTACATATAAAAAGTTGATATTTATTTTTATGTTTGGCCTTAGTCTTTTACACAAGCAAAAACTTTGATAATATTGTTGCAAAAAAAGTCAAATTATTTATAAAAAATAAATCAACATAGTTACATCAAACAGTCACTGGAGGATCATATAATTCATGCTTTGTATTTTGCAACACCATGAATTATATGATCAGACGTTTTTTTGTGTGTTTTATTGATTCATCTTTTCACCAGTAACATATTAAGGGATTTTTACACATGAGAACACATTATCCTGACACTTTTTTTTGTGATAGACAAAGTAGTTACAGCGTTATTACACTTTTTAGAATGGTAGTTCATGGTCTTGGGAGAGATATGAGGCAAATCTACCTCACCAACCAACGAGTGATTAAATATAGACCCAAAGGTCAAGGTGCTGTTATGCTTTTAATCTTTTTCACCTTTCTCATCAGACAAGGGATTCTCCATCAGAGAGCCATTACTGTGTCTCTTACTTAATGGACTTGTTGGGAATCCATAGACAGGCTGGTGACAAATGATAAATACCAAAAATGAAGATTGTTTGGTGTGGGAAAATGGCGAAAGAGGTTCCGGGGTTGTCCTGAGTCCACACTGATTCACCTGTCAAATAGTGGAGTCTAATCTCCAACAACAAATGACTTCACCGTCATCCCTTCCATCAAAACAACAATCATAGCATACAAGAAACGCATATGCTGCAGACTTTTTACTAAGTATTTTAAAATACATCGGTGATGTATAATGCCTGAAGGGAAGACTCAAGGCCTTTATAATTGATGCTTGAGCAGGTTTGTAAGTGAACATGAAAGCAGGATGGTGCCGATGATGCTGGCTGCTCAATGTGGGCTATTACTCGTCTCCATCAAACTAAATATGTGGATCGGTTTTTAGTCTCTGTGAAATAATAAATACAATAATGTATTTACAGTCTATTCCTTGGTTTTGTGAAAAGCATTAATGAGAGGAACAAAAAGAAGTGTTTTGAGGTGCAGCTCCTTAAGACTGATCGTTACCCGTGCTGTAAGCTCAAACACAGAAATGAATGCAGCAGGGTAAAGATGCAGCAAGAAAATAACATTGTAATTGCTGTATTATTTAGTATTTGCCAACTCTTTCCTCCACGGCTCCTAATTGGAAGCTCAGTGGCATTAGTATACATAGCTGCAAGACTCTGGCCTTCTCTGTCTGCACACGGCATGCTGCTGTGCATTTCAACCGTCCTGTTGAGACATGGTCACTCTGTATTCGTAGTTCATCATCACCAAAACTGCATTAGAGCTTTTTGCAGTGAATAAAATATATAATAGCACAAGATCCCAGCATTTACTTTAAGACAACTGAATACTGCCCACAAGCGGAGATGCAAAACAAACATATTTTTTCTTTTTTTCTTCGGACAAAATGAGCAGTCCGTTGCCTCACTTGGCAAACTTTAATACCATTTACAGTGTTGTGTTTACACATTCCTTTGAAGAAATGTTGCATAATATTTTCACGTCACACAGCAAAGTCTTTTGAGTCCTGCAACCTGCTAGACTAACATTGTATTATCTAAACAACCTGTCTTGTTTGGTTTTCTGTGTAAAAGCTAAATAAAATGTTGTTTAATTTACTTTTACATGCGCTACACAAATTGGGTCTGTCAGTTTCAGCCTAGTGAATTAAGGAAGTTCTGTTCCATTCTTTCTCTGCCTTCCTCTTATATCTCTCTCTCTTTTGTTTGTTGGTAGTTGTGAGCTAACGGATTTGAAATACTGCCGACCACGGGGCTTTTCTCAGTACTTGAGTCAGTGTCACAGGCGCACAGCGGCAATCAGGCCTAAAAGGACCCAGCAGATATATAACATTCACCACTGGCTGCCAGTGTTTGGTTGCAGGACAGATTTAAGCATCCCGAGGAGAGCGGCTGATCTCATCCCGAGTTTTCAACAGCTCTTTGCTACCCATCATACCTACAAGAGCAAGTTCGAAGCCTGGCTTTCTTTGTCCGGGGGCTTATTGTCCCAGGTCAAAGTCCAGCGACCACATCTCCATCTCCCGTGTCTGCTAGTCCAGCTACTTCAGAGCCGCTCTTGAACCTTTGGATTCTGTGTCAAGACTTTCCAGCCAGTATCTCACTTATTACATCAAGTGCATTTTACTGGCCTCTTTTCTTTGGACAGCGACAAAATGCAAAATGCAAGACCTCTTGGAATATTATTTTCAAAAAACTCAAACAGAGCCAACAAAGGTTCACGTCCTCCTTTCCGCACCACTGAGTGGGAAAGGCTATTCTCTGACTTGATTGTGAAGTAGTCATGGCAGGTTGTAGGAGGTGGTCACAGGGATCATGGGGTCAGCCCTCGCCAGCGGCGATCTCACTGACGTTGAACACACTAGCTGAGTTATTCCTTAAAGGAGTTCCTTACTTGTGTAACACATTTTAAAATAAAATCTCCCATACTTAGCGGAGTCCATTTAGGCCTGGCAGCTGCCTTGCAATACGCCGGCGGATACCTTGCAAACCTTGCAGGGGGAAGTTTCACAGACCCAAAATACGGGCGTAGCGAAGATCCGGGAATGATTGGGACAAGTTAAATTAAATTCGACGATTTTGATGCAAATAGCACAGACGAATGGGCCATGCAATGTGCAACTTTCAAAATGGAATCTCCTTGTAATTCAACACACAAGTTATAGCTTCTCTTGGTCCCTCTGGATCCCAAGAAGCTGTTTCATCAAAGGAATAACACAGAGGGAGGAAGGGACACGGCTCTCAAATGTTCTGACTGTTCCAATGTAACACATTAATGAGTCACACAGGCATATGCCAACTCCGCCTTAAGGAAAGGAAGACACATGATGCTTTGTTTGAATAGAGAAAGATACCTTTGTCCATCATCAGATTCTGCAGATACAGTGAAAAGGATAGGTGTTTGGGAATGGAAAAAAATATTTAAGAGCTTAGCCAAGAATCTTCAAGCTTTTTCACGTGTCACTTACTGTTTCAGCAGCCAAATTAAGTTTGAATATAACAAATCTGAACCAAAGCTCTTTGTAATGTAGACTAACTGTAATCCAACTAAACAACCAATTAGTCACTATTGTCAAACACTTTTTATAAATGTCAATATGGAGACAATTATATTTTTAATATTACAATAAAAAAATAACAATATTACACTTAAATGATCTCCATTAGAAAGAACTCACATTATAGGTCATAGGCTACATAGCTTGAATAGATAATGTAATATTCTTTTTCATAATGCTTATCCAAGAAAATGTTTTCTCTAGTTGCGGGCTATATCTTCTATATCTATATATCTTTGTATGCAGTTTCTTCTTACTTACAATCTGTGCTGATTTTGAAAGTGAGGTGATTTTGTTTTGAGCCAGATGAAAAGAAGAGACGCCATTGTGCCTCTATGCAAATTTTCTTTTAAGTTCCGGTAATAAAAGCTTGCTTTACCTACTTGTGAAGGTTTCATTGATGGTCGCTTGATAATATGCGACTCCTACTGTGGAGAGAAAGGTCAAATTCTGGTAACTGTGCCACCAACCTTTCACAATATCAAGCATAAAAGACTGGAAACCACCCTCCATTAGGATGAAACGGACAAATTTTGTCTACTGCAATTTTTCTCTTTGCATTTTCATCTTAAATAGATACTTCTTTGTTAGTGTGGATGAATGTAGGAAGAAACGAGAATGCAATTTCACGTACTGTATGTCAAAAATGTATGCAAGCTTTCTTTTTTTTTACATTCAATAAGTTGCCTCTAGATTGTGTTTCAAATAAATTCTAAAACAACTATCAGCATATCAACATAATGTACTCATTTTACCGGTGAGGGAGAAAGGTAATTTTGTTTCTTAATTGAAACTGGCAGTGAAAAACAGTAAGGGGAGAGGGATGAAATGGTCTCCTCAGCATGATGAGGATAGAAAATAGCTGTGTTATCTGACTTGAATCAAGGCTCCAATAAACCTCCACTGAAGTCACAGTGTGCATGCTGGTGTTGCCTTTGTAAAGAAATACACCAAGGAGTCCTTTTCCTCACATACAGTACAAACGCACAAACACACACAAACACGTTCACACATTTTCATTAAGCTCCATCTTTCAATAACGAAGCTTACACCGAGATAATAATGTCCTAGAGGAAGACAATACTGTTGGGTATTTCACACTGAGTAACCGTCACACAACCCATCTCCATCTTGATACGTGCGTCGAAATCCATTCCCGCAGGAATACTGATAACGGTCGGTGAATTTGGTTATACGCCATAAATAGGGATGCGAGTTTGAGGGTAGAAGGATAGAAGAAGGAAGCAACATCAATAATGGACAGAAGATTGATACGGTGTGTGCACCGGCCAAACACAGGTTGAGGAGACATTAGTTTCTGGCCAGGATCGAGGTGATGGAAAAGCAGGCTGAGACGAAACATCCGTCCCAAAAAGAGAAAATACAAAAGGCGTCAGAACAACATTTCAACTTAACGATAGTTCTGCATACAGTAGAACAAGGGTCTGGATTTCACTGACAAAGGAAAACGTTCCTTTTGAGCGAATTTCTGAGTTAAAAAACACAGAATATAAATATAATAAAAAATATAAATATACAAGCATGTTTTCATTCAGTCAGTAGCTACATATGTTGTTTTAGGATAAATAGGGTTAGTTTGCATCCTCAGTCGGTTGCTAGTTAAGGAACAGTGGAATCTCCGATGTCTCACCTGTTCACGCTCTGGTGCGCCTTCTGAGTGACGGTTTTGATGTTCCCACTGACAGACAACACAGCTCAAGGGAATGTTAAGCAGGGACTCCCATTTCCTCAAGTCGTTGAAGAAGTCTTTGCTTTGCTGGGAACTAATCAGACCACAAAGTCAACCGACAAGGAAAAAATCTATTTGAATATAACAGATTTCACATTAAATTGCTCTGAGTTTCAAGGAAGTTGGCCTCCATTTGGCAAAAAAAAA
Source organism: Gasterosteus aculeatus (assembly GCF_964276395.1). NCBI lineage: Eukaryota > Metazoa > Chordata > Actinopteri > Perciformes > Gasterosteidae > Gasterosteus > Gasterosteus aculeatus. The sequence continues at coordinate 9,415,201 of NC_135693.1, read as the reverse complement.
ATACTACTCAATCATTTTAAATAATAATAATTTCGCAATGTGAGCGTGAAAGCATGGCGTGGTGTGTACACACATGCCGCACTGAGGTGAAGGCGGGAACTGAAAATGGCAAATTGCGCTCTTTCATGGCATGCATGTGCATTCACGGGGAGAAAGTAGGGAGTTTGCCATAAAGAGATGGGAGGGGATGCGTAAAATGCCCCTAATTATGTATTCCGTGGTGTGTACGGAAACTGCACGCGGAAGCGCGTGGAGAAAGGTGTGACCTATAATTTGTAGGCTGCAAGAGAAGAATTCTGAAGTAAATCTGCTAAGCGAAGCGTCTAAATGCAAATAGCTCAAATGGTTGCCTTCTCTTTCAGCTCACAAATGTTTCTTTCAAGGCAGTGGATGACGCTTGCTTTCCTACTCTTTGGAATAATTACATTACACGTTATCTGACATTTACTATATGTAGTATGACGTTGTTGATGAATTTAATTCTGATAGTAAATCACCACTTAAGAGGGTTTATGGTCCATAACTGCTCCTTGGATGTCTAGCTGATTCATTATCTTCTTCTGGCTGCAAGTGGATGAAGTCCAGATCCAAACCAGTCAGACGGAGGACTTACCAACAATGATGTTGGTTCCGGTTCAAATACAGTCAGTCTAAAGACTAAACTTGCACATGAAAGTGTTTTTTAAATGTATGTCCTGTCTTAGTATGTGTTTCCTGTTATTTGGTGAAAGTCTAGCAGGTCACACAAGACTCAGATTCATTCTTCCCCTTTAATTGTCCATTAATGGATGACGAATAGCTCTAAGCGGTCCATATTATATGCAAATAGTCAAACGAGTTAAACTTTATTGATGACAGCTGAGTGTCTTTGACTGTCGTGTCCCAGATATTGTTTTCCAAGCGTTCATAGTAGACTAACATCAGAACCTGATACATACATAACCTGGTACAAAGAGATCAACCTCTACAAACTGCTACCAATAACTCACTTAGGTCCTAATAGGTCTAAGCATTACGTGGCTTACTGCAGTTGAGAATATTGAATTCTAGAACAGCAATAGACACATGAGGCATCAACATGTCACGCTTAAATGAGGACAAATCTCGGACAAGGAAAGCGTTGGTGACTGTCAGAGCATAAAGGGAAAACCGCAAGGATGGAATGGAGCGAGTAACACACAGTGTATGTGCAGCAAATATAGGGTTTGAAATATGTTTGAGCAGCATTCCTTTGCATTTACATTTCGATTAATCATTTAGCTGACGCTTTTATCCAAAGCAAACTACAATAAGTGGATTCAATCAAGAGTGTCCTGAACAAGCAATTCCTTTCCCAATTGTTGTTACGGTTGGGATCTCGGCAGGAGCTTGTTCGGTTATTAGCAAGTATCAAGCTTAAACTAAAAACACTAACAAACTGCAGCACTTAAATTGTACTTATAATGGCTCTTATTGTACAGTAAATTAGCTTATTTTGTAATGTAATATAAAATGATTGGCCTTAATGCAATTTTTAATTTCAAAAGAATTACAGACACATATCCACTATAACGGGACTGCCCTGTGATGAAGGACCAACAAACCACACAAAACTGTGGAATAAAGCTCTACAATACACATTGTGTAATCACAATGCCAATAGCACCGAATGTTCACATTCTGAGTGAACAGTGGAAGCTATATTTATGCACAGGCAGTTACCTACTAATTTTAATACAACAACATATGAACAAAAACATTAAAGAAACTGCTCCTTAAAACAACAAACAACAGTTTGTTTAATAATCAATAATGATAAAAAAAACAATAATGTAAAGGAGAGAGACAGGGAGAACAAGATGGCAGACTGAGTGATTGGAGTGATTACGCTGCACAAAACTCAATTTAACAGAGGAGTAAGACACAGAGGGGCTACACTCACACACCAATTCTGTATGAAATAAGTGTTACGGTGTTTGTATGCGTGTGTGTGCATGTGTGTGCGTGTGTTTGTGCATTTGTGTGTGGGTTAGTTGAAAAGAAAGGATAAGAAGAAGAAGTGGGAGGAACTCAATACAAAGTAAATCCTCCCCACCCGCAACCACCACAACAGTTCTGTTACACAAAAGGTTTTGAGGTCCACAAAATACAAAATAGCGCAGTAAATAGTGCAGTTAACTCAAACAAAACAAGGCTGCAAACACACTATCACCTGTTCCTGCCCAGACAAAAGCCTCTTACTTGAGATCACTTCGTAGTGGATAGTTCTCAGATTTCTTTCATCCACTGGTTTGGCGAGCTGCCCAGCAATGAATCTTATGGATGTTATTAAATACCAAAATATGTTTTTATTCAATCAACTATGTTTCTTTGTACGTCGGGGAGAATCCATTCATGTACCATTACCATCTAGGCAAATAGTTCTGATTGTTTAAACACCAAATATTAAAGATTAAATTACTTCTTCTTTGGATTGAAAGTTCACACTGATATGACTTGATGTCTGATATGGTCATAATTTCGCAAAATTCTGCAAAAACCACCTTTCTTTATGAGTTTGTTCAGTTCCTTTGGTTTTATATCGAGGCTGGTACTACAGAGCATGCATGTTTTCCTCAGTGGAATATAGTTGACTCGTGTGATACACACAGATTCCATCAAAGCCTGTTTGGTTGGGACTGAAGGGGAAAGACAGACTTCCCCCAGGGAAGCAAAGTCACATGGGAAAAAAAGGCAATGCCTTTGATGCCTGAATAAATGAGGCGCTTTTTCCTCATCTGGGGAGTGGAGGAGAAAATGAGTGAGAGGATGCCTGTGATGCACACAGAGATACCTGCAGATGGATCATTTCACAGCGAGGAAAAGTGGCAGCGCGGCAGCCTCTTTATCCAACAACCCATGCAGACTGAGGTGGGGCGACGTGAAATAAACCGTGCAACAGTGCTGGTTCGAGTAAAAAGTGTAATTTTAATGTTATTCAGGAAACATTGAATCAATAAAAATAGCAGGATCTTCTGGTAAAACCAGAAATTAAACACAAATTCAAGCTATCTGAAATGTCAAAGCAGTCCTGCAATGACATCAACAATGCCAATTTTAATCTGACATATAACTGGAAGCAGAACCCGGTGATTGTAAGCTATGGTACTCCAGGCACAACATCTGTATCCCGGACTGTCAAGAACTGTCAAGAATTGGCACTTTGAACAGCAGGGTGAACCATGCCACACTTCAATTGCAACCAGACAAGCTGCACACCTGGACAAGAATGAGAAATAAAAAGTTGTCAGGCTTCAACCTGCTGCAGGGTTTATATCGGGCTTTCCTGTGGTTTATCATCCTAATTAACTGACATAGTTTTAGTTTTTCTCTCGTCATCCTGTTAAATAAACCAACTCGGTTTGTCTCCCGATTACTTATCCACAATGACACTATTCACATAATTCTATTTTATATCCGGCCAGAAACTCCCCTGTAACGTCAATATAAACAGTTCACACAAAAGCGAAGAGAGTTGCATCACATCTATATGGAATTAAATTAGTGAGAGCATCAGTTTATATTCAAATGTTCATCTCTGAAAAGCATAAGTTGAATTGTGGCAAAAAGCATTAGGTTCAGAAAAGGAATGATCATTCATGAGGTTTGAATATTATGAATTTGTGATCTCTGTAATATAGTAGAGCTAAGCTCCTTTTAGGTTGATGTATTATCATTTAAAAGAGGATTGTGTCATCCACTATTCCTCTAATTTGTATATTGTAAAACTAAAATTTCCTGAAAAGGAGGTAACCACAAGCATGGCATATTAAAGTGAGAATACCTTTGATCCAAGTGGGATAGTAGTAGTAGTGGGACTGTAATTTTTTCTCTGCAAACAATCTCAATTAAATAATTAATTTACTCTGGCAAGTTGTATCTATTTTCAAAAACGCCGATCACACATTAAAATCATGCTGCCATTGAGTTTAATTCACGGCTCAAAGTACTGGCTGTTCCCTGCACTCTTATTACCATTTTCTTGTTAGACCCTTCCTAATCTACAGCTATGTGACACTCGGTGTAATTAATTCACTTTGAGTCTTCTATTTCTGGCCATGCTACCTCTGATGAGACGAGGATGGCGCAATTTAATTACCCGGAGCCAACACCTCTTGTGTTCCTCGCAGGCCCAACATGTTGGAAGAGACAAGGAGAGAAGGAGATTCCTACAAAACCAGCTATTCCAAGTCAACATATTTGTAATGATCTGATCTTTATTTTTAAGAACATTGATGCAAAGATGGCCCAAATAACCATGCTGTTCATCTATCACACTGCTTAGCTCATGCTCAGCATACAGACTGCTTTCTAACAAATACTTGAACATTCTTTAATCAACAATAGCCAGAAAAAGCTGGAGGAGGGAGGCAGAACAACATTATAATATATGTGCATTTGATAGTTGAGCCAGTGGGACTGCAGCTTGTTCTTTTTGCTTTTAAATTAATGCACACTGTTCGGACTTTTGGTGTCCGTATAAGGCGATAAGGCATTGACACTTTTAGGAAACTATAACATTACATTACATTACAGGTCATTTAGCAGACGCTTTTATCCAAAGCGACTTACATTACACTTTAAACCCATGGCCAGGACTTGAACCACCAATCTTGCGGTTCCCAGCGCACCCGCTCTACCCCCTGCGCCACGACGACCCCTAACAAAAATGTAAGGTGGCCGGGGCGCATCAATGGCAGATTCTGATTGTAGAAACAGTTTGAGGTAATACTGAAGGAAATTACACCCCAAACACGATGACAAAGAACTGGCTAGGAAATGTGTCCTTACTCTCTTCCCTCCTGGAGTCATGGATGTGGGTTTATGACCCACACGGCAGGCAGCCACCAGCAAGCTATCAAAATGTTTTCAGCTTCACTTTGGTGGAGCTGTGATGATGTCCATCCTCACGCCGTATTTAGGTATTCAGCATATACGTCTACCTAGTTACTATTCTTGTAAACGCCATGATCAAGAGACACGGAGCTTAATAAGCAACATTTTAATTATGATACTGAGTCTCCATGCAAACCCTTTTAATACATTTTGATGGTTAAGGTCCTAATTTTGCACACTAACTGCAAAGGAGATTTAATAATTTAGAAAAGAGAAATGAAGGGCAAAGGAGAACTAGAGAACGAGAGATGGAGGGCAGTGGAGGAACATCAAGCTATCTGGAACTGCTGAGCTGTAATTTACTTGAGAGACGACAGGAAAGATACAAGAAGAAGTTCCAGACTGATAGCTCCTGGTTATGAAGGGAGTGGAACAATCAGTTATCTTGTGGCTAAGTGACAGAGCGTGTTGATTGTACACAACACAGCCACAACTCTTCGAAGAGGAACGCCGGGTCTTAAATCAAAGAAAACTCCTGTCGTGTTTCTCTTGCCCTCTTGGCAATCTGTTCCCCTTAATACTCCCTCACAGAACCCAGCACTGTTAGCTCGTTTCCCACTTTACAAATGAACAGACAGAAACGTCGGTCAACTGCACTCTGCTGTACATTTTTAGGCACAATGTTCTGCTCATGCCAGTATCGAGGAGGTTGTGTCAACGCTTAACGCAAGTAAACATTTTGAGTGAAATAAGGAAAACCTCTATAACGTAAGAGTAGCCCAAGAAAGCACTTAAAAACAAGCAACTGTACCATGATATCAAACAGAAGCTAGTTTTACAGCGACAGCTAGGAGCTAGCAAGCGGCAGGTCCCCTTGCTGAAACCTTGAGTTGGGCTGCCTGTCGGTGCAGACATGACTCGTAGCGCCGGGCCCCAAGCGGCATTTAGCAGATTGGCAGCTGCTGATAACTGCCACCACGCAAAACCGGCCCGTGACATATTACCTCTCTGCTCTGATGTTTCTTTGACTCCAGCAGCGTACTGACCAAACGTACTCAACCCAACATCCCCTTAAAATGGTATCAACGGATTACAACTTTGTTGAACCAAAATATTGTTTTGTTTTTTATTGTGAAGGCACTTTATTTGATGTATTAAATCATATCAAGTTGATTGATTCAGACGATAAAATATTGTTTCAATTTCCCTTTTAATGAAAGCAAAATGTTGACAGTTTAATGTATGGTCCCAGGCCTGTATCTGCTATCTGAAAACTAATCATTCAAGAGTAGAGGTTGTTATGCTTGAAAATAGTGTAAATACAGCATATTTAGTCCCCTTAGCAATGCATTTTGACAAATGAGAGCCTATATTTTTGCATATAATAGTACATTTACTGCACTACCTACTTGGCAGGTTCATTTTGTATAAATAAGCTGATGAAACAGTACTTTGATGACATTTCATTGTTATAAAATATTGATACTGTTGAGCAGCTGGCCTGATGAACCAAACTTTAAATTGTCACAACATAACTTCATGGGTTTATTTCGGGACCATCTAGTAACAAAAAGAAAGGTCTGCATGTAATTTTTAATATCTAGATCGTGAAATCCTTCTAACCCCCCCATTAAGTGTCAAAATCTCACTTCAGTGTGCAAATTGGTTCAAACAACAACCCCGATGCGTCACTGGTCGAGAGCCATGGGAACCACAGGGGGGGCAGCGATACATAATTGTGTTTTTGTAACCATATCTGTTATGTTTTAAATTTAACTGTGCTATTTAACACATTATTGTGATTGTTACGGGCCACTGAGTCCTATTCAATGTTGTGGTGGATAACCGCTGTCCTTATTGCTTCTGCAATGGTGTTGTTGCACACTGCTGAGCTACGTTCGGCATAGATGTGCCACCACGAGTAAAGACGGTAGTACCAGTGCTTCAGCTGTAGCATGCGTGAAATTAATTATTTTTAATTGTTGCAAAAAAAACAAACACGCTCCCACCAGATCCTGACAAACATTTGTTCCTTTTGCCGTTTTGTGGTTTGCCACCAAAGTTTGGCGATAGGGTTGGTACATCGAGGTACATCAGAGGCTTCATTTGGTTACAATCTGCTATTTCACTGCTACATAAAGTCAAATCACACACACACACACACACACACACACACACACACACACACACACACACACACACACTAGACCGTCATACCTTAAACTAGTTTAACAATGATGCGCTGACTTCATTATCCATTATTCATGGTTTTGAAGTTAATTGAGAGAAAGTTTTCCTTATCTTCATTTGAAGTAAATTAGTTGTGGGATAGATGAACTTGATTAGACAAGCTCTGAAGGTGACCCTCTCTTCATTCCTTTGCCTAAACTTTTCTTTATTTCTGCACACTGTTGGAATTTTGAAGAGTAATTAAAAATCAAAGACATTCATTAGACTGCAGACTTTGAATATTATTAGATATTTTTCCACATCAAATAAATCAAGTCACAGCTGACATGCACCTCGACCCAGGACTCAGTAATGCTCAACTAATTAAATCAAAAACGACTTATAAAACACAGTTTATGAACATTCTGTTGTTTGTCATCTACAAAAATGATTAGAACTGTGTTCAGCAGGTGAAAGAGATTGCATATTAAAGTTCATGAGAGGGACTCAATTTGAGAGACTTTTCTTTCAGTACAATACATGTAATATGGGATATTTTTCTACAGGATTCAAGACAATTCTTCAAACGTTTTGGAACTCATCTCTTTTAGTGAAGTCTCTCTCAAAGTTATCTTCTCTCTCTTTTTTATTGTCTTCTTTTATCACTTCTAAAGACATTTCCTGATTTCAGTTGGCTTTTCTGCACTTTGAATAATATCACATTTTTGGACTTTTGAGTTTTAGCTGTTGTGCAATTTGACCTAATCCTGAAGTGCAAAGAGAAATGAAAGCTCAAGTGACTTTGTGTTAATATTCTTTTTTAATTTTAAATTTTACTGTGCAGGGACTCCTCACGTCCTTTTGATCTTCTCGAGGGAACCGAGTTTGGCCATGTTTTTATTCTGAAGTGGTGTGAGGGAGCGCGACTTCTCTCTCTTCTCTCTTGTTCTCTTGCCAAATCCATAACGACCCTGCAGGGACATCTCCTTACTGACTGGCTTTGTTTAGGAGCCTGATCCGGCAGTCTGGTATTGACACAGTTAAACATTGTTCTCTACGTTGTTCGTCTAGTTAACATGTTGCAATTAGTGGTGTTGTATCCGATGCTCCTATAAAAATAAACTATCAAACAAAGATATTTCCATCAAGACAAGAGAAAATGTGATCTAATAACATATCTTTTTGCATATTTTACCTAAGATCTCAAATTTGAGAATTAGCCAACAATTGGAATTTTCATTGAATCTAGTCATAAATGAACCAGGGTTACAAATATCAAGTTCCTCTTCTTACTTTGCTGACAACTATGGTGCAAATTAATCCCCGTAGTGGTGACGAACTTGAAGCCACGTTATTTGTTATTAGAATAGAAAAATGGTCACCAAGGGCCATGATTGTTTTGGAAAATGATCTATGCTGGAATTATTAAAAGGCCTTCCAGGGGATCAAAATGATGGGGGATGTACATGGGGGCTCTTAAAGAGCAATTACAATTTCATACAGCTATCTCCTCCTCTGGTAATACTGCTGAGAATGTGTAGCTCCTTTCTGATGAGGTCAGGTCCTCATTATAAGTAATTCCGTCACCTAAGTATAGACAGCTGCACATTGAATCTCTTTTCTTTTCTTGATTAGATGGACCAGGACATTTATGACAGCGATGAGAGATTTAATCATTCACATTCCGAAAGGTATATTTGTTGAATCTTGTCTAAAGTAACTGCATTGCCATTATTATAGTTGTGTATTTAAATCATTAGCCATAGCGTATTATTTCTGAGACATTTTTAAATATTCTAGCCGTTTCTGATCTTGTCGATTAAATGATGGTTACGTTAAGGTCAACAGCTTGGCTTACGTTAGAGAAAAATATTAACCAGGGGAGGGGAAAAAAAAACAAGACGCAAAAGCAAGCTCATCGATCACTACGACCTTCACACTGTGTACGAGCGTGAGACCCTTTCTGGTACTTGTACTGAAGGAATTGCCATAGAATATACAATGTAGAATGGCTGCACGAGAACATAATTAAAGAACAGAGTCAGTGTTCGCCACATAGTCTGATAAAAGATCAGTCACTGTATTACATGATACAATGAATATTAAATAATGCAGTAGATGTATCTGATTGGTCTAAATAAACACACAGTGCTGTCATTTGATCAGCATTAACTTTTATTCACCACTCTACAAATTCAGTGATTAATACTTATTGTTATTCAGCTTTCTTTTGCCGTTTGTTTTTTAATGTCTGTATATGCAAAGAAAATAGATTTTCAAAAAATGTTTCAAAAATGCATTTTCTCTTTCAGTGCAGGTCAGCAGAGCAAATCATCTGGGTCTTTTAAACTTTTACAAAACAGTGCACGGCAAACATTAATGCATGCATGCTGTGTCACTGAAATTGCTGTGACAAACTGAACAGAATGAGACCACATTAACTGACACCTATGCTACTCCTGCTATGTCAAAATGGTTGCTGTAAAAAGGACACTTTTTATGGTTATGAAAGCCATTGCCATTCATAATGGAACAATAATGTAGATATTTCCCAAAAAAAATCCTTCCTAAAACCACAATTATATATAATAATATATTGATGTACCAATTATGCAATGACGCGGTCAGAACTTTACTTCTGAAAAATTAGATGTGAATACCAGAACCCCCACTGAGCATGGCTGAGCACGTCATTTGATCCCTTGGGCGAAAAATCTATGTTTGAGTGTGAGCATGCATTATTGAAAAAGAAACCACTTTGAATCATACATTACTTGTGTGTTGGAAAGATGAATGATGTTCCAAACCCTTTAGGGGTTAACATGTGATGATATGTGCCAGTATTGGAATGGTTTTCCAACATTTGTATTACTAATTCATATTAAGATTACAGCACCCTTGTGCCTTTTCCAAAAAAATTGAATTTGATACCTATCAAATGTCATCGAATGTGTGATATGCATTCATGTTTTTACTCCTTTTATTAGGATGGTCCCTTAATCTCACAACCAGATGCTTAGATCTTCTGTAAAAATAAACAGTCCAAGTTAATCTTGGAGTTGGAACACAAATGCTGAATTCATAGACTCAAAGTGGGAGAACATACAGACATGTAATTCCAATGTATCAATTCATACAAGACAGATTGCAAAAAAGTTGAGTGCGAGTTGAGGATTGTTTGTAGCGGCAGAACAAAATGTCTCCTTTTCTTCTTTTACATGAGTAATCAAATGTTTTATGTGTTGGAAACAAAAAGCATGTGCACATTTCTTCTAGGGATTCAAACATAAAGCTTAGATCAAGTTTGATAGACAGACAGAGTGCATTGCTGTACACATATACACAAATACTAGCCATGGCAGCCAAATGTAGGTAAAATAAGACATTGCAAGCTCCATAAAGGTTGACAACAATATCTCTCTGCACAAATGGTTGTTCAAACTTAATTCCATTATTAAAGCAGGCAACAAACAATACTTCCTAAGTGTGATTCAAATAACAGGGAATTAATCATGGCTTGATTATACTTTTTCAATAATCAGTAATTGATTTGTGCTTTAACGAGCATCAAGACAATGCAATCAACTTAAGAATGTCATAATGACACCACTGAGACACAATGACATGTGAGTGAAAAGCAGCTATTCCTCATTGTTATTGCTGAAGGCTGAACGAAACCCCACTTTAATTCCATTTCCATGATTATTGACTCATTTCTGCATGTATCTCTCACTTTGCTTCTCACCTTACTTTTTGCCGAGGGTTACTCTTTATCTTCATTTCAGCATTAGAGCCCAGCTCATTGCATTTTCATTGTTTTCTCCTTTATTGCCCATTGCATGAAGACATCTAGGTGTTGGCTCTTTGGACTTGGAACATTCTGTATCACTATTAGCAAATGGTATTGTTTCAGAATATGATTATTATGGCTGTTTTAAACAAATTACTTGATAATCATTTATTTTTATTGAAAATAAACCGTCCCAAACCAGCATGAAGCTTGACTAAAACTACCCGTTGTTTAGCTCAGCTGCATGAGGGCACACCTCCCGCAGCATCAACAGCAAACCAAAAAGGGCCTAAAGGAGGAGCTCATATGGAGCTTTTTGCTGATCATCTGATTTGGTTTGCTGGTCAGCGACTGTGAGCGGCACAGCAAGCCTGAAACAAACACACAAAACCACCTTCCAAATGGAGGGATAAATAATTCAGGGGACCTAACAAAGGTTGATTAGGGTATGCAATGGTAACCTAAAGAATATAATTCCATGGATTGAGAAGTTTTTTTTTTTTGGGAGAACTAAATTAACTTCCTGCTTTTCTATCCAAGATCCCATTTCTGAGAGATTAACAAGTACTACTGAATTCGCCCAAAGAGAAAACGACCAAGTAAGACTAGAGCCCCAATGACGTCCATTACCACTACCCACCCCTATGAGCTTGTGTCCATCGACTTCCTACACCTTGAGACTTGCAAGCATGGCTTTAAATACATTCTAGTGGTAATGGACCACTTTACACGCTTTGCACAAGCATACGCAACAACAAATAAGTCATCAAAAACAGTGGTGGAAAAGATTTTCAATTATTTTTCCCTTAACTTCGGTTTTCCTGCCAGAATCCACCATGACATGGGAAGAGAATTCGAGAATCAGCTGTTTTCCCAGCTGCAAAAGGTCTGTGGTATGCGTGGCTCTTATACTACCCCGTACCACCCACAGGGGAACTGACAGGTGGAGCGTTTCAATAGAACTCTCTTGTTTATGTTGAGAACGCTGACTGACACTGAAAAGACAGATTGGAAGAACTCACTAGCAAAAGTGGTTCATGCCTACAACTGGACTAGGAGCGAGGCTTCCGGGTTTTCTCCCTACTATTTGATGTTTGGCCGCACTCCTCGACTTCCTGTAGATATTTTGTTCAACTTACCATTAGAGGAAAAGAAAGTAAGCTACGACGAGCATGTGGACCAATGGCAATCACGGATGAAAGAGGCTTATGAGGTTGCTTCAACAACAGCTCAGAAAGAAGCGTTGAGAGGGAGAGATATTACGACCAAAAGACCTACGGAGCTCAACTCCACCCAGGCAACAGAGTTCTGCGCCGCAATGTCAGAGAGAGAGGGGGGCCTGGCAAGCTTCGTTCATACTGGGAGGATGCTGTGTATGTGGTGGTCAGTCAAAAAAGCCCTGACATTCCTGTTTTTGAGGTCAAACCAGAAAGAGCAGGAAAAAGCCGCACCGTACACAGAAATCTGTTGCTTCCATGTGACAGCCTGCCGGTGGAAAAAGCAGAAAGAAAAGAGCAGGACAAAAAAAAGTCACACGAAGGATTTCTTTACACAATAATCAAAACAAACACAATGACAGGGGAATGGCACTAATTAATACAATTCAAAGAAACAATGGAAGTCCTTAAAAATGTCCAGGGTGCCACACATACAATGATTTTAGCACGGCATTCCGTTAACAAATAAAAGTCAGGACTTGTTTTGACAGTTCTTTTTTCTAACTTCTGTGTGCTGGATGTGATATTGTTTTGGTTCAGTTTATGGAAATGCATCTTTTTTCTTTAGGCACATTCCTTTCATTCTCGTGTGGCATCCTTAGCTCCGTCCACAAGTCCCCTGTGTGATGCGGAAAAGGGGAAAGCTGAGTTAAACTTGTAGTCACTGTCCCATAGCAGCTCATGGAGGAGGAGGACTTTAAGATTTGTGGAATGCATTGCAGGGTCTTTATTGAGGTGGTTATTTCATGCAGTGTGACGTTACAATAGGGCCCCACTGCTAAAAAAAAGAAGAGTATTTTGCAACACAGCAAGTTCATTGCAAGACAATTAACTACAGATAACACCATCTGATGACTGCACCGTGCAACTAAAAAGAAAAGAAAAAAATATCATAATGTTGAAATAATAGCCAGAGGGATGAGTAATGGACCTACATGCAGTCTGTAGTTCGCACCTCAACTATTTCAAATGACTATTTCCATATCTTTCAATTAATTTGGTCATTTGTTTTCACTACAGCACTATCATTATATATATATATTTATTAGTCACCGCACAAACATTTTGTTATAGAAACATGAAAACAATATAATATCATGTGTTTCTTGGCTTGATATCACTTCAACTTTAATTATCTGAACTTAAAGCTGATGGACAACTCAGTCAAGTCCTTTTCGTCTAAAAACAAGCACTTTATTTAAAGAGGGTAATTGTTGATGAAAAAAATCCATTCATAATTAATCCAGTTCACTTTCAAAACTGACAATGAATATCGTTGAGATATTATTCAATATTTTATCTTTACAGTCAGTTGTTGATACAAACGTTAAAACAATTGCTAGGTAACTTACATATGGGACTAAACTACTGTGTAAGTAAAACAATATTGTGATCTACTGGACCTTTGCATGAGGATATTCCCCCTTAACTGGACCTTGTATATTTTTAACTGAATATCTCTCGTTTAACGTGTTTACTGTTCTATCTCTTGTACATGGGCTCTTATTTTGCAGGGCTCTGATATTACGTCGGTCAAATTAAAGGGTATATGTGTATCTGTTGTGTTGTAACTGATCCCTCTTTTGGGCTGGAGTATTACCCGTATAGACTAGTGCTTACAGAATAACAGTTATACCATCACGACCTTCGCTATTGCACAAGAAGTGCGCCAGCTCTCTTGAGGTAGAATAGAGGCTGTTTAAATTACTGTAAGAAGTGCTTACCTTTCTTTCAGAGCATAATCTCTCCAGACTGACTTGCAAAGTACTAACATGTGGCATATATATATTCAGCAAGCTGTACAAACTGAATGCGTGTCTGCAGGGCGAGGATACGAGCACTCTCAACCCATCTGACACGGTGCGTGGTTGCTTGAAGAAACAGAGCTGCAGAGAGAGACGCAGAGTCTTCCTGACGTTTTCTTTTCCAGTGCGGATGTGGACAGAGATCCTAAAATGTCCTTAGGAAAACATTGGGCCAACTTGATTGGTAGTTGTAAAATGTTTTCTCTCTGACATGCAGAAGAAAGCTTCCCATTTGGATATGTTGACAAAAGCCATTTCTATGTAGCAGAAATCTTTTTATTAGCCAACATGAAAAAAAGTCTTGGATCTGTCATCCGACTGCAGCTGACAGATGAAGTTTATCACATTCACATTGAAAAAGAGTCAGATCACTGCAGCAGCAAACATGCATTTTTCACAAAATTCCATAATAGCTACATATTAGAAAGACCCAATCCTATTAAACTGAAATAAGATATCTGTGTTATTGCATCACAAAAAGATGGTCTGCCTTCAATTTGGTGATGGATTTGTACTCAAAATGCAACATTTCAAATGAAGGGGCAAGGCTGTAAAATGTTTTTGCGCCTGTCAGGGTATAGTCGGCTGAAAACATGTTTCAAAGGGAGTTCATTGATTGGAAATTAATTTAATTCATTGGAAATGTCATGTCAAAGTAGAAAGCAAAATTGTGTCACCTGATTTACATAAACAGGCCTCTTTCCGCCCCTTGCGAGTCGTTTGGAGTAATGCAATTAGAAAAGAAATGAAAAGAAGCCGACGAAATGGGCCGTCTTATTTATTTGGCACACACCAGCTTTGCTTTTCTTCTTTTACCATCTGTTTGAATTTCCAGCAATGCATGATGTGAATGGTATACAGCCAAGCCTGCTCTCCCATGCTAGGCCAAAAGCACTTAAAGGTGACGTGTCTAAGGGATAAAAAATGAGGTAACAATGGTGCTCTGATGATCTCAATGTGATCTCTCCAGCTTCAATGCCAATTAATAAGGCTACGTAAATGGGCCCTCGCCTGCAGTTTACTCTCTTACTTCTGGTGCTTTGCACCGTTGGGAAAAAATCTAGATGGATTTCCATTCACCCGTAATGCACAATTTCACATAAAAAAAATTCAGAGGAAATGTTGAAAACTAATTTTTAAATAAAGAAGAAGCATTTGAGTTCTAAGTGACAAAGAGACATACAAACTATCAGTTTAAGACTATTATTATAGATTTTAATACATCAAACACACAGAAATGTAATGTTTCCATTTTTTCATTGTTTGCAGTTTCTCTATTATGTCATCTTGTTGCACCGTCTTCTTCAACAGTATTATTTCTGACTAGAGAATTGGTGCCAACAACTGCTCATTGTGATGTACCAACTTAACTCACTTTTTTTTCTTTCATTTTGGCAAATTTTAACCTTTTTGTGTGACAGAATTTAACACATATATGTTTCAAGAGCTGTGGTTCGTGGTATAGCTTTGTATTTACAAGTTATGCCTAATTAAGAGAATCCAACCCTCAAAGCTCGCTCCCAGATCCACAGCATGCAACGGCATCCAGGGATTCTTCCCGGTGCAACACTCTTTTTATGCCAGCGTTTGATGCCTCATTAAACCTCAAGAGCCCTTGTATCCCTTCAGTATTTCACATTTTGGGTTAATTAGCCTTGATGAATTCCTTCTATGAAGCCCTTGTCGTATGTTGGTCCACGCAAGCTCCGTGTATCGTTTCATAATCCCTTAGATAAGGATTTGAAGGCGTGGTGTCGATAAGATTTAGTGGCATCTGGTGGTGTGCGAGTTTGTGAAGAATGAAGAATGCAGGCATCCGTCAGAATCAGACATTCCTCCTGTCTTCTGAACTCTTGTCTATTTTGTCTCAGACGGAAGGGAAGTTTAAAATAATTAGCTGGTGTAATCATAGCTGCGTTGGAACAGAGAGGCTTCTTGACCTAGCTTTCACTTTCACTTATATGTCCGTGTTTGTTAAACACATGTATTGATAAAATATTGTTTGTTTTCTTGTAAATATTTGAATGAAAAGCGCAGTTCCTGATACTCAAATATCTACGCAGACTTTGCGTGTATGTGTTTGTTTTATATGCACAGGAGTGGGTAGTTGGAGGAACTCAGCCAGACAGAGAGAGCAGAGCAATACATCAATGCAAATACATGTAAAAAAAGTATTAACAAAAAGACCAGTTAGTCAGGGATTATCAAAACTCCAGTTAGTTAGAGACAGCTCTGCTCTGCTGTGAAAACATCGCTGGGATGGCGGACTCTTTGTTTGTTTGTTTGGTTATTCTCCATCAAAATAAATATTCTGAAATGTGTTGATTCCACCCATCGACAGCTTACATTTTTCATATCAGTGTGTAAGAAGATAACTTTGTGACAGATATAAATAAGTGTGGCAGAAGCATTTTTTTGTTTCCAAAAAGGAAACATAAAACCAACTCTAGATACCTACAAATGTATGTTTGATTAATAAAGAAAATAAGAATACACTGTCTTTGTGATGATTCTGGCATTTATTTCTTCAGGCAGCGTAATGTTTTAACCTCCCCAAACCAATGCAGCGGTGCAAGGAAACATCCGTCCGTTAACCTCAAGGAATTCACTAAGTGAAATGCGCACTGCAGGGACGTCTTTCCAGCAATTTTATGTAGTGGGCCGTGTCAGGGGAGACAGCAAAGCTTTTCACACATTAAATGTCCCGCTCCACAGGGTGAGATAAAAATAGAAACAAGCACTCCAAGGCGGGTTGAACCCTTTTTCATTGACAAGAGGAACGACACGAGGGCCGTACACTACAACAGCTAGACGGTTTGCAAATTTGCAAATTACCAAATATTTGTTAGTTTAGCTTGAAAGTGATCAGTTCTAATGAAGGGTAAGAAGCAAGGCCATTATATATTTAATTGTCGTTCAACAATTTTCCTTCAGAAAAATCGTTTAACATCTTCCAAAATGTGTTGATTTGCTTTCCTGCTAAGAGTTTGGTGAGCAAACAGTCCACTGGCGGGTTTGTCTATTCAATATGAATCTGTTAGCTTAGCTTAGCAATAATGAAAGAAAAAATGGAGAAATAGCTAGTCTAGAATATCTGCGAAGGCCACAAAATCCTCACACCATCTGCCTCTAAGCCCTTATATATCGGAAACCATGTTTAAATAATCTCCACAAAAAACAAGAACTAAAGAAAAAGCTACCTCTCCATCCGCCTCGTAAATACATCACTCGCACAATTGGCCAGAGAGAACTAAACTGAGCAGCCAATAAACAGCTCTGTGTGACACTGTGTCTTTCGGGACGCCTCACTCCCCTATTCGATTGTTTAATTTGTTTGTTCTTCCATCATTTTATTCATGGGGCTATAGATGACCAAGGTGCCCGAGAATATTGAGGTTTTGTGACAGATGTGCCAGTGTCTCAACGGACCTTGTTTTCCTTTCTCCCTTTATTGACACAACATACAAAATGTCCTTTCTCAACCGGAACTGCAGACCCCCTTCCTCCTCTTTTCTATTTCTCGCCCACTTCTTTCACAGAGGTCTAATTACATGGCGGACAGAGTAATCGATACGGGAGGGAGTGAAAGTACCCAGCGGGCAGTATGAGGACCCTCTTAACTCAATTCCGTCAGTCCTTCTCAAACTTACACTTGCACACAGTGATCATCTTGACTTTTTGCAGACATTAGAACACAGCTTGCTTTTCCCATGGTGGACTCCATGCAGCATAAATAGAGAAAGTGCATAACGCTTTACCCCAACATAGAGAAAAAAAGTATGGCTGGGCGCTGACATTGCACTGTCCCTTAGATAAAAACTATTTTCATTTGATTTTGGATTATTGCAAACCAAAAATGTTATTATTGCAAGATAATCTTGACAAATGAACATTACTTGATTATCAGGATTTTTGTAAGTATACATACCAGAAATAAATAGACAATGATGCGTCTTAAAGGAACACGGTTGCATATAGCAGTATAGACAGCAAATCTGCAGAGGAAGGCAGATATTATACTGGGGTTAAATATCTTTATATTATACATATATAACTTGTTTTAACCACAGACTTTAGGTATACAATCAAAAACCCATTGACATTTACAGTATCAAGGTTCTACAAGTGCAGAAATTATGCAGCCTGTCGAAACTGTTCATGACAGCAGGTCAGCCACATGCTAACATTGGATAAATATCCCTTAGCAAGTAGTTGAGACTGACGAGAATTGGTTAGTTTTGCAGTTATTCATTCCAGTAACAAACCCGCAGTGCTATATAAATGAAAAATGATTATCTGGTAATGATGCGAGGTAAAATATTTGGGGAATCTGTCAAACTTCATGGCATTCCATCAAACAGTCGTTATCCCCTGGGGCACCAAATCGGTGCCTTAGGAGAGAAGTAAAAACGCGTGGCCAATACAAATTTCTTTTTGGAGATCTGAAGATCAGATTAAGCTGTCTCCTGGTTCAAAGCAGTATATTCTCACACATATTCAAGCACTCTCTCTCCCCCCTCATCTTGGAATTGTAATTCAACATGAAAAAGGCAATTGCTTCAGAGAGTGATCAAGCACTTGTGGGTCAAAAATCCTGCACCAACCGGTTTCCTCCTTGATCACATAAACCAAAATTATCAACCTCTGTTTTAATCTATTTTTTAGCCAAAGTTTTTGCAGGCGTCTCATCTCAGTGAAACCTTTGTTCCGATCACGTCTTGAAAGCTGAACATGGGTGCACTGACGCTACAGGATGAGAAGAGCACTAAGCCAGAGCTAATTAAAGAGGGCGAACTTCAGCAGCCTTGTCTCACTCCCGTTGACCTTTATCAAAACACTGGCATTCATGTCGTGCAAATGCTGGCACATTCCACTGAAGGCAGTGTAGGGGAAGAGGTAAACAAACATAACCTCATTAGGTTGCACCAGACCATCCCATCACCTCCGGTAATCGTGTGATGCTTAACAATTTCTCTCCCGCCCCCAACTAGGGATTTTAAGACGTGGACGGGTCAATGGTAGCATCAGCAATGCCAATCCATTAGAAGCACCATTTAATATAGCTAGATATAAACAACAAAAAAGTCAAACTCATTTGACCTTCATAGCTGGCCTTCTCTCTGATTGCTGCAACCGTGTCCGGTGTGTTTTTGCTGTCAGTGTACTACTGACTGTACACTCTTACCTGTGGGATTACAGGATTTTAATACTAAACGGTTGCCAGAGAGCTGATGAGGAAGGCTTAGGGGCCGGTGTTGGAATAAGACAGAATTTTACCATGGCAGATTATTATGGCTGATTGGCAGGTGTATTTAGTATACTACTGGAACCCCAAAAGCACAACACAGAGTACAGTTATAGTTAACATTACTAGTTTCAGACAGCGTCAAAACCAGGAAATCGGTCCATGAAGCTAAAAAATCCGACCAGGGGCAGAGATTAAAATCTAGAGGTTATAAAAACAGGCAGACATGGGCAGAAAAGGGTGTTCAGGAATATCGAATACAAGGTAACGCTGGAGAGCTGGGAAAAATACTAAAGACAATCTGGCAGGGATCAAGTTAGAGTGAGGGAGCCTTAAATAGTGAGGGACTAATGGGGAAATGGGCGTTGAATGACTGTGGGTGCTGATGGGGAGCGATGGGCAGGATCTGAATTGACTGGAGAGACGGTACACAGGTGGACAGGTTGAAAACAGTCGACGACGACGTGGGACTATTGACAGCTTTGACCTTATTATGGTATCAGGGATAGGTCGCGCAAAAACACGCTAAATGTTTATCCTTGGTGTAATTACAGTAAATAAGATGTTAGAATACAAAAAGGCATTTTCAAAATGAGACTCCCAAACAGAAAATAATATTGCATGCCTATATGGCACTAGTGTACTAATAGTCAGTCCTTTTTCTATGTCCTTATTTCTTTGCAGGATCATACGGGATGTAACATCTTGGATGGCCAAATATAAATTAACCGATTGATCCAATGGCATTAAACAACGGTTTTGTGGAGTAGGTAAAACAGGGAGAGGGATGTTTGGTTAACTACATTTTGTTTATTCTACTGATACTGACAGCAGACTACATGCACCAATACACACAAATAATTAATTACTATATCAGGTCAGTTGAAATTTCCAATAATTGGAAACAAATTGCCAGTCCATTAACACAGCCATAAATTAAGATATAGAGATACAATATATTTAATTATCATTATTAACAATGTACAAAAACATTGCTGGCAATAATCATCTTTTCTCTCTTACCCTTTTCTTAACTGGCAGTGAGGGACCAATTGAGCCTCAAATTCATTTAGTTTTTCCAAATGAAGATGTAATAACCCAAGGCGTGCATCTGTGAACATGTTGAAGAAACATTGCATATCAGGAAAATTAACAGCTTTTTGTGCTCCATTTATTAGTTGTATGTTAGGAGGGGTTTCAGGTAAAGACTGCTCATGCAAAGCTCAGTCCAAATCCAAATCTAATGAATTTTAGCAAGGTAGATTTAATTATATTTACAATTTCAACAATCTACCTTGCTAAAATTCATTAGATTTGTATCCCTATGGTTGAATGCACTTATTGTAAGTCACTTTGAATAAAAGCGTCAGCTAAATGACATGTGATGTAATGTAATGTAAAGATGTACCGCTGTCTTTGAAGATGTTTTTGCCGTTTTTTATTTTAAAAAGCATTTTTAGGCACGGGTATTGGAAACTAACTGTAGCTATTGTTGCTGTTGAAAGGTAATGGACAATGGTTGCAATCGCAATTCTACACTCTATTAAAAACTCCTTCTGTTTCCTGAGCTTCACCATATCCCAGGACCTCAAGTGGGAGCTGAGCATCAGCACCAATCACCAAAAAAGGCTCAGCAGGGGATGTTCTTCCTGAGGCAGCTGAAGAAATTCAACCTGCTAAAGACAATGATGGTGCACTTCTACACGGCCATCGAGTCCGTCCTCTGCTCCTCCATCACCCCCTGGTACGACTCTTTGCGCCCCTTCCCTCTGGCAGGAGGTTGCGGTCCATCAGGGCCAAGAACTCTTGCCACAGAAACAGTTTTCTCAGCAGTTGGTCTCATGAACCAAGTCCGAGTGTAACATTGACCCAATACTTCATCCCGGAAACATTTTGCACAGTGGATTCTCTCACCATGGAAACATATGGATATACACATCCATTGTTTTAATTTTTGCTTGAATTTTTTTATTCTTACATTAAACCAATTAATCAAGTCAAATTCCTGTGTGTGTAACATACGTGCCAATAAATGGCTTCTGATTCTGATTCTAAATCAGAATACGAATAAATGAAGAATAAAGAATACGTTGAAGTAAATCACTCAGATATGATGATAGCAAAAGGACAAACAGAACAGAAGCCTTGACCACTTCATTATCAATCTTTGCTGGAGGACAGGTTTTGCGAACAAGAAAATCTCAATAAAATGACTGACTCATTGTTTGGTCATTCAATAGGATTCATTTGGTAAAAAGCCACAAAAGGTCACTCGAGAGGAGAGTCTGAAACGATGAAACAGCGTGTGGTCGTTCCAACTCTCAGAGTCCAGGCTACAGGGAATGAATTACAGCATAGCCTTTCGCCTGCACTGTTCCAGAGTTACTTAGGCTAGACATCACTGCGACCGTGCCCAGCCACCAATGATCAGCCATGGGGAAGAGATAACTTGCCCTGTCAAAAGAATCTGTTATAGAGTTTGAGTCAGTCTATTTAAGCCCAGAAGTGCATATTTCCAACGAATACAACAAATCTTTTCTGCCTCTGTTTGCTATGTCATATCCCTGGAAACAGTTTGTGTCTATTATTTTCTATCCCTCAGACATTAACTAAGCAATGGCTTTTTTGTGCCAACCCCTATTTCTGTATCTTGTCTTTGCAACATTTGCCAGACTGTATAGTCAAATTGCGTTTTAGCTCATCCTAAGAGCGCCTGTTTGCATTTCTGCAACTATTGGACAATGTTTTAGTCGGAGCAGACTGGCAGCCTGTTCCTTTTTTCTGATTTGAAGTTTCAATTTTCTCAAAAGTAAATGTCTTCATTCTTCCAACATTGAAACAAGTATAGCGTTTGTTTTGTTGTTGTCTAAACACAACTTTGGTGCAAACCTAGAGAAGAAAAATAATGAATACGTTCAATCTCCATGCAGATGTATTATATGAAACTGCAAGTAAATGCAGCTCACGCCAGTGTGAGCAAGGCACGCTGTCCATAGGTACTAGACCACTGGGGACAAAAACCTGCTGAGGTCTTTGATTCCCATATTTTAAAGTCCAGTACCTCTAACTAGATGGTGGTAATGCGTATTTTAGATGTAGGGGTTGATCCATTTCATTTGCTTTCGTGAGTGCCGTGCGTGAGGTGCTCATTGGTTCATGTCGGAGAGATTGGGTGTGGAAGCCGTTTTTTTCCGGTTGCCAGTGGTTACCATGGTAAAGAAACAGTTGAAAACACTATATGAGCTGACATTTCTTTTTCTAGCGATTAAGGTACACTGAGTATCTGTTTTGAATCTAGCAGAAAACCTTTGTTGTATGTAATTTCTCATCTTTCTCTTGCCTCATTTTATCTTATGTCAACTCCAATAAATACCTTTCTGCGCTTTCCTTCTTTTTTGTCGTAATAATTTGTAGCAAACCAGCCATTGATATCTTCATTTTCGAAGCGGAAACCGACCCATTCGCATTACATACATACCGTTGGGATGGGAATTGAGGAAGCACTTAAGTGAGCTTTTAGCCAGAGCAAGCATGTCCCTTTGTATCTTGCATCATGACGACAGGAATTCAATAATGCCGGAGTCTCATTAAGCGTTTCCAATTTTCCTGCTGTAATGGGTCAGGAACACAACTGCAGTGAGAGCCCCTCAGCACACCACGTCTGGAGTGCAGCACATTCTGCAGCAGCGCAGCGGTTATTGTTCATGCAACACCTCACCCTGGTTCCCAGTACTTCACAATTCTTATTCAGACAGAGACCTTCTCACAGCTACTACACCTCCCATCCCCTCACTTTGCCACGGACAGAAAAAAAACCCACAGAGGAAATCAATGAAACCAAAGATTAATAAGATGTAAGGTTATATGATTACATGAATGAACAGATTAAATGAAATCCGAAATCAGTTTTTCCCACTAATTGTTGTAATTTATTATGTGAAAACCGTAATTGAATGTAGTTAGAAACTAGTGCTGTTAGGAGGTGTATTCTATATGACTGATATTAAAACTATTCAAAAGTTACATCTTTTTAATTAAAGTGACTTTTAATGTCGTTCACCCAAGGACTCACTTGAGCCACTTGACATTTTGTCTAGAAGGCTCTGGGATAAGATAACCAACAGCAGAATAAAAAGTGCATCTGTGAGACTTCTGAAAGCAGGCTCGTTCAAGAATCATACAGCACATTGCAAATACTTAACAGGATCACAAGGATTTTTCTTTCCTTTGTTTCTTCTTTCTTTGCTTACAGATATGTATTTGTAAGTTACTGTACAATAATGTATTAATTACCTAATGTGATTTAACCTCCCTAATGTGTCCAATTTTATACCTTCTTTCTAATACTATCTCACACTTTCTTTTATCTAAATTGTAACCAGCCCCAGCATTCGTAACTGTTATGTCCAATATACAATGACAGATGGTGTAGTGTCAAGAAACGTGGTTCTTCTTCAATGTTACCACAGCGGGTCATTTTTACTCACTGTGTCGCCTCCTCTGATTATCTTCATCAAACAGCTAATCCGTCACATTTTGACAGGCACGTTCACATATCGTCACGGCTAGACACGCGAACCCAAGGGCAGGTCGCATAGATGGGAGGCAGAAAGTAAACAGAAGAACTTTTTGTTTTAGGGGCCGGTGGGTGTGTGGGCCGGACGAGGTCACTCAGGGACAGAGGTGACCAAAGCGAGAGAGATAGATAGCTGTAACTGATGAGGGAACAGGGGTCTAATTAGCTGAGGTTCACTGCATAAAAACACAAACATGCATCAGTTGTAGGCCCACACAGACAGAACAGTAGTACGAAACTAAAAGAATTAGAAGCTTGACTGACTTCAACGTCTACGATCGGCAACGTGGTAGAGTCTGAACCAGGTCTTTATGGCCGGGCTAATGAGTAGCAGCTGCCTGACTCAATCACACCTGTCTCCACTTCTGAAACTACTCACACACACACACACACACACACACACACACTCCTCTCGCGTCCCTATTTTGAGAGGCGAGGCTTGCCTGAGGAGGTAAAAACTAGCGTGCACAGGTATATCTGTTAGAGAAGATTTCTTGGGAAACATGTCATACAAAAAGAGGTATGACACACAGCCGCACGACAGATGATGCGGCTGTGCCACACATCACATTTAATTTAAACCGCTTTAAAATGACAGCTCCAATCCAAGGATGTCTAATTTCTTTAGATACCTTCATTCTCAATGTGTGCCTTCCTTGCCCTGCATGGTGGGATCGGCTAAGACGCAATGAGAGGAGAGGAATTGGGGATGTACAAATGTTGCAATGGGAAGAGCCCACAAAACAAGGAGAGAGAGAGACGTGTATGGATCTTCTCCGTAACTCAAACAATTGTTTTTAAAAAGTGTAAATGTTATTTTAATTAATTTGAGAGTGTTCTCAGGTTGCAAAGCTCCATTGATGCTGTGGGACCCTTCCTTATACATATAAGAGGAGGATTTTTTATGCTGTGAATACAAAGTGCAGGGTCAGAAATCTGTGTTTCCCTGTTGTGCATTTAGCATGCTTTTAGAAGTTATCAATCATGTATGACATATTAGGTTGCCTCACTTCTTTCTCCACTTCGAATTTAGTAGATCTAATGTGTATTATTAAAATTTTATTAAAACAAAAATATATTTAGTACTTAAATTTTGAATAAATGTATCTGTTATATAAGTGGCACAGTTATTCAATGTTCCCTATCCTGAATCAGCAAATTGGTATGCGCACATTCACATTTCCTACAATTACATTCTCCAACACGATGCTTGCAGGGCAGCTTTTGTGAACTGGAGGCACCAATGTGCATATTTATTTCTTCTTCTATCCTTTGAGGCACTGACTACTTCCTGTGTCTCCTTAGACAAGCTAGATGAAGATATGGCGACAGGTGAGTGATCGAATAATCCTCCACAACCCTTATCTCAGCCCACTTCATCACTCCATCCAACAGCCTGAGCAACTGTTCCTTATACCAAATACTTATACTATCTCTGTCACACACGCTTTTTCTTTCAATTGTCAATTTTTTTTTTTCTCACCCACGTTTCAGTGAATTCGTACACTACATCTCATTACTGGGAGGGTGGGCATTAATTAACAACCAACCCCTATATAGTCTGGTGGTTTGTCTCTGATGCATAATCTCCTGTGAAATATCACCCACTCATGCCATTTAGAAGACACACCTAATGTTTCGGTGTGAAAGCTAGTAGGCTTTCTATTGAAGGAATCAGGGTCAAATGATAGGTTTGGTATTTTTTCTTTAGCTCTTGACCTCCTCTCTCAATCATGTGCAGAGCCTTGGTTTTCATTCTCATCACAGACGGTACAAATCAATGCTTGACTCCTCGCTTTAACCTTGGAATACCATTAGTGTCTGGCCATTGAAGCCAAGCTTGACTTCAGCTAATTCAGCTAAATGAGGATATCTCCCAGCTGAGATGGGAAAATGAAGGTGAACCTTGGCAGCATAACATTTCTACCTACAGGATTAATTATGGGTTATTTGTCAAAACAAAAAAAAGACATGAGACAACAGTATCACTATCACCTGACGTAAACCCGATAGACCTGGGAGGACATCCGTCGCCGTCACGTGGGGGCCACTCACGGGAGCTCTTTTTAGGCTGAAACTATTTTGAAATGTGAAAACAAAGTGTTTTCAAAGTGTATATTGGCTGCCATCCATTTACTACAACAAACTTATAAGAGAATTTCACATTTTTAAAGGCAAACACAATCTAACAAAAATATAGGCTAAATATTTTATCCCTTTCTACGGTCCAATTGCCTTTTTTTCCTCTTGTTTTTGGAAGGTAAATACTTTCAGCTAAGGATTTTTGAAACAATAAATAATTTAGAGTTAGATAAGAAAATCAGTAACACTTTTCTGTTTTAGTGTCAATATTTGGAGCTGGAGCCGGGAGTTTTATGTACATATGTCACCAAAAGCGTTGCCAGGTAACTAGCCGAGGTGCTGTACAGAGTGCTCTGCAGATTGATAAAGTAATGATTGTCAAAAAGTATTTACACCACAGATCTCAAAACACAATGTGAATGCAGCCTGCAGAGACAAGGCAGCGTGCTAGCAAGGCAGCAGCAGTAGGGATTGGTGTCAACAAAGGATGCTTTTCGGCAAAGTCAGTGAGCGTAGATCCCTCGCAGTGCTCCGAGACCAAGACACAATCACTTTAGATATCCCGGGAAAATGTAAGAAAATAGACTTGAAGTATAGCAACGTCTATCAAATCTGTCAGACATGCAACGAGACAGATATTCATCTTTGAACTGGAATGGATGTAACATTCACATGTAGTCATAGCCATATTCTTAAACTTTGGAGTCATGCAAACTTCACAAGGATAATCTGATCACAACCAATCCCTAATTTGTACAATTAATACACTTACTTGTAGAGGGATTCTTTCCACCCGTATCCATCACGGATCAGTCTTGATTTGCCAGTCGCATCTGGGTAATCTTGAATCAGGCTGGGTTGCCAATTGTTCTCATTTTCGTTCAACGTGGCGATATTCTTTGTGCCACTTTGGAAGATATGTTCATCACATGTGAAAACTCCTCTACCCTGCTGCTTGGCAGACACTCATTACTGCCAGAGGAAGTCTTGATTAGACTAATGGGAGATTTAATATTTTAAGAGGAAGTATAGCCGCTCTTTAAAACCTTAATCTATTTGATAGATATTGTCCGAAAATTAAATGAGTGAGATAAAATTAACATTTTCAAGTCTTTTGCTGGAAGCTTCTCTTTCCTACAGATATATTCTAAAAACGGACGCTGAAATAGAAAAGTAATAAAATGAATATAATCGGCTCTGAAGGATGTTTCTTCAGGTCTGTGAGTTACAAATTTAGATAAATTATGTAAGAGTAGGCGAAATATTTCAAAAATACTGTACTGAAATCAGCAAAAATACGCCGGTGGAGTCAAAAAGTATATACTACCCCGACAATATACTGCACGTACACCATCTTCCGTATTGACAGACCATGATTCGAAAATATTTGTGTTTTAATTCAGTTTGTAAGTAGTAAAATGGCTTATTGCCAAATATGCTGATATGTCAAGTTGGAACAATTTGATGGCTAAGGATTTATATCATTTCTAATACTAATATTAAGGGTGTCCGTGTTCTTATATACTTGAGAATAGTAGACTGTATGCCATGCCACTTTTCTGAGAAGCATGTATGATATAATAAACACCAGCATTCTGTTAACTATTGGGTGGAGTGAAGGAGAATAAAGTGTGTACGTGGCAGGAATAAAGAGGAGCTATGGTACGTGTACCTGATTGACCTAAATGCTTACTTGTGTGTTTTTTATAAAACTCACAGAACCAGCTGTTATTAAATTAATTGGCACATAGTTTGTACCATTGAGTCCACACTGAGAGAAGAATTACCACTCATTGTATCGCATGTTTACGTCAAACATTGTTGGTGTAAAATGGAATAATTAGATTATTGATGCTGAAGTTGCATTTACATTCATGGCCCAACGGATAGTTCAAACATAGTATTTGGAAGTGATTAGGAACCACTTCACCTCCCCCACCACTGTCCGATAGTGCTTAAATAATTGGTAGCGAAAAGAACAAGCCGGTCAATAAGTGAAAATGAATGTACGAATAATCATTTAATCTAGGATGTTTTGGAGGATGGTTGAAATTACTGTTGATAATGACCAAACAACCAATATAGTGCACCTCTTTGGCATACTTGTCTTTGTCTATGCAAAATTACTCTTGTAATTAATCTTTGCACATGAAAAAAGTGGAAAATGGAGAGTTATTTGGGGAGCCTGCATGTGTGAAGCTAATACATTTTCTATTTTTCATCTTAAAACTGTGTTTTGAAGCCCCACCCCTCAGCTTCAAAGGGTAAAATCGAAATATGCGGAACATATAAACAGAATAAATTCCTTGTTATACACTTAGATTTGTATTTTTTTTAAACATTTTTAAACTCCTAGTCAAGACACAGGATTTGCTTTTGTACCTAATAGAAAGTGAACGCAGCAATTTCTCTTAACATGCATGTTTGCCACCAAAGAAGGATTCTGTTTGTACCAGTGTTTTTTTCATGGGGCTCAATGTCCCTAAATGAGCTAAATATTTACTCCAACCCTGCGTGCACTGTAATATGTTTGTGGTTCCAAGGCTTAATATATTTTCTTATTCATCTAACGTTCCTGTAGTGTTTGACATGTGGATGGGTGCATGATGAAACAACCTCTGCGGATAAACCAATAAATAATAGCCAAGGTTTCTCAGCTCATTTCCTTTGATAGACTCAAGCTCTCACTTAAGAGGAAATGAACCTGGGCAGGAGTGACAAGCCCATTCAGTGTAATGCATTGTGGTTTTTTCTAGGACTTCAGATTTGTGCTTACCTTCTAGAAAGAAAAAAAAAAACCAATCCTCTGCCATAGGTGTGCTTAATGAAGTGTGTTCCTGGGCGCTGGTTGGCAGTTTGACGGAGCCTCAGAATAAGGCAATCCTCTTCCCTTCCCTGAGGAGAGGACAGGGAAGTAAGACGGCTGTGAATCAAATCATTTTTCTTCCTGTCAGGAACACACATGCGGAGGCAACCAGCCTTTACTCTGCGGCTGTTAAACACTTTTAATTGTAACTCTCTGAGTTATGAAATTACTTTTAACTTTAATCTTTTAAGCAAATTATAATGCTGTTTTCATTTTTGGAATAGTCTGCACTGCAGTTGCTTGACGTGTCCCTTAATTATGTCCAAGACGGGTTTAAAGAAGGTTCAGTGCGTGAATACATTTACAAGCTTCAACTGAGCATTCCCCCTGATTTGCATGATGTTGTTTAGTCTATTTACAACTGGTTGTTCTTTTTTCTGAGAATGACTTAAAATTGCATCTAATATAGTAGACATGTAACACTCCAATTATTATGCAAAGAGGTGAGTTTAACTTTCCTGTGTTATTTCTAACCCATAGTATTGCCATCATAGAATGCCTAGAGCCTGGAATCCTCACCATCCTCAGGTGTGATGTGTTCATTCAGGTTGTAGGTGCAGCGTTCCATTCGGGACGCTCGTAAATGTAATGCATGAAGATAAACAAGCATTCAAAGCAAGCAAAAACGTTCATGTGTCATTAATTATATCAGTTTACAAATGACTTATGACAGTGTACTTATGGCACTCTTCCCTTTGCTGTGGGTCACTTGTTATGTGCCTGTACGGTTTATGAGGCTTGCCGCAATGAATCGCCCTGAAATGGAGAGGGCACAAAAGGGTACCAGCAGCTTGTAGGAAGCGGTAGTCCACAGCGTCACAGCAGCTTGAGTCAGGACCTTGCCAATGACTGGTTAATGTAAGCATTTTTTGCATTGTTGAAAAAATGGTAAAAAAAATCAAAACAGCTGTAGTCGGTAGTCATTGGATTCCTGGCTACTAATGTAAAAAATATATATTTTCTTACTGAAAATCAATGTCATTTCATTTCGACTGGTCGCATACTGACAAAATTTGTGAAGGGTTGCTTTCACCAAAATAAACGTTTTATTGTGCACATTGTAGCGGCTCTGAAAATATTGAGGGAGAACTCACGGCCCACTTGAGTGACTGCTTTACTGATACTCTGTTCTGCATGAAAAGACCTGATGACTGTGAAATGCTGAAAGGCTAAATGAGTCAGTTTTTCCCTTCAATTACTACCAAACCCTTCAATTACAGCTAAAGAACGGGGTTTATGTGACATATAGGCACTACTGAGGTTATTATAGCTATTTCCTCAGATTGGACCATCATGATTTCATGCGTGTTTAACTAGAGCAATGATTCACAGAACTTTTCATCCTCCATAATTAGAAATGAATGCACAGTTTATCTGAATCTATTTTCTCTGTTGACACCACAGCAAAAGAAATATGTTAGAATTGGGTTGCTTATATTGATTTAATGTACTCACAAATGTATCACGTGTCCTCAACCACAGCTTTGTGTACTCTTAGACAACGGGCATCTTTCCAACCGTGTGGATCTCGAAAACAGCTCCCGTTGTTTAATGAGGTAAAAGACAAGCAATCTTTAAGCACAAAAAAAATGCAGCTCCTTGGCCATCAATGACTCATTCAGATCAGTCATTCAGACATACTGGTCCTGGTTGTCTTCTCCAGGTAATCTTCTTGCTCCTGAAGAATGTATCTGTACTCTACCAGCGAGGAGGAAAACTCAATCATGGGTCTGGTGCTGGTCTGAGGGCAATTTGAGCGAATTATCCGCCGAAAACCTGAGATATACACACATTAAAAATGGTTGTCACAACATCCTTGAGCACAAATGAGATCCACGCAGATCAAATATTTATGTGTCCCACACATGGAAACTCAAACAGCTGTGCATCCAAATTACTTTTTGCGAGCACGCCGTTCACGGCTGTTCTAGTTGCACTCGCCTGCTTGGATCTAATTTGTGCTCGCGGATTTTGGCATTGATTTTCCTTTATAGTTTTCTCTGTTGGAAAAGTTAGAAGAGCAAATAAAAGATCAAGGACGTTTTTCAGCCGAACTGTGCCCCACAATTTCCATGTCTGAAGTAGCACTATGTAGTTCTTCCTTCTCTCCAACGACATGGCAAGAAGAAGTCTTATAGTATATCTCAGTATATTTTCACAATATTAGACCAGTTCAGAGTTAGAGAAAAGGTTGGAAATGTGCGAAATTTCCTTTTAAACATAATAAGAAAATGGGTTAAAATTCTACTGTAATGTAAATAACTTCTTTGCTGTGAAATGAAATATATCTTATACATTGTCTGTGAGTGAGGGCCCATATACTTTTTTTCTATTTTGAGCCAGCATTCGGTAAGACCGACAATCCCAACAATGAGGCAAAGAAACTGCCGTGAAATGCTGGGATTACTATTTGCGATCAGCAGGTGTGTCAATATTCTCATTTTATCAGGCCATTTCACACCGCGTTGCACTCCAATGAATAATATTCCACTCTATCATATGCTTTACAGATACTGGCCAATGATATGGCAACTCCTTTGTATCTCCCTTTGCAGCGCACACTGATCTCATGAACTTTGCCATGTTTAGCTCTTGTATGAGACCCACAGTTCAATAAAGTCAGAAATGAAGTGAGATCATCCGTAGAAAAGCTAATCTCCTGTTGAAGGGGTTTGATAGCACATCGTAAAGGTCACAGAAACTTTAAAACAAAAATCACGTAATGTAATGATGTATTTTGCATTGTCTGATTGTGTGATTTTCAAGTGCTGCTGAATACCATAGAAACAATTAAAGCCCATTTCCTGATACTAATAATGTCAGGATTTGCCATAATAACTTTGAGGATCATGTTAAAGTTCCTTTTTCATCAGAAATATGTAACAATTTACACACATGAGAGCACTCACACGTAGATGGCAAACAGTCGCTTCCGTGATTATTTACAAAAGTTCTTAAAGTCCCCGAGGCAATACAGACTGAAGATGTCATGGAGCGGACAAGAGTGAATGAGGACCCTCCAGAGGAAAATCAATATTTCATCTTTTATAAATGCATGAGCACTGTCCTGCCTAAGACATCTTATCTGAACTACTGACCCAATCTTTCAGGAGACTTGTTCTCAGTTTGTCAGAAACTGCTTGACCCAGTGGCCCGGTATCGAGATTAAAAAGCAGGGATCCATGGGCAATGCCGTGTACTGGATTCACTGGGAGTAGAAAGCAGGGTCAAGGATATGGATGCTCCCAACCCTGACCCCAGTGTGGAAGAACGGTTGATACTAAAATCAATGTTTGGAGTGGTGCTCTAAACGTACCTCGACATGTAAAGACCATTGGTCTCTAACACACATTTAGTGGACAAGAGCTACTTGACCCCTTGACACTAGTGAGCATAAAAAACACTCAATTCATCTCTGACTTGAGAAAGTATGACTTTGATTCCGTTCCAGTCGGAAAACTGCCTTGAAAACATGTAGAACGAGTGAAATTGTTTTAGCCCTAACCCATATTACTATCTTCAAAATATTTTATACATTTGAATTTTTTGGTAACAACTTTTCATCTTGTTGCACATTTTGTTGCACCACCATTTGATTCAAAATCATATTCATACTGTTGACTAATGGAAAGCCCTGTCATTGTATCATATTTACTGTCACATACAATATAGTACAGATATCGCTGGGTATATTCTGAATACTTCAAGGACCTCATTGAAACTCGGTCAGCTGCCTTCCCGTAGGGGCCTGTGTGTTGAATTAACCATGTACCATTATTTATTTGTTATGCATACAAGAAATCCACAAAACACATCAATGACACGTCAGCCTGCTTTTGAATAGAATAAACAATTATTATGATTAAAAATGTTAACAATCAGGGGCAAAGCAGAGTCTTCATTCAACCAGGAGATTGTCGGTTTGAATCCCCGGCGTCGTAATTTCACGCGTCCATGTGTCTCAATTGGCCCTATAGCTGTGACTTCAATGTATGATTTTGACTTATTCATGTCATGAGTGTGTGAACGGGTGAAAGATGACGTGTGCTGTTGAAGCTCTTTGAGTATTTGCAAGACCGGAGAAGTGCTATGTAAGAACAGTCCACTTACTATTCACCATTAACGGTACATGTTTCCTTTTTTAATCTATTTAACAATTCAAACATGTTCAAAATCAAGGAATTTTATTGACCATTTGAATGGAATGAATAACACATGAAGAGAAACCCCTGAAGATAGAACAACGGGCTAATAAAACAAAATTGTTTATATTTCAAGCAAGCATAATATGTATGAAGAAGTAAGAAGTGCAATGAGAAAGTACTAATTCAACAATCCTTATTTCTGATGTCAATGACCTATGAAAGAAATGATACCAGACTATTTGCTTTGGCTAAAACCAGGTTTTATCACAAAGCTTCCTCATGCATCTCAAGTGGGGTCATTATGTAAGAGTCAATACAATCAGTATGCTCATTCAGGCTGGACATTTGACCAGCCCTTTGTGGTCTACAATCCTACGATTCATTAATTCCTCTGGAATGAAATTCAGAGTTGCAATGTCCCCTTCCCTCTTTCCTAATCTAATAACTGTAATGATACAGATTCCTAAATTCAATCAGCTTTGATTTAGGGGACACAGATACTTTCAAATGGGAGAGATCTGGTCTCAGCTGGTGGGTGGTGAAAGTCTCATTAAATAAATGCTTCTACTTTAAAGGGAAGGAGGACTCATATACAATGATGGACACATTTACAATAAAGGGAATGTGTGTGTCTTTCACAAATGCCTGCACTGTGCTGGAATGAGACATGTTTCAGTTCCAAATAACTTCCAGTCAAACTGGACTGAAAATGTACCAGTGTCAATCAATGCAAATAGAAAATCTATTGCTCATAGCTTATGACATTTAGTTGACTAAAGTCCCATGACAAAAAACATGTAATTTCATTGACGTACAGGAGAACAAGAAATTGACTGAAAGGAAAAATGTGTTTTTTGAGCATATTGTCATTTGTTATAGCTCCGCCCAAATGACACAACGAGGTAGGAGGAAAGAGGCCGGCGCCTTTTCCCGCGCAAACATTAAGCTTTCAAATTAATACTGACGGGACAACACGTGGGAACTCGTGCCTACAGACATTTTGGAGACAAAGGGAAATTAGCAACACAAGTGAGGAGGTGGTGAATTGTGGAAATGAGATGTTAGTCATCATAAGATGTACACAAAATTAATTTCACTTCTTGTCACGTTTTACTTTGCACTTATATATTCTCTTTATCGTACAGTGTAAACCAGCAGCGTTATTCATGCTTTTATTAGTGAGCCATAATTACAAGCACATTTTAATTGTTAAAGATATGAACCAATTTAACCTTTAATCAGCACTGTCTGCACCCCTGACATTCATGGTCAGCTTTGGATCAGCTGATGGAATTAAAGTAGCGTTTAAGAAATGCCGAAAAGAGCAATACTCTTTTAATACACAGGCATATATCACCAAGTGAAATCTTAGTTTTTATTAAATGTTAGTGAGTAAGATTGTTGCAATGAACAGGATGTTAGTTATTCATTAAAAATAAAGTGCCGTAGTTACGCAAACAGTATACGGTACACAAACATGAATCTATTTCTATTCTCTATTTTTCCTCACAGTAGTTGCAGGGATTCGCTGTTAAAGACCCCTTGATCAACAGCTAATGTCTATGTGTCCACATTCATAATGGGCTTCGCATTGATCATTTATGGTTGAATGTGGGAGTGTTGAGGGCGGGATGTGAGGCTGAACAATTTGCGCTAATTTAAAGGTTATTCTGGGATTTGAAAGAGGAAATTTGACACTGTTAGGCATACACAAGGCTTTCATGAATCTGAAAATGTAATGTGCATCCTAGACGCTAACAAATGAGACCCCAGGTGTGCCGGGCCTGTGGGCCAGTTTTCTTAAAATGGTGTAGCAATAGTGGCTCTACAGATACATTAAGACTGACCAGGTGTAATACAGCATATGATACTGAACTGTTAATCCATGATTTTTTTCCAGCTTGTCTTGTTTTCCCCAATTGTATGTGTGTCTTTCATTAGAAGCCTCGCTGCAAAAAAAGAAAAACTAGTGACAAGCACGTGGCCGCTAATCAGCCTAATAACGTGCGCCTGTGCTCGCTGCCTGGCTGAGCCACCTTGTCTCTCTACCTGCAGCCAATTGTGAAACGCACTCTTCCGCCACAACCTCACCTCAAACAGACTAAATGAATCCATTAGCCAGCTTTATTCAACTGTGGATTAAGAAAATCACATACACGTTTGTAATGGGAAAATGATATGTGACCCTTTTAAATGCTTCATTTGTATAACCAGTTTATTAGTTGCAAGTGGTTAGATCACAAAGGCCCTGACGTAAGAACTGATGTCTCCCACTTGGATTAGATGTTTCCAGCGTCATAGCTGTAGAGATTGAACAAAGTGTTTGTTATGTCTATGACCACCTTTGTTTAAGCATGTTGGGAGAGCAAGGATACGGTCAAAGAGCTGACGTGTCTCACATGGATAAGATGTTCCCAGTACCCTGACTCTAGATACTCAACAAGATGGTCAACGGTTTCTGTTGACGCCACCGATATCTAAACTTAGGTATAAGAACTGCCTCGATGTGTTGGGAAGAAAAAGGAGGTTCTTGACAGTCTACTGACCACGTAGCTGTTGTGACCCTTTTTCCCTTGCAAGGAAATAAACGGAGAAAAGACATACTTGACTCAGAGCCTTTGTTTCTTACTTAACGATTGTCTGTGCAAAATCTTCCTCCACACGTTGTAAAAATGTATAACCACACGAATAAAAATAAGTAACCCGGAAAATAAAATGATATTGGTTTTTATTGTAGCAGTTGACATGAAGAAGTGTAGTTTATCTGGAGGTTTACGAATTTCTGTAAGTATACAGTTTCTTAAATTAGTCTGGGGAAATTACATGTATCTGCTGAATATTGCTGACGGTATTGTGTTCCTCTGGTCGAGTAAGAAATAAAAAATAAAAAAAGGTTTAATAATATCATGGTCCATTCACATCATTTTGTCAACCTTCAACACATTATATAATATTATACATGATATACAACTATTCACATTTTTGTGAACTAATACATGTATTTGTCAGTTAATTTTAAAAAAATGTCTCCAAAAAAACGTGTACTTGCATTCTACAATACTATTATTTTACATGTAAGGACTGTTACTAACATGAAACTCACAATCAACCATAGGATTGACATTAGTTTTCCTTTTGAAAACCATTTCCTCTAAAATAAAAATTGAAAATTAAAGGTTAAATGTACCTGTCGGGCGGCACGGTGGTGTGGTGGTTATCACTGTCGCCTTGCAGCAAGAAGGTGCTGGGTTCGACTCCGCCCAGTGGCCTTTCTGTGTGGAGTCTGCATGTTCTCCCCGTGTCTGCGTGGGTTCTCGCCGGGTTCTCCGGCTCCCTCCCACAGTCCAAAGACATGCTGTGGGGATCAGGTTGATTGGGGACTGTGGATGTGAGTGTGAATGGTTGTATGTCTCTGCATTAGCCCTGCGATTGGCTGGCGATCAATCCAAGGTGGAACCCGTCTATTGCCTGAAGTTGGCTGGGATAGACTCCAGCGACCCTGTGTGCAGGATAAGGTTTGCAGATGGATGGAAATGTACCTGTGCTTAACTATAAAACAAGATTATCTTCCATCGGATGTAAAACATGTTTATTTATGTTAACATAGTTTTTATAACAAAACGAGTCAGTTGGAAATATTAAAACATGTGCTGGTATTGCCACGTTGCTCACAGTGCAAACAGTGCCAACAGTGTTGACAGAGCTTACAATGTTCCTCAGGGGGAACTGGAGGAAGGGCTATTGAGGCTCCACGTTGTTGGTCGGGAAAGTGTTAACAGCTGTTGATGCCATATGGATATGTTTTATTTCCTGATAAATCAATTGAGAGAATATTAACTTGATTGTCGTATAAATTACCACCTATTCCACAGCGGACCACAGCAGAGTTAGAGGTCAGTTTGTCTGTTATGTTACGCCAACCAAACAAGTAATTTTCAGTAAAAAACAGTCCTTCTCCAACATTTGGATAATAATAATAAAGTATTTGATTTACCTGAAAAGATCCATTTGGATTTCATCTCGGTGAATTCAGTAAAAACACTGGACCAAGATATGATTATACTGGTCTAAAACAAGGAAGGTGGAAGAGACAACTATTGTCATCTACCTAACCCCAAAAAACCCTAACCCACCTAATGTTTTGACTTGGATTACTTTGAAAAGTGAGAGATTATTAATGTATGAACCGAACAGGTGCCTCATCTTATCCTGGTATGAGCTCAGAAAGCTTAGACCTCTATTAAACTTGGATGCAGTATCTCTCCGTTCGCTTCAGTGTGTCACAAGAGGAACTCTGTAACCTCAAGAGAAGAGAAAATTTTTTCCTTGTGCCCTGAATCCTATTTGGACATACTTGGAGACCGTTTTTAAAATGTTTTGCTTGTGAAGGAAACAGTAATAATCCTTGCATTAGTCACTTCAATCTGCTCCGGTAGTGTCTTGGCAGGATTTGTGATGAAATGCATATGTTTTGGCAGTAGTGAGCATGTAGTACTTGATTTATAGGGTAACGATTACGGTTCGTTGTGAGAGCGACATGCAAAATCATTTATGATTCGATTTCCTGTAGTTCATGTAGTTCTGTTCATTCTTATTTTGTACGCTACCTCCTCCGTTTACTTTAGTTCGTTCACACTTAACTCTGTTTTTATCCATTTTCAGATTTTCCGTTCACCGATTTGATATAAAAAATAACTATTTAAGAGTGGTATTCAACACCACTCAACTCGAAAAATTTCTATAGCATCTCTATACTAAACACTAATGCCGCATCAGGGCTTACAGACACATCCATAGAGCAAACAAATGTAAATTAGCTTAAAGTAGCCTTACAGCCGCTACTGGAATGAAGCAGAGTATTAATTTACTTAACGAGTATTCTGTACTATTTACGGTGATTAAGGCCATCTCTAATTATACCTCTTAGCTGTAGTTATTGGAGTAGTACACCAGTGTTCACTGTGTAAACAATTTAAGTGGATCTGTCTTACTTTTCCCCCTTTTTCTTTTAGAAACACAGATCAGCAAAAAGCCTACGATTCTTCTTCACAATGTGTCCTAAAAGATTGTTTATTTTATCCTTTGTGCAGTTTATAAATACTGAACCACCTTCGATGCTGAGGAGTATACAATCTAGCATAAAATCCCATGACAAAAAGAGTGTTACTTGAAAAAAGGGTTAATCATAACTGCGTGAGATTTTTAACTGTCCACCTCTTGCTAAGTCTGATTGATTGCATTAATCTAAAATAATGTATATTTTTCCGATTGCATACACACATGTAAATACAAAATATGTAAGGGGGGGGGGGCTGTAAATACCATCACCCCGTTCTGCACCTAAGCCGTCGGCGGGGCGCTTCCCAACCTTCTGTATCCCCACAGCGATCAATCGATCAATCGAAGCAGTTTTTACAAGCCTTATCTCCGGAGTTGCCAATGCCATAAATGTCCGTTGACGGAGGCTCGCGCAGGCGGAGGCGCTGTCCGAGGTGCTGCATTCGGCCCCGCCCCACCACGCGTCATCGAGGGACACGTGACGCGCTCGCTCCGTGGCTCCTGACAGTCGCTGGATAAACTCAACGGGGGGAACCAGATTGCGCCTTCTCCTCCCGCGGAGATAACTGGATTTTTCCGTCCCACTCTTCCGACACACTTTCATCTAGTTGTTGCTTTTTATTGCTTTTTTGTTGTTGTTGGTTTTAATCGGAAAACAAACTTGGAGGACGGCACATTTAAGGTAATTTATTTAACCACCAAGCGAGGGAGATTCTGAGTGGAGTTGGAGAGAAAGCGGACTCTCTCTCTCTCTCTCTCTCTCTCTCTCTCTGATGCTGCGATTCGCTTGAAGCAGATATTGATGAGAAGGTTTCGCCCGAGTGGATTTAAGGTGCAAGCACTCAAACAGAGCGGAAATATACGGGCAGGTCGTGGTTTACAGGAGCTCTGGCCGTGCATGTGTTTTTTCTTCTCTGGTGCCAACTATTCAGGGTCCCGTACAAGTAAAGCTGCACGAGCAAAGGTAAAAAAGAAGAAAAAAAATCACGAAATGTTATTGTTAAAGAGGATAAATATAGTCGTATAACATTGCGTCCTTTCCAACCCTCATCCATGGTAAAGATGCTAAGGTAGGTGATATTATTCACGTCCTATTCTGACCAAAAATCTTGCGGGACACAATCTTGCTGAGGATTTCCACATTCGATTTTTTATTGTGATCCTTATTTCGCACTGTTCGTGGTATTTTCTCACGTTTGCTGTTTTCCTTTGTCACAAGTGAACCCGATCGATAACCCGAGTTCTTTCAAATGCAAACTAAATATTAACATCACGTCGTATTTCTCCGCCGTCCAACGGTGAACGTGTTTAGGCTTTACAAGCCAAAACTGAATCCCTCCATATTGTCCGAAAAACCGTGATGAGGCAAAACATTACGAAGAGCGTTTTCTTTTCTTTTTGGGGGGGGGGGGGGTCTGTTAGCGGCAACCCAACTGGTTCGTTTTTACACAAACAAACCATTGTGAATGAAATGACGCACTTTTCCTTGCGTGGTCTTGGGGGAAAGGGCAGGCCAGCCAATGTACTGTACTGTACATCGGAATGCTGCTGCCAAGGGAGATAGTCCGCTGCAGAAGTTGTGCCAGTGTTTTTTCCTAAAAGAAAAGATGGGGGTTGTAAATCATTTATCTTTACTTAAGGGAGAGACTGAGATTTTCACCTGGGATTGTTTTCAGACATACGATCAAAATGATGCAGGCTGTATCATTTATTGATGTTGTTGTTGTTGTTTTTTTATTCGTTTTCCGTATGTAGTTTTTTTTTATCTTCAAATGATTGCATATTGAAAAATGAATGAAGTGGAAGCTGACTGTCCAGTGCAGAAGCGTCCTGATAATCTATTGATATGGCTTATGTTTGTTACTCATGTTTGGCCTCTGGATATATGTGTTTTATTGGCTGTGCTTTAGCCTCCATCATAGAATTAACTCTGACTTTGAGCCAAATTGGATTTGTAAAATGGATATTGTGAAAATACTTCTGTATTTTCACAATATTTTTGCTTTTGTTTTGCAGAGAGCTTTGGGACTGAGGACTGCTTTGACGGACCGATCGCTTTTTTTGTTGCGTTTATCAGCCAACGTGTCTCCATATGGGATTTTTTCTCATCGCTACCGAGGATGACTTTGTGAAAAGCCCCAAGCAAAGCTTTCAGTTACCCGCCAAACACTGTTGGCATGAACGTGACA
Source organism: Gasterosteus aculeatus (assembly GCF_964276395.1). Taxonomy (NCBI): domain Eukaryota; kingdom Metazoa; phylum Chordata; class Actinopteri; order Perciformes; family Gasterosteidae; genus Gasterosteus; species Gasterosteus aculeatus. The sequence continues at coordinate 9,375,205 of NC_135693.1, read as the reverse complement.
ATTAAAGCTGCCATTTTAACTCAAGTGAAACAGTGCACACACTAACTGCCACCAGAAGGGACTGTTCCATAATTACATAAATTAGAACAAGTGTGCCCAATGGATATTTGAATCCCTTTCACTTTGCTCTAAATAGCCATGGAAGCGAGGACCTTTAAACAGTTCAAACTATTTGGGAGTGAACAGTGAGAGGTTTGGCCAGTGGCCTGCATGGACAGTGTGAGGTAATGCTATTTGCTCCAGGAAATAATTGTTGGCCAAACCAGTTGCAGCGCGAATACATCACAGCACTTTAAATGGTTGTCCTACGATGCATCAATTCACACTTATTCATCCATGTAGACAGTCACTTATATGACAGTCTACTCTCTCGCGGGCAAACAAATTTCTTTCTCGCTTAAGCAAAGTCTCACCTGAATAGATTCAGCTCCACACGTCTCCGTCCACCCGCATATAATTATCACACGATGGTTTTACAAAAGCCACACGGTGCCCATATCGTATGGGTCGGGCTGCTTTTATGTTGCTTTGCAGAGATAGGCACTTGTCTAGAGTTCACAGGTGCCGAGGGCCAGTGGGCCAGATTTCCTGTGTGGAATGCATGTTGCGAAAGTGAAATGAGCTTCAGCATGAAAACGAAGAGCTCCAACGGGCTGTTGGTTTACTTCGACGACGAGGGATTTTGTGACTTTCTAGAACTTCTCATACTGAATGGCAAACTCAGCCTCCGTTTCTCGATCTTCTGTGCCGAGCCCGCGACCGTCGTATCTGACACGGCGGTCAACGACAGCCAATGGCACGCGGTCACAATAAGGAGGAACTTTAAGAACACGACCCTCAAGGTGGACAACGAGAAGAAATGGGTGGAGGTGAAGTCAAAAAGACGAGACATGACTGTTTTTAGCCACTTGTTTGTTGGTGGAATACCACCGGAATTGCGATCTGTGGCGTTACGGCTCACATCAGATGCAGTCAAGGATCAGCTGCCGTTCACTGGATGGATAACGGACATAAAGGTCAACAACACAGAGCCTGTGATGATCGACGGTGAAGGAGTACTAGAGGACCTCTGCGGTTCAGCCAACATGTGCTTGAACGGAGGAGTCTGCAGTATAATTAACAACGAACCAACGTGTAACTGCTCTCGGACGGGGTTCCAAGGAAAGGACTGCAGTGAAGGTAAGACATTCACATTCAGTTCAGACATTCATGTCCTCTGTAGCCTTTCAATTCAGCCGCAATATGCACCGATTCGATCAAATTCAACTTTAGCCCTCTGTTATTACCATCTGTTTTAAAGAGATGCATCCTACTCCTCTATTTGACCATGGAACTGTTTGTTTTCCATGTGATTCATCGATCAGCGAAACAACTGTTGTAATGAGTGAGTCTGCAGCAAGGCCTCATTAGAAAAACGGGCAGGTGTTCTCCACCCCCAAAGGTGTCCTCCACCCTTATAAAACAGGTCCTTAGGGATTGGTTGACCTATGAAATATAATCTCCAATGGCTTCCCTCAAAAGCAAGTGCAAGAGTAATCATCGCAGAGCAGTCAGATGTAGTAAGCATGCACGATGTAATTGGCTTCTTACAGCATAAAAAGTGCCCAATAGATTTCAATAGGTGGAAACAGAATGTAACCTAAATGTTAACTGTGGGACATTTTTTTGTTAGTTGCTAACATTGTTCTTTGATTTTCAACGAACTGTAGCTTAGCTGATAAAATGACTTTTGTCCAAAATGTTATCCTAATTGATTGAATAATTCAGATGAACAGATGAAACTGCTCTGTAATACAGAAGAATGAAAGAGCTAGAGATCCATCTAACCAATAAAACAAAGAAAACACAAGGTTCTTTGTGGCAGTGAGGATACTTTCACTGTCTTGACGAAATATTGATATCAAAATAAAATCTCTTTTACTTTTTATCCTAAGATTGGACATACAGCGAGAGTCAGACCATTGAGTGAATGATTGTGGCTCCTGCCACAGGTTGGCATTTTACTGCTGTGATGAGGAAGAGCACATTTGTTTGTCAGTGTCCATGGGGGAGGGGTGTGACTGAATCAGTTTTTTGAAAAATCTATTTCTCTAGTTTATATAAATATATACTTTAAATCAACTAAATCTATTTTTACTGAAGCATCTACGTAATTTATTAACAATAAGCTCTCTAGGCAAGCGTTGATAATTTACTAATGCAACATACAGTGTTCTGTCATTAGTCATTGAGGCAAATATGAAATATTCCCAATTAGTATGTCCTCTACGCACCGTGTAAGCTATCTTTTGACTGTATTCATGTGTTGTTAATGCAGCGGGACGGAGCACGGGGTCTTTTACTAACTTCCTGCACTGATTGAGTTAATGATTGTTGCTGTAGTTCACAAAGGCTTTCAGTGTTGTGCCGCACTAAGTATTTGTTCATGTGATATATGCCACACTGCATCAAAGCCCTCTAAATACATCTCAACCAAACATGAGATGTGGTTATAATTACACTCGCACATGCAAGCAAAACAATGATGTTTTAGTTTTTCTTGCTCTTCTCCTGTACAGTGTAACAACAAAACCGTTAATCTGATTTAGAGGAAATCCAAATAACGTGTAAGGCTTTTTTTGAGCCACAATTTAATCACAAATGTTATGCCAGCCATCATATTCCTTATGCAAATGTAGCCTGATGACAGGTCTATCTGTCCTTCACTTGTCTGGAAATCCATCCAATGTATTGCTGATGGCTCCTGATACAAATCACATAAGGAACTCAATTTTCAAGGTTAACATCTTAACGTACATCTTCTTGTTTTCAATACATATATTTTGCATTCAAATGATTTATTTTGTTGAGGAAATAACATTCTCACAAGACATTCAAGATAATATGCATATATCAAATGAAGGGATTCCAAAATATGACTTACTGCCGACTTACTTAATAAAAAATAAAAGTAATTTCCAAAGATCGTCTTACTATGATTTGTCAGAGATGAGTTGAGTCCAATCAAATTAGCTTGATGAACTATGACTATTTATGATCCTACAAGTCCCTCAAGAATATTGGAAGAGGGTTTCAGTGAAATAGACAAGTTCAAAAGGTTTGATACGGATACACTGTATATTAATTATATTTCCTGCAAAATACTTTAAAAGTAATTGCAAAAATATTAGTATCCAAATAAAAACTCTTGTTTTATAAAGTTATTTTGCACAAACTTGTCGACACTCATGTGCTACATAAGAACAGACCCAAATAAGAAAACCTTTATTAAGGTCAGATTATTTATGAAAACTGTGGGTTTCAAAAGTAAGTATTTCTAAATGTCTGTGAATCAGGCGTATGTTTTTGGGAATAGTGGCATCATTTGAAGTAGTTCTGTATAGATCGATTAAAAAGTGCTGCTGGTGATCGTGGGGGAAACCTGGCTCCGTTAATGCTTCACTCAGCTATCCACTGAATATCAGCTGTTCAATGCTGAGTATGTATCGCACAAGTTATTGTTTCAAGGGAGGGGTCAGCTTCCCACTGCTGTTGGAGGATTGCAGTTGCACAAAACTAGAGCCTTAAAGCTGTGGGTTGTAAAACCAAAACAATGAGCCAAAATGTGCTGCAAACCCCCAGAGAGCAGGAACTGTAGACTCAGAGGATCATTTCCTGTGGATTTGCCACCACAGGAATCTCTCTCACATTACATATAGCTAATTGTTAACATTGTTAATATTAAAAATATTGACTGGTGCAACTTTAAACATTAAATCTGTGTTAAGATACAAATGAATGTGACGTTGATGTATCACATCTCTCTGCTTGTGTTTCTGTAACAAATAATAAAAAACGCTCTTTCTTTAAATAGCACAAAATAACTCCTTTGAGTAGACACAGAGATAGATATCTAGACAAATGTCATTTGTTTCAGCTAAAATAATGTTGGACTGTTAGTTCTCTCTGAACTTGTTACATCATCTGTATTTTACATTTCTGTCTAGCCGTGTTTTTACTGTTACTACATTTTACACCAGACCGTGTAAATCGTGGTAATAGTACCCGCGATGAAGAAAGCTCTCTACAGCTTATTTCTGCGTGGCACTAACATTGCAAAGAGGAAGGGATTCAATTCCCACCAGAGCCATCCATTTTGAAATTGTATGAACTCTGAGTACCTTAAGTCCCTGTTGGATGAAAGCATTCCCCCAATTGTACCGTTGCCACCTAATTCAGTATTCTACTGCTAGCAAGTTTTTTTCCCATCTCAAGGTAATGTGGTGGTGGTGCTTGCGTTCTCACCGTCCTTAGCTGCAAGGGAAAGCAGGAAAAACCAGTTTCCACTGCAAATGTTTGTGCATAAAAGATATTATCAGAACATTAATTCAAAATAATGATTAAAGCTATTGTTCTGGCGCAATCAGAATCCAATCTAACCGTGAAAACTCGAAACGTATGATGCAGCCCATGAGTTCACCTCGTGCCCATACATTGAGTAACCCCAAAGTACATTGGTGTTTTAAATTTACCTTTCCATTCAAAATGTAAAAGCTGTTGCATTGCTTTGATCAGATGAAAGGCTCACAGGATTTGCGACCAGAGCTGTCAAGTCTCCCCGTTCCAACCACAAGGTTGAGCGTTGCACAACCTCGCACACACACATGCACATACACTCACGCACACAAATCCCTTTGATCGGCAAAACAATTATTTAAATGCACTGTTTTTTTTTAAGGCCAGTAAGTTCCTAGAATTTGTCCTCCTTTTTCTCATTAGATAAATGATTTTGTCCAGAATGAAATTGTTTATTTCATCGTACATTAGCTAAGCATAAATCAGCCTAAGTAAAATACGGCAGATCTGAAGACTGCACTGTATTTATTTGATTCTATTTAGTTTTATGCATTGTATAGTTCAAATAATACATGGCTGGATGCTGTAAATACTTTTGATTGTGTTTATCTGAGAGAATGATGACAGCCAGATTACTTAAGCCACTTAATTAAGCTGCTAATGCATTATGACAGGGGACCAAGAATGACTGTAGCTTACAGTGAGAGAATTTATGTCACACCTCTTTTTTAACATGTGAATCATAATCACCAGCTTGGTGGTCACAGAACACGAGAGATCCACAACCGATTTGTTCAACTTAAAGTGCTGGAACATAAACAAGAGGCATATATATATATATATATATATATATATATATATATATATATATATATATATATATATATATATATAGACTCACATATAGGCATTCATCTTTATAAATGTTCATCAAAGGCAAATTTTATTCTTTATTTTTGTTATTGGGTATTTCAGGTTCATGACAGAGAAAGGATTCACACATTATTATATAACATCACCTGTAATATGGATATAACATCACCTGTAATATGGAGATGGAGGACGAGGCATTAAAAGTCCAGAGGTTTTTGCAGGTTTTTACTATTTACCTCCTTTTTACTGTGGGTTTATTTTGGTCTCTTCCCAATTCCAGGCCACTGCTTTTTATCAATATACACATTTTGATTAGTGCTACTTTGATAAAAATGTTTGGAAACAGCAACAAATACTTAAAGACTCGCTCTCAAAAAGAGAGGATTTCTTTCTTTGGAGAATAATCTGTCAATCGTGGCTTTTGCGGAACATAAAAAAGAGACTTGTGGGATTGTTCAGCTCACTGAATGAAGAGCTGAACTAATTAGAACGTAAATTTCCGTTGATTTTCTAGCAGTAGTCAGAATTTGCTGTTTTATGCCAAGTTGTATCCCTAAGGACAAACGCACTGGAAATTCTGATAGAATGGAGAAGTGCGCAGCATAGAATTGTGTGGCCGCACAACTTGTGATTGACAACAATCTAATGGTACACAACTTTGCTGATTAAGAGACCGGTAGAGTTTGGCATTTGTAGGGGTTTTACAGTTTGGGACTTTGCATCGAGTTATTTAGAAGCGCAGCAATTGTTTGTTTAGCTACTTGAATTAAACTTAAACTTTGTAACTTTGGTTTTAAACACCTGTTTTTAAGTGTTCGTTAGCTCTCCAATCTGCTTTGTGTCACATATAGCAAGATTCATTCTTAGTAAGATCAGCCCTTCTTTTGAGACGTGTTTCTCATTGTATGTCACACAAACATGTGGCCTCAACGTAATTCTTAAAGAGGTCTACTGCAGCTTCACTCGGACAAAAGTAGATTATTAGTATATTGCTGTCTGTTAGTACAAAGACAGCTATTGGGATCAAAGGATTAGTGTGATTTTCCTGCAGGATTTTTGTTTAAATACACCTGCTCCGGACTGTCAAAGGGTGTTTGTGACACAAAACCCTCCTTTGACTTGATTTGTCCCACAGCACGGATAACCTCATCCAAGTGTGCAGGACAAACCCACGAAGGCTTGTTTGGGATTCTATTGAAGCATGTTTACTTGCACAAGGAGTCTCTTTTTTAATATTTTTTCTTGTTTATTTATCATGTTAATAATAATACACTGTATTTATTTAGCGCTTTAAAAGGAACTCAAAGACACTTTACATGGTAAAACAATAAGAACAGTAAGTAAGGAACAACATGGGAGGAAAGACAGAAAACATACCTTGCTGACTTTACAGGTTTAAAGCATCATCATCATAAATCATAGGTGACGTCATTTTTCTTTACCTATATTGTTTTTGGGAAAAGTATTGTACGTTGCACAATCATTAAACGATTGGATCTCCCCATACACAGCTTCAGAATAAACGCTGCAAACAGCCGTATATGTGCCTCGTTAAATTCTGGGCTGCAGAAGATATTTTCCCTTTGAACACAAGTTGCCTTTCATGCTGATGGTTAGGTGTCATCCTTCATGAGAGTCTTCTGAAATTCTAAAAAACAAGTTGAAAGAGCACTGCCATAATTCGAAAGCTGTCGTACTAATGGTAACGCAAAGACAAATCACTTTTCAGAAACATGTGATGTGACTTTGAAGCCTTTTATAACTGCACAAGCACAAAAAAAACTCCCCCATAATAATGTAGGGGAGGCCACTTGTCACATTTATTTTACACCCTACAAGAGTTTCTCCTCCTTGCAATGAATACATATCTACCCTTATAGATTATTTGATCAGCTCTTTTCCTAAATAGCAGAACTCAAACTCAGTTGTCCAGTTCTTTAACAACTGCTATTTTTATAAATGGTCTAGTTTGCTGTTAATAGTTAGTAGTTAGAAGTTGTGATTTCAAATTCCATAAATTACAAATAAGAGGAGCTTATGGTTCAAATGTGCAGTTTACAATAATGTACATCTGGCCTGTACTGTAATGTCAATAATCAGATCATCATAATGTGATCACCATGAATGTGATAACAAAGAAGAACAGATGGCATTTAATCCATTGCCATTTGGTAGTTGCAATTCTGACAAAACTAATACTACAGTGTTTAACAACTACTGCCAAACCAAAAAGGTTTACTCAACACCTGCAATACTATCCTAGATATTGTTAATCCTGGGATTAAGTTTATTAGAACCACTGTGTAAGCTGCTCTGATTATCCTGTTGGATCATTCTGAACCACAAGATGTAAAAGAATGACAAGGTCCTCCGCACATCTGCTCCCACAATCCTCTCTGTCTGGGCTGTTTCTTAAATATCTGGCTCACATTTTATGTACACACACTGTCGGTCCCGGGAAACATGTCATAGTTACATATAAAGATTCATCTGTGTATTTCATTTTTAGTATATTAGTGTACTACTGTTACATCCTTAGGATGAATGGCTGTAGAACAAATATGGTTGAACATGAATTTCAATCAAATAGAGCACCAAACACGCATTTGCTACGTAACTTAAATATATAGTATATTGATAATAAGTGTATTGAGCGGAGAATGAAGCCACTCTCCATCTGCTGTGGTTGTAATCGGAGCTTCTCCCTGCTGAATTGACATGGCTGCGTCACATGTGAGCATCTCCGTAGCTCCGTACTGTTCTAATGCAGCTGATAACTCATGGCTGTACAACAGCGTCCTCACAAAGGAGTTTACTCCACCCTCTGGTCACTCGTCCATCCCTCCCTCTCTCTCTCTGTGGCAATTAGTTGGCCTTTCTCTGATATCTTCAGGTTGTTCTCTCGCAGCTGGATGCTGAATCCTATTATCACCCGCCTTTGTTGCTCATTCATTATGGCACGTTTGCCAGTTTCTAAATGTCTTTCGTTCGTTTAAAATATCTTTCTCGCAATATTTTCCGGAATAAATCTTCAGCTTGTGGGTGTATATCAGCTGGGACCGCAGGATATATTAGACGGCCCAGGAAGGCCGTGGTTGGCGGTGATGAACACAAGGCCAGAGAAGAACTCGCAGAGCCGTGAGAGTAGATTAAAAATGTATTTACAAAATACAAGGATTAGCCATATGAAAATAAAATGTGAATTGTTAAAATACCTACGATGCAGGCTTTTACCAAATGATTATTAACCAAGGATGAGCCTATGAGTATAGTATATATGAGTAATAATATAAGTTTCATCATCTTTCCATTGACGTTCGCAACAAATGAAGTCTTTGCAGACTTATTCCCATTTTACTGAAATGATGCTGGACGCCGTTCGACATTGAGGAATCCAGTGTCCTCACACAAAGAGTATTGTTCACATGTGGCACCGCTCTCTGACCCAGCTGGTGAGAGTTTAAATTGCCCAGTAGAGCCAGAGCTGTGGGAGCTATCAGTTTCATCGGAGTGGACGGCCACTTTACCCGTTTCCTCTCCCTGCGCTCCTACTGGGGCTTGAGGAGGATAATGAGGGGGATGGTGAGCTGTGTGAGGCCACTAACGCTCCTCTATATCGATGCATTAGGTTTGGGCCGTGTTACTAAGCGATGAGCCCTTACTTATTATACCCATTACTCTTGATTTGGTCAAATTAGTCATCTAACAACCAATATAGCTCGTGGAAGCCCTGACCTTCTGCTGAAAGAAGTTTGACTTTTTATCTTAAAGCGCCTCTGAATTTAAAGCAGCCTTCCTCCTACTGTTTTGGAAAATTACAACTGCCCAGTGGGCCGGAAATGGATTCTGTTCCTTCTGTTCTTCATCATTATTACATGTATGGTGATGACATTAGTAACCCTGATTAATAAAACCACAGTGCAAGTGTGGGAGGGTTGTCAGGGAAGAATCCACTTTTCTTTACACACTTATTTTGAAGGAGCAGTAAGCTCAGTTTAGTTTTTGTATGTACTACACTGTCTGTGAGGTTTTATGACGTCAGGAGGGACCCAGTTTTTAAAAATAACCCAGAGGACATAATCCAAAGACGCTATTGAGTAGCATGATGGGAATTGTAGGATCTAAGGTGTTTTTAGTATGTGACAGGTATTGGGAAAAGGATTTCTGTCAAATCTGTCAATGGAAGACAAATTATCGTTAGGCAGTCATGGATTGCAAATTCCAGTGTCAGAACAGCAGTGAGGATTTTGGTGCATCCTAACATCAGGTTCATCCGAGAGAGGGAGAGAGAGGGAGCACGCTGTGACAATTGTCTGGCTGTTGAATTGACGCCAGAGGAGCATTTCTCTCTGCCGGTAAACAGGCAAAATAATTGTTCTTTGCCGTTTTCAATAGAGGAAATGTCTCTGTCTCTCTTCCTGTCTCTCGGCTTGTGTGAGTGCTTGTATGTCAGCTTGGCGACACAGCTGACAAATATGTCAAATGAGAGAGTAAATAAAAAAAACTGCAATCACAATCAACCAACCCTGAAACTCGCTTGTGTTTTCTGTCCAGTGTGATGCCAGCGTTAAAGAAGCTGAGCTTTACGTTTAGTTTCAAACGAATTGCGTGGTCTCGCCTAAACGTTTTCAAGCGGCCACTTACTCATTTCTCTGCTGCAGCACCTTCAAAGGGATCTCCAGATGGATTGTTAAGGAACAGTTTCAGCTTCTCCTCAATAAAACATATTTTTATTGATGAACTACTTTTTCAAAGCAATGCTGCCATGATAAGCTGCTTCAGTTTGAGGCTGTTAAAGCCGGAAATCAACCGCTTTCATTGGGGACTGTCAGATGTCACATAGTTTGTTAAGAGACGCTACAAAACAAAATTAAAGTCGTTACCTTATTGGTGATTGTTTGCAGCTCATTGTGATATCTGCAAAACCCATTTCAGGATCCCAATACCACCGTAACTCCAGCTTTATAACAAGAGCGAATCCAAAACTAGGCAAGATAGTAGGCGTGAACCAACCACATGTTTTGCCTCTCTAAATTCTGTTCAGGGTTAATAACATTCATTTTGACTTTAAGAAGAGGCAAGAATTATGACTATAATTAAAATAGTACAAGGGCAGGAACCATTTAATTATGGGGTGTGTTTCCTTTGACGGGGTGCAATAATAATTGGTTTAAATAAACGGTAAAACTAGCTGTAACTGTACAATAATAGAGGACCACAAATTAAAAAAAACACCTTAGGAGTGGACAACAAACCGTTGATTCAGAGAAGCAATATGTTCTTAGATTGTCATACAGTATGTCAGAGAAAAAATGAATCGTATCTCAAGTGAATGTGGCACATGTTGCTTCATGTGAGCTGTAGTGTTATCAGCAGCACTACGATGCATCTTTCCACGCCTCATCAGCCAACTGCGTTCAGACACGCAGCAGGACAGACACAGACGCTTTAATGTGATTTTGTCAAGCACGTTAAAGTATAAACAGCCCTTTCTCGTTCTGTTGGCCTCGAATACCAATACTATGCCAGCCTTGGTCGTTTGATACTGACACGCAAGGCGTCTGTATGAGACGTGCTGCGCTTTCAAGTAACCTCAATGTAAATTCATCGCCATCATTAGGAAATTGTCCAAATAAATTCTCCGGGAGTGTGATGTTGTATAAAAACTCAATATAAGCGTGGGTGGGTCATAAAAACCAAGAGACCGGTGACAGAGATGCGTGTTTGTATCTCAGAGTGTTTTTAGGATACGCTATTGATTTGTGAAGTGGTTTCCGTATTTGTGCAATGTTTTTAATGTTTTTGTTTTTTTAATTAACGCTAAAGTTTACGGCGGCCATGCAGTAGGCTAACTGGTGCGTTAGGAAGAGATTCCAAGGGGTCTGACAAGCAGTCAGTATGGAATTAGTACGGGTGTTTGGATTCTTGTTACTTTGGTATTAATCCGATTTAACAGTTTTGAGCTAATCATCCAGATTGTTTTAGGGCTCCAGAATCAAGGCTGCAGGAGGAAAACCGAACGGAAAAATCAAGTATATACCATTCTTGAATTTTTTCAGCTGCTGCACACCAGCTGTTTTATTTAGTTTGGCATTGACATGAATAGTAATGTTATTACTTTTTGTGAGCTAAACACCATGTGCATGATCAACAGCACAAGACCGTCAGAGATGCAGATCATCTGGTAGACAGTTGAGTGCATTTTGGTGTAGTGTCACTAGCACAATAGCACTGGGATCACTTTGTCAAGGGGATTAAATGGATTTACGTCTCTGGATTAGAATGCAACCAGCTGGGTACATTTGTGAAAGAGAGTGTGTGTTTTTGTGTATATGTGTGGGGGGGGGGGGGGGGGGGGGGCTTGTTTTAATGGTCCATATCAGTTGATTCTACTGTGAGAGTAAAGCTGCTTTCCCTCAAGAAGACATCTAAATGACACCTTGTTTGCTGTGGCCACTGAAGACTGCTGAAGTCTGATTCACAAGAATTATTTATTCTATTGGGCAAATTAAATTCTCTGAGCAGCAATGTTCCCATTTGAATTGGCTTTACATTACTCAGATCAATTTAATATAAGGGCGCTATAGTGGATGCCTCTCAAGCTAACTTCATGACGAGTAATGGATCATTGTACCTCTAAATCCTTTATGACTGTGCTCTGGGTCACTAATAATCAGAACACAATGTTAAATGTGTAAATGCTCAATAACAGTGTGCACAGTTTAAAATAAACCATCAGAACTATGGTCTTAAACAGGTCACTGTTAGAATTCAAATTTAGTGGGATGAATATGGACACATTGTGGATAAACGTCCCCATCAGTCTTTGGGTCTTGACATAAGCAAATGGTCAAGATTCTTCTACTTCACACGTCTCATGAGGTCACTTTGCCGCCACCAGCTTCATGCTTGCCTCGTCAGAATGCCTTTTCAGCAGTGTGCTTTTCTTCATCAAGCCAACTTTTTGTGAACAAAGTGCACTTTTTTTTACTGTATTGTAGATGTTCAAACTGAAATCAAGGATTATGATTTAAAAATAAGTCAAAAGTCAAATTAAGTTCTGGTATACAAATACCAAATAGCAAGGGCTTGGATAGATGAGCTACAACCTACAACAGTTCACAATGACAACAAAATGAATGTAACACATTTTACATACAATTGAACTGAATTGATCTTGTCATGTGAAAGTAGTCCACTGCAATTTGTTCACAAAATTATGATTTGGATTGTTTCGTTGTGCATGGTGTCTAATTTGCAAGGGGAACCAGTGGTGATGGTAAGTTTTGGGTCAAAAAAACGGTTCATTCTGGGCAGGAAACCATTTAACAGAGGTAGGAGTTTATTTTGAAGTGGCAAATTTCTGCCTAACTGGCTGCATCGCTAAAAAGTAATTGCACTCATTGCTGGATATTATACAAATAGTTATTAAACATTGCATGCTACTGTCTTCATTCTTCACATCATGTTTTCCTTATCGATAATTCCTCACAATGTTATATCAAAAAGTTAAAAATAAAATGCAATTTTGTGTTTTTTGGCTATTCTGGTTTTGATTATTTAAATATTGAGTACGGAATTAGTCTGCAAGCAAAACAAAAGCACTTAATGGTGAACATAACTGTCGACTGACTGTTTTTTGTTGTTTTTGTAGGCAGTTGGGCCCTTACAAACTAATTTCAATGATTTTGCATGTTCTCTCAAACCCATTTATTTTCCTCACATTGGTAGCATGATTTTTATGTCACTTGTTTGCTATTACTTAACCAACGTTGAATTAACTATCTAACCTTTGTTAGATAGTTAACAAAGGTCAGAAGCTTTTTGCGTTTCCAGTACATCCTCACTGGTACTTGCTTTCACGACAGCGACCACGTCACCTGATAAGAGTTCCAGTCACAAGGCCCCACTTCCCAAGTTAAAACCTTAGACGGTTTGCTCCACCACAGCCCATTTGGGTTCATTTCTCTTGCAATGCATTTCATCACATATCAAGCAGCTTTTTTGCTAAAAAATTTGCAAAACACTGCAGACGGATTCCATTGAGTCTGTTGAAATAGTAAATAGTGTCTGTAAATAGTTGTTGTAAACTAAAGTCAAAGATTTTATAAGAACCGGCCTGATGCCTGCGTATGTTTATCCCCTTGAGGGTCATGATCAATACCTCTTCTTCTTTTAGCAGCAATGCCACTTTTTATCCACCCACAGTTAAGATTTGACTTCTTCATGGTTATATTAAATATTGAGAAGTGCTCATTCAGTTACAACTCTGTCATGTATTCCAGGTTAGTGTATAGTAGCAAAAAGGGTTGTTAACAAAACAACGGACAATCCATAGCATTTCCTGCAGGAGTTACAATAGGTCACCTGCATGTGATGTTTAATGCCTTGCATGGTTACGACATGCAATGGCCACTAGTCTGCATGCTGCTTAATGAATGTCTTCCTCTCTTTCTCTTTGCCTGTCTGTGCTTCCAGAAGACAACTATACTGAAGGTGGGTATTTCTAGTGTCTGTTGTCCACTGTAGCTAAATTGTATGTGCCCACATATTGTCATGGCTAATTCTCCTAAGATAAATAATAACTGGATTGGTAAGTCACATTAATCTTGGCTTTATTCATTTCAATTGTTTTTTTTACACATCACAGTGATGATTATTCATGTGTGTGATTAAACTGACACGAAAAAAAAAAAAAAGATTATACATTGTAGTAGTATTTTGAGTAGACTTGGCATACCACTGGTTTTCTGCTTCACCGTTTTATATAGGGGGTTATTCAGAGTTTAGTTGGATTTCCTCATCAAAAATGCAATTAATAAAATAAAACAGCAAGGCTTTGGACATTGAGAACAAACGCTCAAGCCAAGACGATTCCTGGTAAAATGAATTAATGACAAAGAAAGAATACAACCCTATAAAACATTCAAATGTGTGAAAGGCTTAGCTGAGAAACAATATTATCCAATAATAAACTAGGTAGTACAATACAGAATAATTCTTAGTGTAAAGATTAGTGTTATTAATTCAAATCATTTTCAAAGGTTTGTGGTATTTGCCATGACCGGAGAATTTGGAGAGGGTAGGTTTCTCAATCAAATAGTTTTTATTTTGTTGAATGTCTTGTTGGTAATGTTAAAAAAGTAACATGTACTTTAAGCACATTTAGCTCAATGCTATCTTCTGTTTTATGAGAAAAATCGTTGCATTTCGTCCACTAGGATTCCATGGAGGAGTAGGAGATTATTGGTAATTTGAGGTTCACCTATATTTGCAAACTGGGTAATGGCAATTTGCACACAAGCTTTTCTTCCTCCATCAGGAAGAAAAGCTAAAGTAAAGCACTGAAATTAGTTAGTGCGGCTAACAAGAAGCTCCTTCCTAGAACGGTGACCGGACCTTGGACAATCCGCTTCCTTTTTCTTTGCAAGTATGACTCACTGTTGACAGTTGTTGGAGGTGAAGGTAAAACAGTCTACTGCTATATTTGTGCTCAGGGAACACTCTCTCCTGGGTATGTGGGAGGATAGTCTGTGCACTTCTCATCTTAATAAAAAGAAGGTCCTTGAATTTAAATTTCTGAACGATGACTAGTAAGTGGCTGATGATGCATTGCAATCCCCAGCGGTTGACTAAATGCTCATCGCACCAAACCCTGTCTGTCTGCCCTCCTCTTCCTCTCCGTCCCACTCTTTCCTCTCCAAACACTCGTCCAGCCCTCCTTAAGCAACACAGACATCTGCTCTGAAAGAGATGCCTGCGTGTCGGTGTCACACAGCTTCCCATGATCCTTTGTTCTCTGCTGACTGTGCTCTTATTTTCCTTTAAGGTCCCGCACACCTGATGATGGGCGACCAAGGTATGAGCTCTCTTACTTTTTCCCATCATTCCTCCAATGTCGCTCCTGCTTCCATTGTGGTCAGAAGTGTGTTTGCATACAGTATCATTCTTGTGCAAAACTCAGGCTTGAAGCTCCATATATGGGCTGCAATTTAGCTTATTTTGGATGACCTAGTTGATTTTCATTCTCCCAGTGACTATTTTTCTTTCTGTATGCCCCCTTTTTCGAGCTCATTTGGCTTCCTGCTCCCCACTCGTCTGGGTAGCAGAATCATTTCTGTCTGTATTCTCTTCATTTTTAAATATTCACATGTGCTGTGCAATTCTGATGTTATGATGCGGCTTAAATAAAGTGATATTTGCATTTACAATATAATGCATTATGGTGGAGAATTAGCTTACTAAATATTTAAGGTAATCCTCATCTGTCATGCACAGACGATCTGTCCATTCCATCTTCATCGATCCATTGGTGTGGCTGCTGCTTCTTCTTATCATGCAGCAGAGCAGAGCAGGGACGCGACGTGTTGTTACTCTCTTTCAACTGTCATTCGTCCGTCCCCTCTTACTGTCCCACATTTCCCTCTATCTGCACATATATGTAGCCATCGAGCCTATTTCTCCTTTGCCGACTTTTCCCCGACACTTATTAGTGTCCCCTCTGCTTCTGTTCTCCCTTTTTGTCTGGAATCTGCTTTCTTCATGGAACATTTCATCAAATCGTATAGGTAAAAGTAAAGGTACAACCCTTAAATTCTCTGAATTCCCTGAAACTATGACAGCAGTGTTCGTGCTAAATGCAGTAAACACGGTCATTGGCACTTGAAAAATTGCTTTCTCAACTATATATGATCGATATCGAAGGTAGGTGCCGTGTTCCCTTTGCATTCACATGTTTGAGCTGTCACCTTTTTCTGCTTGATGCATGAGAATAATAAGAGACTCACATCGGCATATGAACACAACAGTTGCTGTCCTAGTTCCAGTACTCCACCACCTCCAGCTAGGGGGTAACTACTCTCTTTTTGTTCAAATAATGGGGGTTTGTTCTGTGAGTCAGGATCACAGTGTTCCCAGTGTGGGCCCTTCATCCTGGCTGTGATCATCACCTCTTCTTATTGTGGGGTAAGTGGACTTCTGATCTTTGCCATTTGACTCTCCTCCTCAGGGCAGAGAGGGGAAGTTTGGCTACTAAGGTCCCTTCTGAGCATTCAAGGTAAAATTTTGATTCCTTCAAGTTGGTCAATGAAGTGAGACCAAATATAGCACGATATTAATCATTAACTTGACTGTCGCTATATGTGGTTTACTAATTGGAGAATCGCTAATCGGAGAATGACACGTGTAAGTAAAAATGTAAAAAGTATTTTCAGTGGAATGACGTTTTCCTTGATCTTACAGGCTCTTCTTGCTTACGTGTATGCTATGATTTATGTTTTTTGGAAATTGTTTTAAGCAGTTTGGAACATTTCCATTTTGCCAAATATACATTTTTGCGGTATGTTAAATGCTGTCTCGTATTATACTTGTGAAGCACCATGTAAACAGGTAAGTCATCAAACAGTCCATGCATGAAGTATTTTCTGACATTGATACTGTTCATCATTCAACGTGAACAATCTGAGGTAATACTTCATCTCATTGGTCTGCTTGTGCTAATGTAAATGCATTTTTTGAAATGTGTGAGTTCTTTGACACCCGATGCTGCCTAAACGCCGTTAACACACGGCCATTGTTATTGTCACATTGAATGATCACGTTTGATGCAATGGCTCGCACTAATCCGTCAGATTGGCTCATTAACCTTAAAGATGAGAGTTGAATGAAGGATGTTGAGAGCTGGAAACAGAGACGTCTCACGTTCAAAGTAAAATAAATGGCACATATTGAAGTCATTTTTATGTGAGCTGCTAACCTTTCCTTATTCCTTATGATTCCCACTGCATAAGGAATACAAACACATTAGTTACAAAGTTACAAATCCAAGGCAGGACTTTTAGTGTAACACAGTGTAACACAGGCCAAACATTATCACCGCTCAAAATGATCTGAACACATTCGCATTAGCACAAGTAGACAAACGAAATGAGGCATTACCCCTAATCTAACATTGTTCATACAACATAAACAATAACATTTGTGGATAGGATCCCAAACTATTTCCCTGTCAGGTATTCTGCTGCTAGAAGTCAATGTAGTGGTGATATACACATGAATACCATTTACACACACACACACACACACACACACACACACACACACACACACACACACACACACACACACACACACACACACACACACACACACACACACACACACACACACACACCAATGAAACCATTGTGCTTGATAAAATGGAGAGATTTATTTCTCCATCTCCAAAGGTAAGTGTCACTTACACACTCCTACTGGTTCCTGGTTCAGCAAGTGGATGCATACCAGACAAATATGATTCTACCCTCAACTACAGATTTTGATCAGGAAATATCCGCTGTAGGTGTTTCCAAACTTCCCAAAATCCTTGGACTAACAGAATAGTTGTCATTAACCTAACTGTTCCAAGTATTATCTTGATGTTTTCTTATTTCTTATTCAAACCCTAACAGTAATAGTTTTAAACTAGTCAAATAATGAAATTGATGACTATCAAAGCTCTTTCAGAGCTCCAATACACACTTGATGCTGTTGTACCGTAGTTCTTAGTGTACAATATGTGGCTAACTCTGAAACCCACAGGTTTGTACACCACCAAACACCAGGCTTAGCCAGGGCACAAGGGAAGCCTCGGGGAGAGATTGAGGGAATGCTGGTGAGGCACAAATCTGACATATGTAGCACACTGCTTCTAATTTGGGCCACTGTTAGTTGTTCCCAGTGTGGTACAGTGGGAAACATAGTCAGTCGGGGGTTATGTACTGTGTAGCAACAAACACGCATCCCCACTTGAGCATTAAATCTAGGAACTTGGACCATGCCTGTGTTAATGATCTGTGAGGATACTGTGTATTATGCTAGCCCCCCCCTGAGGTCCTCCTGTGTCACGTTAACCACTGGTATGGTTTATTCTCTGTTTCATGGTTGGTCCCTTGAGGACGGGGTAGTTTATGTGGGCTGCTTTCAGCTGGTTTCCTAAAACCTTCTTTTCATTCAGCTCTAAAGAGCAGGCCACACTGCAGGATAAGTCATAATACCCCCGGCACACAAATCACTGTGTATTTAATTGCTGTCATCACAATAAACTGCCACGGGCAGCTTAAGTGGGACTGCAGGCTGTGCAGGCAGGCTTACAGGTACCACTGGGCTATTTCTAAATTAGCATTCTTTCCAATGTAATTGCTTTCAATTTTGAAAAAGGAAATTGTGCCTTTTCATTATATCCCCTTCTCGCTTGTTTGCACATGTGTTGTATTTAATATGCGAAAATAAGTCGATGTTTAAACATACTTTTCCGCTCATTCTTGTTGTTGAGAATGCTGATAAACCAGTACCTGTGTCATGAACTCGGACAATAGATGGGATCAAATAGTAAATTTAGTGTGATATATATGACAAGTGTGATTTTGAACTACTCAATTACATAAAAACTTACAAATGTTTAATAATGTTTAACCTTTTATTCAGCTTTCTGGCATTGCATTTTAAAATGATTCAATGACTTTAACTTGTGTGAAGATCAGTTTCTAAGTCTCACATTACACATTTCACAGGCATCAAACACCTTCAAAGACATTGTGCCGGAGCAAAATAATAATAACTACTTTTATATTGCACTGGCAGATAAAGAAAGCAGGATCAATCACACATATGATCACAGTCAACACATAAAATAAACATTTAAAACAGTTCTATGGAGAGGGCCGAAGTGAGAGATGATTAAAAGAGGCCGCTGGGTTTTCCTGCCTAGCAGCCCCAACAGCAGATATCCTGTCGCCCTGGCTCTTCTGCAGTGACCAGGGAATAGCCAATGTGGAGCAGACATGCACGTTGGTTCCACCCTTGCGTGTGGCCTGTGTATTTCGTCTTTGATTTTGGGTTGGCAATTAGGTTTGAAAGATGACATATAAAATGTGTCAGTGGTGTGTGTGTGTGCATTATGTTATGTGCATGTTTGGTATTGGTGAAGGTGATGGTGAAGTTTTTATTTGTAGTTGTTTACCAGGAAGTGGTTACATTTGGGGGATCTGGGGATGATTATACTTTGCGTGGGTCCTTGCATAACAAGCCTTGTGTCCTTGTTGCGATCAGAGCACCTGAGCAATGAAAACACGGTTCTTTTAAACGATGTTTCATGGCATGTGAGCGAGCAACCCGTCAAGACGCTGCGCCTTCTTTATCTGACAGGTAACACAATACCATGTGGTGTGTGTTGAATCAACAACCGATGAAACCTCTTTATCTTCGCATGAAACCTTGAACACTTTCAGTGAAATACTTTTGTCTCTCTCGACTCCCCCAAGATTATAATTCCTCAGGTTCACTCGTGTAGGCACATTTATTTTTAGATAAATAAAAACGTCTGTGGGGAGGATTGCACTTGTGTCAATGTTTATTTCTGGAGGCCTTGAGTTTCCTGCAGGGTGAAATCAGAGATAATACCGCCTTACAGTGAGTGGTCATCTAGATTCTCAATGAGTAAAAGGCCAGTGTCAGGGCTGTTTGCAGGCTGCTCAGAATGTCTAAAAAATAACTAAATTGGGTTCATTTCCACATCTGGCAAATAGGTAACAGCATCCCCATATTTCCTGAAAACCCCCAAAGACTTTATCTAAAATAGCACAACTCAGTAGTTCTACTTTCAGAAAGTGAACATGAAAATATGCAAACCCAAAAATATTTTGGTCCGAGATTAGTTTATATCGTTTGATATAGCATTAGTTACCTGGTTAACTCTGAAGGACTTTCAACGATGTTCTTATGAAGAAGAAATTCTGTGTACGGCTTGTCTCCTCCAGCAGGCAAAGCTTTCAACAGTAAAATCTGAG
The DNA here is from genome assembly GCF_964276395.1 of Gasterosteus aculeatus. Classification (NCBI taxonomy): domain Eukaryota; kingdom Metazoa; phylum Chordata; class Actinopteri; order Perciformes; family Gasterosteidae; genus Gasterosteus; species Gasterosteus aculeatus. The sequence goes on along the minus strand of NC_135693.1, from coordinate 9,355,172 downwards.
CGCTCACAGAACGATGTTACGCTGCCATTATGTTGATATGTTTACCTTGCAATTTCTGTCATATTCAAACCGCTCTTTAAGAAAATCTCACCAAGAAGTAATAAAAATGGAGGTGAAGGAAATGTTTACTGTGTCACAGTTTTGCAGTTTGAATTGAGTACCAAAAGTTTTTTTCGCGTCTTTGCTAATACTTTTGAGAGAAGCTTTTAAGCAGACATTTATTTGGCTAGATTAAGCAGATTTTCCTGTCGACCTAACTACATTTCAAAGTTAATAAGGAATCAAGCTCATGCCTTAAACTTATTTTAATCCCTATGATGAAAGTTTGAAAAGAAAAAGAAGAAATACTGATTTACAGTTTTTTCCACACAAACACCCTCATTATATTCATGCAGCAGAGCACTCGAGGCAACTTCTAAGATGTGTAATTGTTGCTATATAAGATTTGGACTACTAAAAAAGCAATGAAGTGGCAGCATTTATATATGCATTGAGTTTCAGTTTTGGTAAGATTCTAAACTAATTACTGTATCAATGCCTGTAAAACTGCTGTGACTACATCTTGAACAGGATGCTCGCTGAATTCTTTCATATGCAACCAAACAAGAGGGAACGCCTGCACCTCGGCGTAGTTTTGAAGAAAGCATTAAAGAAATGAAAGTAGCCATTGATTGTTGCTTGGCCATTTAAAAATTCCATTCTAGTTATAATTCATGCAGCTTCTAAAATCTGTGTTTACTACGTTCACAAAAGGGCTTAGTCAGCCAACTGCTGGCAAACATCAATTTCTCCTGCAGCTCATGGTGTGATATTGAGTACTGTTCGTTTTTGGAAGGTTTCATTATAAAATCTCCTAAATAAAGCTGCAAAATAAGACCTGATGTTTCAATAAGTTCTGCTCCTGCAGCTGGACAGCAGGTCTAAAAAGCCATGCAACTAAAGTACTATACTAGTATAGCTCGTAAACTTTTCAGAAGAATAACTTACTAAAATTGTGGATGTATTGTCAATATTGCCAAATAATTCTGTGGCACTAACATCATTTGTATAAACAACTTGCAATTGCCTTACATTATGTTAGATGTTTTTATTTTATTTCCACAGGCGTTAAAGAAATGAATGACTTAAAAGTACCTTCATGCCTGGTCATACTAAAAAAAGCAATTTCCACAACCTTTGCTGATGGAAACATTTAAATTAATTGGACCTCCCAGCAGTGGATTCTTCATTTGTTTGGGAACTTTTGGTGAGTTGTGCACCACCTGTTTGCTGTTTCGAAATGTTTTCTCATTCAGCTATTTTAATCGTGAGAAGTGAGGTGCAAACAGGTTTACCAATGGGACTGCTTTTAGAACATAGAGGCGAGGGAAGTAGCAGAGATGAGTAGATGGAGGAGAACTTTGCATTGCACAGGTATTCAAAAAGTGGGGTTTAGACAGCTGAGAGCATCAGCAAACGTATTGATTGTTGTACATCACTGTACAGAAAAGAAGCCGGAAAAAATGTGTTACCCAGTCCATAATAACAGGAGGCTATTGGACATCTACAGTGCAATCATGTAAGGCAGTAATCCCAGAATTAACGAGGCAGTTATTGTCAAAGCGGGGTCCGTGCGAGGGGAGAGGGAAGGTAGGACTCAGAGTTTAGCAGAAAACAAAAAGGGACTTTAATAGTCAAAACTTCCAAAAAACTCAAAACTCCAAAAGGGCAAAAACATAGTCAGGAAACTGTGACAAGAACAATGGCATGGCATGGCATGGCAACTAACATTTAGTAATGACGCCAACAAGTGACAACAGACACACATGGCTTAAATACACAAGGGATGTGCAGGTGGAAACAGCTGGAAACAATCATGACATGACACAGGGGGAAGACAGGACAAGGCAGGAAGTGACGTGACCAAGGGAGAACAGAGGCAAGAAACTACAAAATCAAACCAGACATGAACCCTAACCGTGACAGGTTATATCGTTATTGTCAGTAATCAGTTGAATGCACAGTTTTGAATTTATTGTTGGTTTGGACATAAAGTGGTGCAATTCACATCCAGGAAAGCCGCATATCTGCATTAGTTAACATTTTAATGCACTTACAAATGTTTAACTAAATTCATTTAAACTGAAGCAATTTTTTTGTTTTACAGTACATTTGACTTCTATTTCATCTATACATTTTACAACTTTCTATTCATGTTACTTCTATAATTTATCAAAAATGTTGTCCAACAGGCAGCCAGAGTAGCAAGTTATTTTGCATGCAACACGTTAAAGGAATGAGTTCATATTTTTCTGGACGGTTTATTTAAATAAATATAAAATGTCATGGATAATTAATGTTTCCTAATTCTATTTTACTTAATACATATCAGTGTGCCTTTTTCCTGCCTGCACTGCATAGCTCACCTGTTTGAATTACTACCCGAGGGCCATCAGTGTTTGTAGCAAACAAGGTAATTGTGCTTGATGGGTCACAAAGGATGTTTTAACAGAGACGGGGTTCATGACTCACTTGCAGTGCACAGAAAAAACAACTGTAATTGCCTGCAGTGAGATTTGTCTATATGGCAGATTGGCAAAACTGCACTTTTAAAGCTCCACAGATTAATACATTACCACATATTCACAGAGAGTTTGAACACCTTAAAGCAGACAGAGAGGGGTATTTTAAAGAAAGAAATGGGCAGAGAAACAGATTGGTATGCTGTCTGGTTAGAATACGTGTGATAAAGGAGGATTATAACACCATTATAGCCCCATGTAATTATAAAAGACAGAAGGGGAATTTAGTAATGGAAGGAAAGACAAAAAACACTGTTGCCTGAGAGTTGTTTCCTTCTAAAGGAAATTTGATTTGTTTGTTCAGAGCAAACATGTATTATTATACACCAGGACTCTCTGATAGACTTTTGCTTCTTTGTGCCACTATCAGCTTCATTGCCAGCATACTAAATCACATACGTAGTAGCGTGTCTTCACCAACCACCGCATTTCTGGGGCTGGTGATGGGCGTCAACAGCATTCCTTCTTGTGTATACGATCAATATTGGTAAAATACCAAAATACGAGTTTTCTTTTTGATGACAAGAATTTACATTTTCCATATTAGGACAGAGCGAACAAGTAGAATACAAACGTTGGATCAATTTGAACAAGGCTCCTCTGGCTCCCTGGGTATAGGTCGAATGGAAAGAGATCTGCTGCAGATCAGTAGTGCTGGTCGATGCCAGTGAGAGACTGCAGTGAGGAAAAACTCACGGCCAGGGAGGGGAGTGGATGACTCTGAAAACAGATAAAGTGGAGATACCGATACTTCAGCTGTAGACTGTGAAATGTATCCTTTGCATGTAGGATTGTTTGTAGTCCAGCTTTTAGATCACAAGGGCCTGTAACTGGCTTTCACTGAAGCGAAGCAACCAGGTGTTGTTATGATGTGCTGTATACAATTACAATCATATAAATTCTTTCAGTATGTATAATGAGATAAGAAAATAACAAGAGATGCTTGCCGAGCGACGTGTGGTGCAGCTTTGTGATTTATGAGAGGAAGTCAGTAGCTTATCTGCCTTCAAAGAGATGTTTTTTCAGCCATCATCTTCTCCCGTTACACCGTAAGTCTGCAGCACTTACCGGACACGCGGAGGAAAAGGGATGCAATGTCAAGATCACACACTCAAATGTGAATAACGTTTTCTTTGGGTATTAACATGCAGGGGAATCTTTTTACAATGTAGGTTATATTAAATGAACGAACACACAGTTGTACATTTTTAGAATTTCTTTGTGGTTGTATCTATTTGTCAAATTTGACAGGACAATTCTTTTATGAATAACATAGTTAACATGCAAATTGTCTTGCATATTTTTATCTTACATTTAGAATTTGAGATGCTCCAAGCTGCTTTTGTTACATATTCCTCCCGTAACATTTACATCTGAAATGATTATCACATTAGTGTTTAAGTTTTGTGAAAAGATCTCGAAAATCGCATTGCTTTTAGGACCCGAGAGTTTTTGAACCTTTGATACAAAGTTAGAATATTTTTTTTTCCCCTTTTCAATGATGCACAGCGAAGAAATGGCTGGGCTGCCTGTGGGAAATTGAATAGTCCATTTCGAATCGACTGTGCCCTGGAAAATCCATGGAGGTCAATGGCAATTCGTCTCAGGAGATCCAAAACGAGAGTCATTACGCTCAAGACCAACATGCCCGAGGGACAAAAACATTATTTCAAGGGAACTTTTACTGCCTCATAAATGCATATATATATATATATATACTTTCTATCTGTTGTATCATAAAAGCCACCTATAAGTTGGCCAGAAAGGGTGTTGCTGTAGTACAGCGAGAGACGAAGTCTGCGCAGGAAGAAGAAACGTTGGACAGGGCTGGACAGTAGGGTTAAAAAACAGGACCTTCTACTAAGGTACTGCTGGTTCTGTTTTGTATGACGCTCAACGTCACGTTGAGTTATTAGTTACATAACTTATGTAGTTACATTCATTCCTAAACCTAATCACGCAGTTTGGTTGGCAAAACACTGCAGGGCATGTGGGTGACTCGATGCTGCTGATTATTTTTTTTTAGAAAAAACGATTCTAGGAGATGCTGCTACATGAGGATGCATTGCCCTTTTTAATATCCCTCATTGTGCTGTTGATGATCGATTCACATAGAAAAGGAGCGTACGCAGTCATGGCTAAATTTGAAAATGAGCAATTCACAGAAGGAAGAGAGTCATACAACTATCCTCCTCTTTTATGTGTCTATTTCTGCTGCTCATCTTAAGTAATGTTTTTCACTTATGTTATTCATTGGCCCTCCCCTCTCATTTCCTACCAATGCTTTTTTTTTCCCCTCCTCCGATTCAAATCACCTCTGAGTTGCCCACACACGATCAGAACGAGCCGATGAAAGACAGGAGATTACACGACGCCACTTGATCCATTGCTGCAGTATGAAACGAGTCTCTAGCTATGAGTGCTCTCTTGTTTTTGGTTTGTGGGTCAGCTCCAACAGAGTAGCATCAAGAACGATGAGAAGAATAATTTTAATCAAAATAACATCATTGTCCAACTTTTCACTAATGAACAATGTGAGTGATCGCTTTATTTTGGTCCGATCAGGAGAATATACAAATACTGTTACTGATATTTAATAAAATTTGTAATTTATCATCCACATCTTTTCTCTCTCAACTGGCATTCACACCTCTCATGAATTTTTCATAATTTGTGGTTACTCCCTGTAGTGTTTTAGTAATCTAAAATGTAACCGGTTTGTTTTCACAAGCCTCAATTGTACATCTTACAACAATTAAGCTGCTTGAGGAATGGCATTCTTACAAATCAATGTATACGGGCAGCTATTTTCCTGCTGTCCTGGTACATTGCAACAAAGGGAAAACAAATCTCTAAATTTGCATCTTTTGTTGTTATTCAGATGATCAAAATGTTCTCCTTCATGATCGTTTTACAAAGAGCTCATTCCCCTGTTTAAATGGAAGAGGCTGCTTAACAGGAGATCTTGTGTTATTAGCGCTTGATGAACTCTGGGCTGCCTGTAGGGAGTGACATGATGAACAGTAAATATATTGCTTTCACATGGCCCTGCTGAGGCCATAACTCTCCCACGCTGAGCTCAGGTGAAGGTCAGCGGGGAGTTGTCAAAATGTATATGTTCCCACGAATGCACTAATACAGGAAGGCCCCCACGAATTAAGGTGGCTGTCAAACCAAACAGGATTATTTATTTTCATTTTGGTTCACAGTCAGCCGTTATTTGTCCTTGGGCTTTGTAATTGTCGGTTAGGGGGATCGATCGATCGATCTATCTATCTATCTATCTATCTATCTATCTATCTATCTATCTATCTATCTATATGTTTGCATTACAAATTTCTACCCAAACAGAATTTGTAGTCTTTTACTGAGGTTAGTGGTGAACAATCTGATCTTGTGTGACTTACACGTTTTTTTGCTATTGCAGCGACACAGATGTAAAACATATCTGTTCCACAAAGGGATCCGGCGTCATCTCTCTCTCTTCTGAGAGGGGCTTTGTGCCAGCGCCCATTGGTTTGATTGAAGAACTCCGGCAAGGCTTACGTGCAGCTTTTTGATTAAAGCTAGAGTATGCAAGATTTTACATAAGAATAGATTTTATCCGGCAGCATCACTGTGTGTGGTGGTGGTGGGGGGGGGGGCGTTATACTATCCACCTCCACTGAGATCACACACATTTTTCCTACTTGCAGAAATTAAATTCTGGCTTTGGGAAGGGTCACTTCACCCTCAGGAAATTAAAAATCAAAGCTGAGCAAAGTTGTCTCCTAAACAGCAGAGAGGGAGTGCTCAGTTTAGAAAGCCTCTCTTTCATATTCTGGGTCTCTCTCTAGCTGATACTTGGGTATTACCGCTCAAATATGCACCTCTGCCTTGTAGAGAAGGAAATTCAAGTTGGTTTCTCAATGTAAAGTGTAAACTAAAAATCATTCAACAATGTTAAGACATATACCCTTAACATTAAATAAACAACCATCTATCACATCTTACTTACCCAAGTACAGAGGGAGGTGATGTTGTATGAATAGCGGCAGTGTAGCTGTGTAAAATGCCACGACATCGTTAGGTGTGAAATACAACAACACGCCCATGAGTTGACCACCGTTCCCCACGGTGTTTCATTTTAAAGCTGCTCCGTTGGAAAGTATTGCAGTGCACCGCTACATGAAGCGCCTGATAAAAGAAAGGTGCAACATCCGCTGCTGTTTTTCTCCAGCCTGCAAGAGCAGCGATGAAGCTGATGCACTACCGATTACGGGGTTTCTCTCCCAGTTCTCATAGTGTTTTGCAATGCATGAGCCGCGAGTGTACCCAGAGGCCCATTATTAGTGGAATTATTTCATACAACTCCGAGCACTCCCTGGAAAGGGAGAAAGAAAACATTATATTATCTTTGAAGATTCTTCTCTGTAAAATTGAAAAGTAAAGTGTACTCTCTCTCCAAAGGGCCGGATCTTGGGCTTATGCGCCTTGTCTTCCCTTTTTATTCCTTTTATTGTGAGCAAAGCCTGAGTACTTTGTTCTGTTTAACTGCCTGCTCATTTCAGAGTATGTTTGGCTGGAACTGTTGGCAAGGCACCATCGTTTTCATCCCTTCAGCTTTTAAATATAATCAAATATCACTTCGGTGAGTCATTTCATTAGACGTTTGGAACAGCAGTGTAATTAGCAGCAATATAACACAACTGCAACAGCGCTTAATCAAACACAAACTTGAATTTATTATATATTACAGGGAGCTTCAGCCTTTCCCCACATGGTACATGTAACTCATCTTCGCTTGTGGGTTCACGCACAAGAATCACTGCTGTACGCAACTTCAGAGTGAATAGGCAATGAATCATATACATTGCAGAGAAAAAAAAACAACTGCATGTTGACACTGGTATTTTACAATTTTTCCAATATCCTCCCACTGCAATACCCGGGGGATTCAGGGATGAGTTGGAGGGGGGAAAAAAAGGCTCCTAACATTGTGGGGTTTTAGACTGCTGACAAGCTGTTCTCCGGCTATTAAATTCATTTCTCACTGTCAGTGGAGCCGCAGGAGCTTAAATTTGAATGAAGAGGTGGTCGTGCTCCTGTGGGACAGACATATAGACCGAGGGCGATGGAGTCCACACTGTTTGTCATGTCGTAACTGATGCACAATTTAGTTATGCAGGAAATGCTGTAATAACGGTAATAATGTTAATACAATATATATTCACAGTAGTATTAACGTATCATTTAAGGGTATAAAAGTTAATAGTAGTAGCCAAAAAAGAGACAATCGGGGCTATTGTGTCCTTTGAGCCCACCCTTTTTTAACTAGTAGACCTTGTGCATTAAGATACTGCGGGTGCACAAAGCAACGCAGAGAGAAAAGGAGATGAAAAGATCATTTTTAAATAGAGAGACTGTTACCGGAGTAGCCATCCTTGGAGGATGTAGATGTTATGTAAATCACTCAACACCTCCTCACAATGAGGCTGTCGGTCATCCGCTCTTAGTTACTGATTTAAAGTTCTGTTTTATTTTTGGAAAGGTTTTACTTGGCTAAAAGGTGTACATGGATTGGATACCCCTCAGGGGGAGTCAGTGAATCATCAGTTTGCATATTTCTCTCAGAATAACTTGATCTACTTGGTTACGATTAAGATTTTTATTTTAGTAATATCAGTTGAAGGTAAACCATGAACCTCATTTCTGACAGAGTAGTTACAGTAGTTTTCACAGAGCTTTCAACCATATTACACTTTCTAAAGAGCATATCTTTTCAACATATTCCTAAGAATATTCAAACAATTAGTCATCAAGTCGTGTGATGTATACAGCCAGTATATACGTACATTCTAGCATGCAAACATAATTAACACAGAAACTCCAGACAAATCTCTCAGCTGACACAGTACATTTTGGTATAAAAAGTATTGTTTTGAACTTCATCTTTAGACTTAGCTCAGAAACAAATGGCCCTGCCATCAAGAACACACCATCTATAATTCTCTGTCCTTTTTCTCCATAAACAGTTATTCCGCCTCTGCCGGCCTTGGTGCCAGAAGATAAATAAGGGGAATTAATTTGTGTCATGGTGCCTGCAAAGCACTGCTCTGTTTGGCAGGAAAAACAGCAGCGAGTGTTATTAATGACCAGACGTGTGGACTGCGAGGACCACAGTTGCTCAGAAGGAGGTCAGCACCCCCCCTCCACCTACTCCCTCCACCCACTCCCTCCACCCGCCAGCCAGGCAGGTCGGGTATAGGGTGCTAATGCAAAAAAAATACCCAGATAGATGGCAGCTCCACGGAGAAAACTATAGTCTTTGGGATGTTAGGACACCCACCACCCCCCAGCACTCCGCATGCTTCCTGGTTTGGAACGCCAGCAGCTTTGCAGCAGCCCTCGCCGTGTGAGGGTGTGGAGTAAATAATGGGCGACTCATTGCTGACTGGAGAACAGTATTGTGCGAAGGGCACAGGTCAGGTATGTGGCGCTGTGAAACGACTTTCCTAAAAGGAGGTCACAACTGTAGCCGTGCAGCCGTGGACGACCTGTGATGTTTGAACGGGGAAGCATGCGGCGCCCCGATACCTCGCTGTGTATCAAGAGTGAGTTCTTACCACAGCGGCCCGAGTCTTATTCCTTTGCTGCAGGTCGTCTCCTCGCTCGCCCCTCGCCTTCTTCTGTGTCTCTCCAAGCTATCGCTATGCAGCACACGTATCAATAAGGGGGAAAAAAATAGCAAGCCTCTTCAGCTCTGTGTGTTTGTGGGTGTGATGGGCTCAATATCTAAAAGAGCTAATTTGTCTTGAATTGAAACGTAATTTGGCATTTAGATTTCCTCACTGCTCTGTGTCCCTCATCATTTGAATAACCGATGCAGGACTTTGTTTTCACTCTTCTCAAAGGCTGCGATGACTTTCTTTGTCATGTTCTTACTGTTACTATTTTTGGCCACAGTATCAATAGTTTTGGTTATTTTTGGTTGTGCATCTCAGTGTGTGTCTCTCTCACTAGTCTGAGGTTGCGGGGCTCTTTTTAAAGCCTGCTGCATTTTCATCATTAATTTGTATTGCATGTACTCTCTTTATTGTGTAACCTATAAGCCAAGTAGTATTATTGTCTATTTAGCCACAGCCTGAGGTGCCCGGGTGTCACAGTGTCTGTGCTGGTGTCTGGTTTCCATTGACTTGAGACATTGCTCTATGCCAAACATTTCACAACTTGCAGCATGTTCTTTGTGGGGTTTTCATGACAACACAAAATAGAATAATCCTCACCCATTTTATTCCTAGCAAATATGTTTTTCCGAGTGTAAAAATAGAACCCGCCATTGAATATGTCTATTTTTAAGTAAATATACTATAACAAACGTGGGAGAAGCACTCATCCAAGCGAGTATTTATGAACTAAAACAAACTGTGACATTGTGGTGTCAGTATTTTCAATTTCAGTCGTTAGTGATTGTATAAGTGCAAAATTTGGATGCAATGTTGAATGGTGAATAGACAAACCATAATCTTGGCCCTAATGCCAAATGGGTGTCTCAGGAAGGGGAAAGAAACCAACCGAGCACAGAGAGGGCATTTAACCCAGTGCATTGGCACACAGGGCCCGTGTGCTGCGACTGCCGCTGATTGCCTGAGGTGCAATTACTCTCCTGGTGACCCTCTGCCACGCCCACCTCCAATATCCACCAGACGTCACAATTACAAAATCAGCATGGCCCACTTCTTTAGACCTATGCGCTGATGTTCCCTGTTGATTTTGATCAGTGGTGCACTCACCAGTGTTCTGGGTTAGCCTGCTGCGCTCACTGCCGCTCACTGCCTGAATAGCCGACGTGAGTTATCCCAAATTCTTACTCGCCCTTCCAAAAGTCAAACATTTCTCCTCCAATCCCACGATAAATAACTGAGCTGTTTGCTGCGTCTTCTTACAATGGCGCTCGCTCAGAGAAAGATACTATATGGAGAAAATACAAAACAACGTAGGAGTATTTTCTGTTTCAACAGTGTATGTGTTTCCCTCTGGGATGTAAGCAAGTGGGAATCAATATGCACCTAGAAACCAACAAGTGTAACATTTCGCTTTTCTTCCTATAAGTACATGAGGCATTAAAGCCTGTTTTCAGAAAAACAATGGATGCCCTCTGACCACTGAGATGTCAGCTCTGTGAGAAAAGGAGGAGCCTTTTCCCCAAATGGACTGGCAAGGGGGCTAGTTCATTCCTTGTATGGGACAGAACTCCCAGCCAGTTGGTTTCTCCCAATCAGCCCAATTGACTGGAAGGATGTATAAAGGCAAGGGGAAAGGGAAATGCCAGGGGAGTCTGGAGTGATTTCTGGAAGGGTTTGTTTTTTCTGTTTTGCTGAAGACCAACGAAAGGTAATAAAACAGAATGGTTAATCGCATCCCAGAGCGCAGCTTCTTTCTTGACTGCACCTCATCCCAACTCAAAGCTCAGTGAGCCCTTGACGTCACCATCCTGTGAAGGCGTTGGACTCAAAGGCGCTACGTCACACTCTGACTCAGGCCATAGTGTTAATATCGGTATAAGTGATGCAATTATACTTTTTTTTAATACATCTGCAAAATTTCAAAGGGAAATTCAGATTTTGAACAGGTTAGCTTCAAAGTGATACAATGAGAAAAAACTCATCTTTGTTTTGTCTTCCTTTTATTTATTATAACTGCTACATAGTTTTAGGTCAGCATGCCATTCAAGTCACCCTGCTTTGCTTTTGTTTGTATTATCTATGAACTGCTTGGGTGTGTTAAACATTTGCAGAGTGTTCTGGATTTAGAGATCCAAACAGAGTTTTTTTTAATTAATTCTGCCACACTCACATCAAGCACTGTAAGTGCTGAGAAGCACTTTGATAATTATGTAGAGAGGGACTGATATGCTTTTTACAGCAAAAAGGTCAAGCATGCAATTCAAATTGGTGTGTATGTGTGGGTGGTGTTTGGAGATCGCATCTCTAGAGCATCCTCAGCGATAACACCCACATAGAAAAAACAAAAGTGGTCCTTTAAAAGGTGTGGGATTAACTCACACGCATCTGGCACATATGCATACCACGGAGGCTTTTTGTGTTTTTATGTAGTCTTTTATTATTGAGCCGGACTATCTGGAAAACGTAAAAGTTTAAACAAATATTCCATAAATAAATGTTTTTTTCATCACTAACAACCAAACTATGTTTTCAGAGATGGCCACCGTTGTTTCCAAACAGATGAATATTTATATCACTAAGACTGCAAGAGACGAGCCGTCTGTATTTCTGCGTGCGAGACAATCTGACAAGAGACACACAGTTTGCGGGTACCCTAGATTGCAGGGGTCTTGACAAACATGTGATTATTCCTCAGTAATTAGCTTGTTGGCATCCCAGCGGTAAAAACAAGGGTGGTAATTACGAGGAGGAGGTCTTGGGACTGCGGTCTGCCTCTCTGCAAGAGACATAAGTCACCGGGGGATAAGACAATGAGACGGGAACAGGAGGGCATGGGGGAAGGAGGGGTGGCATGTGTTGAATATGTCCATGATGTCATTGAAGACTAAACAGTCTCGTAATCGCCACGCAAGGAGGGTAAACACGGGACGGGGGCGCAATGGTGTGGAATGGAATGAATAATAGAGTGTATGACAGAAACTGCCTTTTTGAGGTCATTAGAGAAAGTGTTTATGACCCATGTGCACCGTCATTTACAGAAACAAATCTCATCTAAATTCATCAAATTGAATACAGAATACAGCAGTTAAACTGCTCTATAAGCCACTAAATTCACGTATATTATTGTGTTCTCACTCGCAGCATCCTGCAGGCTGTGTGGTACTTGTTGGATGTTGTTTCTTAGTCAGAGACCAGAAGGTCACTGGGGGGCAGATGAAGATCCATCACAGACTTGACTATTGCTGGTACGACCACTAGGCAAGCCTTTCACCCGCAGGGCCCAGATTGCTGCAGTTGCTTAGCAACCCTCGCTGTAATTAGTCCTAAGATGAAGCGCCCCAAGTCTGAAGCCCAGTCTTCACTGGTATGTCGGACCGCAGTACGGGAAGAGCCACACCTACACAGGCTGCAGCCACTCAAGTGAATTCACAGTGTAGTGCTCAGCACATTGTCAGCATATCAGGAGCAGCTTCTTTAATGACTAACAGTCATTTCCTTTCACTTAGATAAAAACAGCCACTCAGACTTTATTTTCAAAATGTAGTTGAGAGTAAAAAATGTTTAAAACAGTGTTCCTATATTTTGAAGAATTCTGAAGTGTGTTGTATCAACCGTCAACATAAATTATTTGTACTCTGGCATTATGTCAAAGTAACCATATTGTTGTATCCTGCTTTTAGTTTGCTTGATTCCACAAAGTAAACATTTTTAACAATAATTCATAATAAGTGAAGTGAATACTGTGTGATTTTATTAGAAGATATAAAATGAGGCATACAACATACATATTTATGTTTTTTTCATCAAACCAAAATTCTTGCTTTAAAAGGTGAAATGTGACGAATGAGGTAGCGAGGTGGCTAAAAGCCACTATTGGCATACTGTAAGAGAATGACCCACACAGCAGTAGCTGAGAAGACAAATGGGGACTTAAATAAAGACAAATTGCCACGGCCATATTGTGGTGAGATTGCATTCACTGATGGAGGAAGAGCGCAACAACTCATTCTGCAGAGAGACCCTCATATAAATAAATCATGCCGCTTGCACATGACTGACAGAACCTCTATGAGCAGGATGTAGAAACTGCAGAAAGAAATGAATACAAAAGTTGTCATGGAGATTGGATTCTTTGAAATACAAAAGAAATCTCACTCTATGAATACCATAAACCAGCAGTTTGGTGTGAGTAAAGGCATACATGCATATCATACCACTGATGTACATATCAAAAGTCTTCATACCGTGGATTTGGTTAAATAACACAACCGGTCGCGCGGGCTGATTTATGGATAATGATTTTTGGAGAGCACCATCGGCGTACAGAAAGTTACCGTCATATTTACATCACTTTTGCAATTTACTGCTTTGTTTGTCACAGTGTCTGGCACTCCTATAGACCTTGATATTCCATGAAGGAAACAGATAAGTCTTGCCAAGTAAAGGGTGATATCGAGGCCCAGTAAACAGTTGTAATAGGCACATCAGTAGCACATGAATAGTTGGCCGGAAATGGTATTCACGCTACCAAAATAGCTGTTTTGATTTGTAGAATCAGAGCAGACTGTTGGATGGATTTTACACATTTTATGATCACAGACGAGGATACTGTTTGGGCACAGACCTTTTGTTAATCTTGCTATAGAGTGCTAAGTCCTTCACCCTTTTTAAGCGAGCTTCTGTGCCCTCTATTTCCTAATAGCGTTTTCTTTCATGACACCTTCTGAAAGGGTGAAAACCACTCTGTTCATATCTTAATCTAGATATGGAGAGTACATGGACATTGATGTTCAATATTTTTTTACACAATAACTTGATGCACAACTCAGCTTGGAAGGTGCTCGTGGGATGTGGAGTTTACTGTAGTATAACATTGACGTTTCTTTAGTAGGAGAACTACGAGAGAATATTAACTGATTTACCTTTATTTAGAGTTAAGTCTGTTTTGGTTTCATCCAACCACTGATGAGCTTTCTGTCACATAGCCAGGCTTATGTTTGGGCATTTTAAGAATGTTGTTTTGAAGGTTGTTAAACAGGCCTGAAAACAGGCTTTAAGTCAGACATCAACAATATTAAGTGTGTCCTTTAATCTGGTTCTGTGTCCCGAGGCTAGCGAGTCAATAGCTTGGGCTTGTTTGGTTAGTAATTCATGACCTGCGACCCATATTTGTGACCATAAAAAAACTCCACAAAGTATCAAGAGGTCAATCTTGACTCAATAAATTCCAAAACCAACCATCAGCATCCTCAGATACAGTCCCTAAAAAACCCACCGTGCACATAAATCTGTCCCAGTGGAAATACAATGATTCTTCCCCCACCGGTGTTTAAACTGTTATTTTAATATCTGTCGAGTGGCCTTTCTCTTTTACCTCAACTTACAGTAGGATTCAGCTTGTACTCATGTGACTTTATTCCCCGTATGTGCAGCACCAGCCGTTTGCCGTCCTCAATACACTCGCATACACAGTTGGTGTCCACGATACTGCTCTTATCGCGTTCCAAACAAGCATGAAATGAACCAAGGGGCCTCTGATCTGATTCTGCTGCGTTGTCCTTTTTCCAGCACATTAAGCCGCCTTGTGGCCTTTTTCCAGCGTGACGTTGGTATCAAAAGATACATCATATTTGTGTCAGTTTTAAGAGACACTAAACAGATTCCCCACAATGTCCGTGAGTGTAGGGCTCTGTGTGACATGAACACTGTGATCCACATCTCTTTGGAGGTGTTGCTGGATCCCACTGGGGAGTTTCAACATTTCCCGATGTGTTCCTATTATTCTTTTTTTTTTTCCTTCAAGCCGTGCTCCTGACAGTTTTGCCTCCTCGTTATTTTAGAGCTTGGCGGGACTCTACATTTGTCCCCATTGTTTTTTTTCCTCCTGCGGATGCCTCATGAATTGCCAGTCCGTTGGTGTGCAATGACAATGAGCACTCCATATTGAATGGATTTATGAGGACCAAACCTTAATAAAGGGTGACCCTGGGAGCCATATCTGCTGCTAAGCACCATGTCTCCATAATTTACAGCTCGGACTATCTGGCCGTGCTCTCAATACTCTTTAATTCACTGCTTTACAATTTCATTTATTTAAACTGTCTGTTCGGTTTGATCAATTGCACATTAAAAATGCAAGGGTCATAAATGACATTCATTCATTATTGTGAAAAAGGCTGCAGCCTGGACTGTTGTTTGATATGCAAGTTAAGTCAATATGCTAATATGAATGTACTGACTGACTGACTGGATATGGACCAACAACACATTCGTAAAATATTTTATCAAGTTTAATCCATCGTATTGTCAAAAAAATATAAAAGACCAAATCCAGAGTTCTGAGAAGTTTTTTGCTTAAAATATAGAAAATCTGATTTATTTTAATACACACTTTGTGTTTCGTGAGAAATACACACCTTGTTGTTCTCCCTCTGTTTCCATTTAACCCTCTTCTATCCCGCTTTCAGTTTCTCACTAAGGACGTACATTAAGGAATAGACACAACCAATGTTTCAGTCGTGCACGTTGAATAGGGGAGCATGTACTGCTATTCAGAGAGCGTGCTGATTAGCTGCACTGTTTGTTTCCTGTGATCCCGGTTGCCTCCCCGTCCCTGGTGACTCGCCTGCCCCGCGGTTGCAAAGGCACCAGTGTGGATGTTATCCCAAGTTGGTCCCCTGAGGACTTCATCTAATGAGCTACATACAGTATCTACCACAAAAGTTTGTGCTTTTACCTTGAGATGGGGCTTCTCCTCACTACGTACATCATGGGCCAGCGGGCTACATTCAGTATAGAAAGCAGTGTTACTGCTACATGATGGAACAATAAAAACGGTGAACATCAAAACCTGGAGGCATACATATGGAGCACCAACTGGTATTAATTATGTGTCTGCTTGATTTAAGCAATTTATCACTGCACAGTTGCGTGGAGGTGTGTCAATGATGAGCATCAGACACAATCAAGTGGGACAAACAAGAGTGGGGTAGATTCGTTTTGCAGATCAAAATAGACATTTTCTTGAAAAGCCAGGACACATTTTTTTTGCTTTTTTACGGTAACTTTCCATAGCAACCACGGTATGGTTAAACCTGCAATTACTGATTTCTTGTCTAAAAGCATCTCCCCGCTGCAGGTAAAACTCATTATAAAGCTAAGTAAATCCGGAGGATATCTGCAAATTCAGCGGAGGATTCTCTGTAGTTGTCCTGGTGGTGTCCGCTTTGTAAAACTGGGCTAAAGAAATACCTGTTAGATGAAGCAAGCGACATACTAATTATTTAGCTATTCATAAAGCCTCCATGTTGTTGTTTGAGCCAAACAGCTTTGTCCGCTTTGGAGCATGACGTGTTCTGCAAATGTCAAGGAAATTTTGTGCAGTTGTGATTGTGTGACCTCGTCGCATAGAACCCGTTATTTTCGGGCTTTTGTAAAGGTTAACGGGATAAATAAAACCATTAAAAATCAATCTCTGCACCCTCAACTATCCACACATACCAACCTCATGCACTCGTGTTGTGGTCCAAGGGAGGGTTTAACCTGATGTCTGTGCCATCGTCGTTGTCAAAGGTTCACCAGCATCCTGAGGAATTAGCTTCTGTAAACCATTACGATTAAACCATTTCATGACACTGCCGTTTATGAGATATCTTAATAACAAATATAAATGTTTGTAGTAATAGCAAGTCAGATCAGTCAGTGTTGTCGATGATCACATCCCCGTCCCTTCGGACTGTTTTTGCACCATAACATTCCCCAGGGTGGTTACCAACTCGTATCATCGCCTTAGTTCAGTCCAGGATAAGGACTCCGACTTTCAGACTCTCATGGTCACCACAGATAAACACAAACAAAACACTATCCATCTGCCAGCCCGGCCTGTGAAAGAGGAAGACCATTGTAGTGATGCTTTTAACCTCAATCCTGGGCAGCCGATGACATTTCTCAGTGGACAGTTGAGGCGACGGAGGTACACACTCCATAGAGACACGTTGATTTCCTTTTCTTATCTTTGAGTTTGACCACTGCATCTTTCCACACAGAACATTTTCATTGTGCTGGTGTATTGTGGCCCATATGTCATCTCCTCTTTATTTGGAAGTGTTAGCAACAAAAAACGATACCCCCAAACCAAAGATCAGTCATCTCTTTATTCCACATATAATGAAAACCTGGTGTCTTCACGACCCACCAGGCAATTCGACAATTAACAGTTAAGATATTCCGATGTGTTTTGATTGAGACGTCTAACTTCGCTAGCCTTGAGCAGAGAAGCAGTTGGTCTAGAATACTTTCTGACCCCACAGCCCCATATTTTGGTTATATAAAATCTGAAAGAAGTCTCAGTAAGTGGTGTGCTTTTCTAATTGTGTGCGGAAGGAGGTCACAAAATGAATCATCTCAAATCCACCTTTAAATTAGTTTCATATATTCTGTTTAAAGACAAAAGATGATTGGTTTAAAGTCTGTTTGTCTGTAACTTGCCTCTCTTATTGGGACAAATTGCTCGTCCAAATGCATTCATAATTATATTTTAGGGGATAAACTTGGTTTGAGGTCAGGGTAAAAGATTGAGCTCATGTGGGTCTGAGCAATGTCTGTATTGATAACTTCTTTTTGATTATTTATGATGTTTATCCTCCTTCTCTTGCACTTCCTGTGCCTTTGCATTGCAGGGAAACATATAAAGATAATTAAGGGAAGTGAATCGGCAAAGTAACAATCTCCTCCTGAATAATTAATCGACCTAATGGTCTGAAGTATTGCTTCATGTATGCAAAATTATTGGAAATGTAAAGTAAAGGAAACAGGCAAGTCAGAATATAATTGAGGTTGCAGGGAAGGTAGAGAGGAAGTTAATGCCTAAGATTACTTTGTGTATTTTTTACAAATTCTATGTGTTTAGGGAGTTGCTCCACATACTGCGGTGACGTGTGAGTGAGGCTCCTCCTGCTAAAAAGCCCTCCACGTACATCCAACCGCTGGGCCTTTTAACTGCTTATTTAAATACTGGACTTTTATAAAGAATGATCATTACTTTCTAAAAGCTATCACTGTTTAATTAGGGCTGAGTCAGGATGCTATTTTTATTTATTTAAGAGGAAGAATGAGTGAGCCTGACATGTCTGACTCCCTGCCATGCGGAATTGCTGAATAATGCACGGCCAAAGATCCTCAAAATAAACCCTGCTCCGCTCCACGTGCCCTTTCTCTCAACGCTGTCACACTGTCTGGCCCCTCGCTAACACACTCTCCCTGAATAAAATATACCAGCTTCCTTCTGTGCCGAGGGTGAGTGGATGTGCAGAAGAACCAACATTAATCTAAATCACTTTTGGGACTTGCTTGTGTTTGCGACTAGCAGGAGACGGCACAACTGAGCGCACTAGCCCCTTCGATGCCGGAGTCCGATTCTTTCGACTTGGAGAGAGCATGCGCGGCCGCCCCACAGACTTTCTGCCCTTGATTGATCTGAGATGTTGACGGGCAGCGGCGTTTGATTCCGCTGCTGTTATCTGTAATGTAGCTGAAGCTCTCAGTGGGCTGACAAGATTAGAATGCATTACTGCCGGATAGCCGGGGGCCCTGGGGCCGCGCTGTGCCGGTGGAGTGTTAATGACTCTCACACCAGGCCTCAGAGCAAGGCGTGTCCCCCTCAACTGCATCCCAATCAGCTCGCTTGGTTCATAGAAACAACGACAACGCAAACTGACTCAAACAGACTGATACTGATACTCAATATTTGAAAATCGCGGTGGTATTGGCTTTATTACGTTTAACCGGTCACTTACGGACCATGTGATGGACCACTGTTGATTTGAGAACAAACCAGAGCTCGCGGGGGGGTGGAGAGCAGGCTATTGGGCCCTGTGGTCCTTTTCTAGTCCCTCAACTTCTGGTATTATGTAAAAAAATACTTTTTAGTATCTAAATCTTTATAATGTCTTATTGGTGGTTCCAGATGCCAGTTGTGTAATTCCTTTAATGTTTAAATTGGCAAACTTTGTTTTTTATGTGCATTTGATTTTATTATAAACAGTCAATGCAATGTTGATTTTATTCTTTATTGCATACGACCTTGTGTGCACTTGGTTTTTTTTTTGGTTCTACAAACACGTACTGTATCTGCTGCAGGTGGATGTCATTCCGGGTGCAGTGTAGGAAGTTGTGAATTCTCTAGGTCCTTGAGGATCATAAGACGGGGAATAGGATCATTAATGAGCTCCCATGGGAAAGTTAATATTTACTTAATACCCTTCGCCGGGTTGCTCATCTAGTTGTGTATATCTAACTGCTCACATGCAGGCGTCACAGTTCCTCATAATGTACCTTTTCAAAAATGTCAGGGTTTTGACTTTTCTCCTTCTTTAAAAAAATTCCTTTGTAAACATTAAGATTTGTGTTTTAAAAGCCTCCTGCATATGAGAAATATATGGTACTATTATTACTAACCCTAACTAACTTTGCACACAAGGCAGTATTTGGTACAGCTGTATACATCAGTAAAGAGTCCATTTGACTATGATGTTTGCAGAACTGACAATTAAAAATACCCACATGTGTTGCTCAGTTGACTTGTGTAGTCTCCAGAAACGGTCACCTCATTATGATATTTCTTCCCCAGACTCAAAATATTACAAATATTCCTACTGTTGCCATGGAGACCGTGCTTCTTCTAAAGTTGACCCAAATTAATTAGCCAAATACAGTTTATGGCACACACCAAGAACACATCTTCAGAAATGGAAATGGTTGAAAGAGAGAATAGAAAGCAAAGCAATGAGGCTTTTTTAGGTTAACGTTGATTAACATGAGATCACGGCCAAATATTAGTTACAATAGGTAGAAAAGCCCTATAAACAAGCAGATGTTCTACAGGGATAAGAGAGTTAAAGTTACAATAAACTATGATATTACTATGAGCTCAAACCCAAAATCCACGGCACTTTTGTGTAATTGGGCAGATTAATTTACATTACATAAATGCTGAATACTCATCAGCCATGGGGGGAGCATGATGATAATCATATTCCTCAGAATAAGCAAATCACAGAATTTACAACACTAATTCATTAGATAGATATTTCATCTTACATTAGACCTGATAAAAGATTTACCAGAATATAGAGAACAAATTGGATAATGTGAAAAGTACACCACAGTTTTTTCAGGACTTTCATCCCAATTTAAATAAAAAAAATAAAAAAATGACCCTAGAAATAGGTCTTGTACTTTAATCTTTGGCTGCAATCTTGACTTGCATGCAAACAGCATCGACCCTTCTTATTCTTGTTTTAATTTGATTTCTGTTATTTTAATTTCAACCATGTTAGAAATTGGTCCAAGTCCACTAGTGTTGTGTAGCTGTGGTTATTATTAAGAACCTTTAAAATACAAACAATATTTTAAATGGCGCAGTATCATTATCCTCCATCGTTGTCTAGACATAAACAACCAAACATTCAGCGCACACTGTGTACAACATTATTATACAGGAAACAATTGGCGTATCTGTGTGCAACGTTTCATGGCTCTCCACTGCGTATGCTTCCCCAGTCAGAATCATCCTATAAGTCCAGTCAGTGTTGAATAAATAGATAATAATAAATCCTATATATGGAGCCAGCAAAGCCCCTGTTGTTTCTAGGACCTACAAACTAACCTTGAAACAGGAGGGAACGTACTCATGTCTGAACTCGAGTAGAGAGCACAGCAACGGGGTTGCATGACTGGAGAAGGAGACAGTGGTAGAGGGGGAAAAAAAATTGCAGGAAAACAACCTGATATCTTCCTCAGGAGATGTGTAAGGGCTGTAAATAATGGATTTTCAGCACAACTAGAATAGTATATAACCCCAATACAGTGTACTGTATCATGTTTAGGGAAACTTTGTGCAAAGGCAGTAGAAAAACAACATCATTGAGGTTGAACAGTTCACTGGTGATGGTGTAACCCCGGCGGGGTTTTGCCCCCAGGCCGCTGTTTGCATGCATGGGAAGATGCAAATGAGTTTTGCCAATAGGCATTTGAGATGTACAGTACAAGTGATGGTCAACCGCAATAGATGTGCCATAGATGCTGCAGAATACGTAGCCAGAAATCACAATAATCAACATTTTAACCCCTCCAGACTGATTCTTTTGGATTTTTGCATACTTCTGAATTGATTCTTCATTCTGAATCTGCAGTAGTGTTGATTGATTCAACAAAACATCTTTGATAGCATGCAACAGCATCAACTTAATCCAATGACATCAGCAGAGAAAACTGTAATTATTTCAGCTTGATTAATTGACTCCATCACCTAATAACCTGCACTGCTAACTTGTTACCCCTAATTCATCCTCTCTTTATTCGATGGGAGGAGTTTATTGTGATGTTAACTGACATCAATCACTACTCCAATTAAAATAAATAAATAAATAACTGCAGGACATTTTGATCAAAAGTATTATAGGGCATGTCTGGACCAATGCACCGACATGTAATTGGTTTTACTCATCCTAATTTAAATAACTTCTATCACACTGAATGATAACTAGAAAATAGGATGTAGGCAGGATCAATTATGCCGGTGTTGCTGAAGGGATAAGCTTATGTATCGTACTTTGTGTGTGTGTAAATATGCCATCTTGAAGACAACATTCTTAATTCTTTTGGAGGTAGTCGTTGCCGAGTGAAACGGTTCTTAACAAAAAAACAGGCTGCAAGATGTTAAAACAGTGGTATCATGTATGTAAAAAAATAATAGGTATTTAAATCCTACGATGTAAGATTCAAACTCCTTCATGTCTTATATGCTATTGGTGTATAATGGCATGCTGCAGGTGCAGACGACTGATGACACCAGCATAGCACACAGCCCGAGGGCCAATAAGAACAGAAGGGGGACAAAGAGAGAGGATATGCACGTGTGTTTGCGTGTGTGTGTGTGTGTGTGTGTGTGTGTGTGTGTGTGTCACAAGATGCCTGTCACCGTGACAGGACAGCTGCTGAAACACACACAATTATGTAAAAGATGAAGGTGACATTATCCCTGCAGGCCAGCCGTGTCTATCGGAAGGATGTGAAATCAGTTCCTAATCCTCTGGAGACAAAGTCTTGTCTATGTAAATAATTAAATATCTTTCCTAGGTCAGTTTAATTGACAAAGTAGAACATTTTTTAATGTCAATTTGTATTGCCACTCTCATTGTCTTGGTAGAGAGTTGTCAGCACCAGCAGGTGATGTGATTATGCACATGTTGCTGTTTGCTAGTGACCTTAGTTAAGCGTTGCGGTCTGTGCTGTCTGTCTGACACAGCGGAGGCCGAACAGTTTGATGATGCAGGCAGACGGATTGAGAAAATTGTCCTCAAATCATAAAAATGTAAGATAATGTGCAGTCTGAGTGTGACATTTGGTGACTTTCACACAGCCTTAGACCAGCATCCAGGTAATGTACGTGTTTATTTGTGTCGTTCTATGGATTATCTGATGCACAATTTAACCCACTACAAAGCCAACATTATTATTAAGATTGTGATGTGTGATTTAGTGGATGAATCACAGCTCCTCTCTAACAAAAGAGTCTCATAAAAAACGATGAGACTGTCTTTGATATTCTACCGGTACAAAGTTCCACTAGTCGGAAATGACCAGTGTGCGCAGTAAAGTACATTTACTTGTTTTGACGTAAATGTGTGAAAAGGACATTAGAGTAAAGCTGGTCAAGAAAGGGGCTCACACACCACTGGAGACATGCATATGTCTGTTAACTGCCATGATTATAAAATGACTTGATACTTGCAAAAATGGACCATTAAACCAAATAGGCTTCCATTTAAGTATTCATAATGAAATAACATGAGCTAAAACGGTCACTTTGCCATTGTTATAGTTCATTAGTGCTTGAGATGATCTCAATAAAGATGCGTTAGTGCCGTGATTAGCGCATTTTGTTGTGTTGGAGAGATTACGCTGTATAATAGATTGATTTCCAAACACCCTCAGAGTAGCCTTTAACAACATAAACACAGATATAAGAAGGCCTGCATTGTATTGCATAAGGTCACATTCATCACTCTCACTTCATGGACCAATCCGTGGGCCATGTGCAAGGTTACACTTTGAGTACTATTCCCTTGCTGCTGCTATGGCAATATATAGTAATTTTCCTGTCGAATTACAGAAGAGAATCACAAAGGGGATTGTTAAGTAACAAGGGCCACCGCAGAGAAACAACTGCAAGATTCCTCTAATTTCAGATGCTTTGATTCACAATTTACATTCCTATCTTCTGTGCCTTCCTCCTCATTTTAACCTCTTCTTCAGGTGTCACTTTTATCATGCAGTGAAGTTCTTTCTTTTGCCCCCTGGCATAATGAATCACGTGGCGTGGCACTAGTTGGCGGAGACTTGTCTCCTCCTCAGCGGCCTGAGGAGCCATGTCAGATTGATGTACCAGTCACCTGGAGACTCCTTCGCATTGTGATTAGACCAGCCATCCATCCAGCCCGACTGCGGAGGGCTTCTCCCCAGGACGGACACGCACCCTTTCCCTTTTGCTCTTACACACACACACACACACACACACACACACACACACACACACACACACACACACACACACACACAGGCACACACGAACATACCTGAACTTAAAAAGCAAAGGTGATGCAGCAGTCTCACAAGCTTTGTCACTTGGCTTTAGCGCGATTGTGCCGCTAGCCATGTTTCCTGATGTTAAGCCACTCATTAAGCACAAATCCATTCCCCTTGAACACAGCACGCTCTAAGCAATAGTTTTTAATTAGTTTATTTAGCCTTTTTTGCGACTCAAGGATGAAATTGCCCTCCTCCAGCACTTGGCTGTTACTTAGCTCTTTGCTTAACTCTGCAGGGGCTGCAACTCTGGCAAGGTTTTTAAAATGACAATGAAGTGTACTTACGAAAGTGAGTCAGAGATTCAGTGTTGAAGGGGAAAGTTGTACTGATTTGTTTCTGTGTGGCTGGACAGAGATCCATCACAAATACCATTTTGGGTGGCAAGTGGCAAAATAAATAAACATTTGATCATTTAATCATATTTAAATGATGGTTGATACTTTGGCAGACCTCTGTTTGAGAATATTTTGACAACTTTGTAAATCCACATTTACTTGCCAGCAGTCTCCTGCTTCTTCTTTTGCGCTCCTTGGTCCTTTATGGTCATAACAGTAGCATTAATGTGTTGCAGTTCCCACATGCAATATACACAAACAGAAGAAGAACACACATTTCTCTAAAGCTGTAATAGTGGTCGTGTATTATCATGTATCTATTTCAGGGATCATGCTGCTTTACAGAAGGAATGCAGAGCCCATTCTGAACAGGCACAAGTGTTTATTGTTTTTAATTAGCCTGAAATTAAAGAGGAAACGTACCAGTAGTATGAATTCAGATCATAATCTGAATGCACAATATAGTTTTATTCAAGAATCATGGCATGTAATGCATAAATAATACAACATGTTCTACCTGTTGCCACTTGCAATACATCAATAAAATGAGTAAGATTTCCAAAACAAATTGAAACCATTATCAGAATAATAATCAGGGTTATATTTTTCTTTCAGTACCTTATAAACCTAAAGTAAATCCTAATAAAATAACTGATACCGATTTCAAATAGATGAGTTGTTTACGGAGCGCTAACCAGAACAGGACTGGACTGCATTTCTCCTCATGCAGCAAACTATGTTACACATAGAGACACATAAGAAAATACGAAATATGACAGCAACATATTTTAAATACAATATGTTTGATAAGCAAGATCTTAAGCCGAGCTTTTGGCTGCTTGATCCCTCTACATGGTGCCTGGGAAGGACAGTGAGGGACGGGCCAGCCGGGAGGGTGCTTCGGGTGAGTAGGCGTCTATACTCCCCCTCACGTCTCTGCCTGCCAGCAACACGCTGAGACGGCACTTTCCCCCACAGACCGAGGGATTGAAGGGATACAAAGTGCAAATTAGCTTCCCATCTCAGCAGGCAAAGGGTTCATCTATCTGTCCGTCACGCTGATCCACAAGTGATCTGCCTCTATTTCTTCATAAACCCCACTCACTCTTCTTTGCAGCCATTTTGTTTCACAAGGTCTTTACTGAGGCTCAGACGTGCCAACCCGGACGCACATAAACACACACACACACGCACACACACGCAAATAACTTTTACTCCACTGTAGGTTTTAATCTCGGCCGGGATATTTTTCTGATATTGAATGGACTGAGGAAGTGATGCTGTGCAGACTGATATAGGAAGACATTGTGAAATAAATACCCTGAAGGATGCTCCCTGAGACTCACCGCTATCAAAGTGCTCCCCGTCCTTATTCAACAGAAAGGAAAAACATGGAAGTCCATACAAAGGCCCAATTTAAAGCGCCTGTGTATCCATCAAATTCATGGCTTTGTTTAGTATATGCAATTGGGGTCTGTGGCAAGCTGGGGAGGCTGTCTTGGTTCTGCATCAGAAGTACTATAGTATAATGGACTTGCTCCATTAAACAACAGTATGAGGATTTCGCAGTTCCCAGGTGCCTTTACTGGTGGGCGCATTGCCCTCTGATAAGGTGTCATGACGTGTCATGTACTGGTTATTACAGAACCACTGATTTCATGGCGCGGTTTATTGTGTTATAGTTATAGGTACGGGATACATTCGGAGATGAAACGCTCCTCAGTTGATTTGTTTTGTTTTTCTGCTTTGCAGTCTGCCATTCACTCGTGTCTCCATCCATCTGTCTGCTCCCATCTACAGTGTCACGCTGTCCTGAGAGTGAGCTGTTGTCTGCCCGGCTGCTGGGATGGTCTGCGCGTTAAAGCGGAGTGGGATTTAGAAACTAGGGCCGAGGCAACACAGGTGACCTTTGGGCTGGAGGAACAGACAGGAGGGGGGAGAGACGTCCCTCACCTTCTCTGTGCTGCTTTTTTTTAATTCAGCCCTACTTCGGGTTCTCTTTGTCTTCACACCGGTGTGAGAGCCTCTCCTCTTCCTTCCTCCTCCCGGCACAAGGAGATCGTGCACCTCTTTTTCCGAGTGCTTGGGGAAAAGCTTTGGCAGCTACTATCTTGTGTGAATAAGTTTGTTGGCTACAACATTAATCTGCACTGTAATTGGCCACCTGTGCCACAGGAGCCTGTTTTTTATGAGCCGAACTACAGTGAAAAGATTGAGTCTCTGAAGCTGCACATTCAGTGGTGCAATCTAACGGCATGGCTGTATAAATAAATAGTTGGAGCGACCCACAGATAACTATGCACTGCGAGACCACGTGACACTCAGCGGGGCAGAACTCTTACTTTCTTGGAGAAACAATTATTGTTTGGGGATTTTTTTTGTAATCATATGTTACATTTTCCTGTACAGCGCCACCATCAGGGTGACATTTGTGCTTGTGAGAGAAATGTTTCAACTCTCTAAATTTGACATGTTTACAGTTTAAGAGACATTAGATATTGGTTTGGTGTTATGACCAAATACCTGCAAAACTAATGAATTAATGAGATCAATTGAGTGTGGTTAACGCTCCAGACTCGTCAGTTATGGGGTACTGACAAAGCAGCTATATTTGAAGAGTTGGACGTAGGAACGGGTTTGCATGCCCAAGGAAAAATATAAAATTAAGATTCCATTTAAATAATGGAAAGATCCATCTTTTCATTTTTAAAAAAAATGAATATTGATAAAATAATCTGCTTGTTGAGTATGTTATTCACTCTCTAACATATAGTTATGAATTTATGACAAACTATACCCTATTAGTAACTTTCCGTAACTATTAAGCTTTTCGAATGTTTCATTTGTTCAGGTTTTCAATCTGTTGGAATTAAGGAGGAGATTTTATGTTTCATCTTAAAATCGTAATGGGAAATGAGCCGCAGCTGTAGGCGCAAACAGATGTACTGTGAGGGAGTCATAATGAAAAAAAAGATAAAAAATAGTGAAATATTTAAATATTTAAATTTTTTTATCTTTTTTTTTCAGTCTAGCCTCTTACTTTGCAGAATTGATGCTGCCGAAAGACATTAGCATCCTTCCGGTAGACCAGTCTCTGAACTGACCAACTTTTGCCCTGAATTTAAATGAATGTCCTGCAGAAATATGGGTACACAAGGCCAGCTTTAATAAAACATGCCAGACAAATAGATTCGCAGTCAGAGACTCACAATGAAACTCAAAAAGCCTTGAAAATATTCATAATATGTATGTGAATCTCTCTTTGTAGTGAAATTAACTAAAGGTATAGCGGACTATAGAGTAAGGCTGTCAGTTCTGGGGCAATATTTATGGCTTAAGACATTGATTTGGTGTCACTTCTGTCTGACAGACTGACACCCTGGAGTCACAGGAGGACGGCAGTCTCAGATTCCCAAAAAAAAGCACCTGAAAAGAGACAACCAGAGCAGAGTTTCCACAAATGAATTACCGCCTCTGGCGTCGTATCCCTTGGCTTTCTAAATTTGTTGAAGCCGCTTGGCTATTTTAATCTTCGTAAGCATTGTTGTAAATGAGGGCAGACGTCAGTGTGAAATGCCGGTCTAACAGTGCAGAGCTGAAAGCTACTGGTGTGGGTCATTTAGATGTGAAGTCGTGCCCTTTATCATGCTTGAGTGCCGACCCATCAGGCCCCCTCTGTGGTAACGGCTACTGCTGTTTGCCTGAGGTTTGTGGAGGAAGACAGTTATCTAAACATTTACTTTTTGACAGTAAAACACGGTCTATCCATTTCGATTGTGCTCTCATACGCTTTTTTGGATGTCGCAAGAGATCATTTGCATTGAAAGTTTTCTTTTGTCGTCTGAATGACAATAAAATAAAAGGTAGAGTTCCCTTTATTCTTCAGTCTTCACTTCACAAGTTAAGGTAAAATCGAGATATTTAGATTATATTAGGATAATAATGGATTTTAATTTTTTTTAATAATTTCCCCTGAGTAATAGAGCTTAATCGTTCAGCTGTTATAGTTGTTAGGCCGTCAACCGTTGTTGTTCTTTTTGGCAGCTGTTTTGAACCACAAACAAATTCCTGCTTCCACCACTAAAACAATAGGACATATAATTCAACTCCCTGGTGGAAGCAGTGGTGCATTTAGCTGCAAAATAACCAGATATTTGCCTCAGGAGTTGTGGGAGGACAAAAACAGCTAACAGAGAGGGAACTGCTTGACTTTGCTTAGATGACCAACTCCAAATGAAAGGTAGTCAGAACTCAATGTGTAGATAGCCATATTGACCATAAGGTTTTTTTTACAACCTTTACACTGTAAAAAAACAAAAAAAAGAAAGGTAGACCTCGTAGCACATCAGTTGTCTGAAAAATAACAATGGGACATACAATTAAAAAATAAAAGGTTGAAATTTGTACCAAATTGGTGACATTAGTAGTTACTTCTTAAAAAAATGGTGCAACCACATCATATTTGTCAGCAAATATCCAAACGTACCCACGATACTTAATACTACAATTATTAGTGTCACTATAACAGCACAAGAGGCAGAGGCATCTTTTCATTCAGTCCATTTCATAATTGATTTCTTGTTTCAGACTTAGACATATAGTTGTACAAATGTCTCTTGTCAGTCCCCACAATTTTGGTCTCAGTTCAAATATAATTTGGATCCCCTGCTGCTAAAGCCATGTGGCAAGGCTCGGATCGTCATCGTTAAATGAATACACATGAAGTTATGAACATGTGAAAACTCCAAACATCAGAGAACTGTATAAGTAGCGAGAGCCTGCAGTGGATTATTTTTAATGACCACAGGTTATGTCACATCCAAGCACATTTTAATCCATCAGAAGCAGAAGTAAGACAGGCCGTTAAACTTACCGACTTTGTTTGGATGATAAAGACGTTAGATTAAAATGTTTCCCTCAAACCCTGGTTCGTGTTTTTCTCTAAACAGACTATGTTATTTATTGTCATCTTAGAAATGCAGTGAAAAGGGACCGCAGAGGATGGGCCTTAAATATTACATTACATTACATTACATTACATGTCATTTAGCTGACACTTTTATCCAAAGCGACTTACAATAAGTGCATTCAACCATAGGGTACAAACTCAGAAGAGCAAGAAACAAGAAAGTGCAATTTCCTCAAATAAGCCAATTTACAATTTGCTGTAGATAAGTGGCGTTATAAGTACAATTTAAGTGCTACAATTTGTTAGTCTTTTAGTGGAGGTAGACTCTGAAGAGGTGTGTCTTTAGTTTGCGGCAGAAGATGTGAAGGCTCTCTGCGGTCCTGGTGTCTTCAGAGAGCTCGTTCCACCATTTTGGAGCAAAGAGTCGTGATCTAGTCGAGTGTTTTGCTCTCAGTGAGGAGGGACGAACAGTTTTGCAGATGCAGAGCGGGGAGTGCGGGTTGGGATGTAGGGTTTGATCATGTCCTGGATGTAAGCTGGACCCGATCCATTCACAGCATGGTACGTGTACATGGTACACATTTTGAACTGGATGCGGGCAGCCACTGGTAGCCAGTGAAGAGAGCGGAGGAAAGGAGTAGTGTGGGAGAATTTCAGAAGGTTAAAGACCAGTCTAGCTGCTGCATTCTGGATGAGCTGCAGAGGTCGAATGGCGGTAGCGGGGAGACCTGCCAGGAGGGAGTTGCAGTAGTCCAGGCGTGAGATGGCAAGAGCCTGAATTAGTACCTGTGCCGCCTTCTCAGTGAGAAGGGGACATATTCTCCTGATGTTGTAGAGCGTGTATCTACAGGATCGTGTTGTCACAGTGATGTTGGGAGTCAGGGTAAGCTGGCTGTCGAGCTTCCTAGCAGTCAAAGTGGGCGTTGACACGGAGTTGCCAAAGTTAACCGTCAAGTCCTGGGTCGGAGAGTCTTTACTCAGGCGTACTGACAGTTAAAACCAGGACATTACTAGCTGCATTGATTGGTTACCTGTGTCACTTGTCAATCTCTGACAGGGGTCTTTAGAGAAGACATCTACTCAATTTTCAACATAAAAAATTCCTATTTCTTTCTAAATCATTTTAGCTTCCTTTGACCGTCACCGTGATAGGCCCGGCTTGAACCCTCATGACTAGAGACAGTCTGCAATCGCAGTCCAGTGAGACAATGCCGGGCAGCATCCGTGGGTTAATACACTGCGATGACTCTTGATGCGCTGCATCAGTACGGCTGAGTGAACATCACGTTTTAGAACAGTGAGGCTAAACTCTGCCTCTCCGATGCACAAGGCCCCACATTGGCCTTCGTGCATGAGAACACAAATGAGGAAACAACAGTAAGTAAACAACGCAAAATGATGGCAGTTCTTCTCAGAATCACCTTCTGCACCCTGCAACTCTGATACCTGAGCAAACGGAACTCCTTTCTTCTTCAGGGGGGCGGGGGGGGGGAGTGGTTGGGCAGTGAAATGTCACAGGGTGGTGGGTGTGAGCGGGCAGAATAACAGAACTCTCAGTTTGATCCCTGTGGCCCGGCTCCATCTGGCAACACACGGACCATGTTAGCGGACGACTGCAACCGCCTCATGGCAAGTGAATAGCGTCTCATGTATGATGTTGGAGGAAGCCGCACCTCGTACCGTCTTATTAAACGCTTTGTGTGCCAGAATGGGCAGCCAGGAGTGTATTAGTCGTTAAGCTCCAAATATACACCACAGCAGATCAGGATTTTCCTATAAAAGCCAAAACAGCATGTGTAGTTTACTCACTGTGTTCTGCAAGATTAATGCAGACCAGAAGTGAATTTGTTTCCTAGTTTCCGTTTTAATATAGCTAGTGGCACACCATAGAATCCAATTGTTTATGAGGGTACCTGCAGTATTTATCTAGTGACATTACTTCTACAGTAATACTAAAACATAGTGTGTTGTAAGAGTAGCATCTAAAATGAACTAACCTGAGCTACCATGAAAAGAAAATTCCTTTCTTTGGGGGGGGGGGGGACACTGAACCTGTGTATTCAACTGAACAAGAATGAGCTTGTTCTGCCTAAAACTGATCTTCTTATTAATAAAACGAATGATATGTAAAATCTACTTCTTACTTTTTCAAGAAACATTATGCAAAAATTATGAGGAAACTTGTGATTGGATCTCCGTTCGAAGTGGCCTGCAGGATAATTGTAGTTGACACTAATATAATTAAAATTGACACTTGCCAGCCATTGCCGAAGCTAAAACCCTCTTAAATCAAATCAAATGATCAAATCCTCAGTATGCCCCCCGTGTCTATTTATCTGTGAGAAAGACACCGTTCCTGAATAAAAGTTATTCAAATGCTAAAGTTGTTAAACAATCCTCTGTGCTGTGGGGGTATTCCACCTCCTGCACCTCCCGTGTTACAAAGTGTGACGTGCCACGCTGATAGCCTTAATTAGCAGAGTGCTCCCAGCTATCCCATAATGAAATTTGCTCAAGGCGGAACAGACCGGAGAGGGTTTGGCAGAACATTGAGGCATATGGCGAAAACAGCCGTGATTTCCATGGCAGGTGGCTGAATACTGCAGATAGGTAAAAGACTCGGTCACCCAGGGCTACAGCCCTGATGGAGGAGGCTGGAGAAGTGGCACACAAAGCAGGATCCTTTCTCGTTACCTCTGTTTCTGACGGAAAGCTGACTTACTCAGCTCTGCGTGTTTGTCAGTGGCACCAAGTATTTATGTGACATTTCATACCGCAGATTTAATAACATGTTGACTTTTTTTTCTCATTTTCTTTCTATGATGAGAAAGGCAGAATAAATATACAGAGCTGCATCATTTCAATGGTACACGTGGATCGCGGTGAGAGTGTTTTATGTTGAGCAGGAGAGTGAGGCAGTTTAGAAAGGGGGACTAAAATGATACCTCTGAAAAGTCGGCCCTGTCCCCCGTCACTCCCTGTCTGGTATGTATTTCTTGAAGAAGCATAGAGAAGCACATGCTGGGACTCTTGTTAAAGCCGTTTCACAGGTCTCTTGAGCACACTTCAGAGGAACAGAAAAAGCAGCCCTGTTCTTTTAATTAATTCGTAAATTTCCAGACTTTTATTGTGCCATGCTGTACCCTAGAAATAGAGTTCTTCCCTCGTGGGAGGCATCAGTAGAAACAAAGGACTTCACACACGCAAAAACTCACAAAAGGTGCAGACGCGCAGTATCGCTGCTTTGCCAACTATATAAATGTCATATTCTGTACATTAATTTACAGCAGAAGTAATGAAATGGAATTAGACTGTGTATGAACTGAATCATTCCTTATTGTCTTTAAACTGCTGAAAAGAAAATCCCATTAAGTCCAGTCTTCCAGTTTAACGTTGTGTGAGTACAAAGCAGACAAGTACACAGAAAATACACACACAGAAAACATCCCTATTACTTACAGCAAATAATATTTGAATGTACATTTGCAGTTCCCATCAACCCTCTTCCACCTTCCCACAGTAAAGGTTTGACATAAGGACAATTTATTGATGGTGGGAACATTAACTTCAACAAAAATTATATATTTATGGAAATGATGCCTTATTTCTAGATTGCAGATAGTAGATTTGAGAAACGTACACAACTCCTTGTTGAACTAAAAGTCTTTCCACGGATGGAATTAACACGTTCAGATAGATATTCTACAATTTGCTTCCGTTGTTATTGTAGTATTAAATTGAATCATTCGAAAATCCGTATGACATCTTTTCTACACAGTAAATGACGACCTTGTGAAGTTGCAGCAATATTGAAAGGGAAATTCATTATTGGGGAGCATTAACTTACTGGATGTGGTGCTGTGGTGGAGTACAAACATCTTTTTTTCTCATCTTACCACTTGATTGGACTACTTAATTGTATACTACAACTACTACTACTACTAGCAAATACATTGGAAACAAAAACAAGGCAAATTCAACAATACCATAAAAACAATATAATAGGAATTATGATTAAAATTAAAATATTATGGCCCTTCTTTAATGATGAAAAATGACAATGAATTATGGAGCATTAGTCTATTAGGGTGCAGACCTGAAAGTCCAGATCTGAAACTAAAAGATGATACGTGTTGAAACTGAATTAAAAGGTCAGAAAAGCAGTTTGGAGCCGGACACAGACAATGTCTGCAAAAATCAATATGGTGTCCTGTAGACGGAAAAGAATGTTAAAAGCAGAAATAGGAAACAAACAAAGATTAACTACAAATTTCCATCTTCCTCAGCCCAGGGTTATCGAGTAAAACATCATGTCTGCACTGGATGAGCCACTCTGATGGATGTGAACCCCGACTGATCAATTCATAGGGCCGACAGGATTGACAGCAACCTGAGAAAAGAGCTGTGACACAGTCAATACTTCTCAGGGTATTGCTGCACTGTGATGACTGCTCTCACCGATCACATGCATTTATTCCTGTGGCACGGCGGCTGCAGCTCCTGGCGGAATGCAAAGCAGAGCGGCTCCCAGACGAATGCTACAAAGCAGATCTATTTGTCACCGCTTTGAAGGCTTAGGGGCCGCAAAATGCTGGATCATCTTTTCTCCTTCCCTCTTTTGTTCGCCGTTTTCAGCACTGATAGAGGCTGATCTTTATCAAGCTCACCGTAGCCTTGACTCCTTACACCATAACCCCCCCCACCACCCCTCACCCGCCTCTTTCATCACTCAAGCCCGTTGACAGCGGAGTGGCAGCTTGACAACCTATTATGAAATGACCTTGGTCTACCGTCGGCCCGGTAATGGCGCTGTTGAAACAGTAACACCCCAACATGTGTCATTTTCCCCCCATAGGTCAGCATCTTTGCCGGTTGACAGACCCCCCCCCCCCCCCCCCCCACACAACCCCCCACCCCTTGTAGATAAAGGTGAGTAGGGGGTCCTGCCACAATCAATCGCTTAGGTGAGAAGGAAGAGTGACAACCCTCTGTGAACAAACCGGAGTTGGGACAATAGTGTCGATGTAATCGCAGCGATGGACGGATGTGATTAGGCAACGCTGCAAAGCTGAGGAATAGATTAGCAGCAGCTGCATCTTGCTTTGCATTCCCTCTCGGGGCTGTTTCATTTGTCTATTTATTTTATTCTCTTACAGGATATGCTTTCATTATAGCTATTTGTTCTGACGCCGTTAAAAGTGGCACCACAATCACCCATGTGTACACATCGCTGCAGTTTTTATTTTTAGCGGAACCTTAGAGAGGTGTTTTAGCCTTTGAAGTGGTGTCGGTGACAGCACAGGACGAATGCTCCTCCTCTGCTTTTACCTGGTTTTCATCTCCACTGTGTCGGAGTGTTTGGCTTAGTACAAACACTTGTATTTCTGGTTCTTTACTAACTCAGTGGGCTCTTACTCGTAGCTGGGAGGCTCACGGCAAGACACCAAGAGGGATGTATCGTCTCTCCTGCTCAAACACCCCTCAGTACAGTGCCAGCGTTGCACCGGGGCAACTTGGGATTGAAAGGCACGTCGGTGCGTTAATGTTAAATGCACACAATGGGTCCCGGGGAAATTCCTCTGCGTTTGCATTTCTTCAAATATCACATGACGAATCTGCAGGGACATTTATTGCCCCGCCTCCGATGAATTTGACCTGCTGTCTTTATCAGCTGCATGGTGTGAATGCATTAGATGTATAACTGTTATAAAACACGGTCAAGTTAAGAACCACTGTCCTTTTGCAAACGAGAACAGGAGCCCACTCCGGTGTTGCTGAACTTGCCCAGCAGCTCAGCGAGGTGACGCTGGGATTCTGTCAAGCTTCGCTGTCCCGCAGCGACTTGTTCATTGGAGCACGTTTTTAAACATGCAATAGTGCTGCTCTGCGCACCGTGCCGTGTTCTTTCACCATAGGGGAGTTAACACACACACATAGCCTACTGGCAAACCTCTGTTCAACGAGCAGTGAAAATCCAACAGCAGAATCCAACCCCAAAAACCTGAAATAACAACAGTGAAAAAGCATCACACACGACAACAAACTGCAGGGCTCTTTTTTGAGAGTGGAGGTGATTTGCAGGGAAGGTTTGGTTTAGATTCAGGATACATTTATCTCAAGTTCACCTCACTGCACCTGAAAGAACTGGTTCTGACGGACAAGCCACTTTGCCAGTGTCAGAGTATGAAAGGCATGAATGAACAATTTGATCTCATTGTGTTGACTCTGGAACCGAAAGATCAAAAGTACATCTCTGTGCGAGTGGAAGACATGGTGCAGGGAAGTTGCAACCACTGAGACATCAAAAGAAAAAACGGTGTTACACACAGGGCCCTAAAAATCAAAGTATATTACATTTTTATTTGAAAGTGAAGCTATTACCCAAACTGTCAATGGAATATTAACTCAAATGAATGGTTAGAAAACCCCTTTGTGAAGTTTTTGTTTTCACTTGCCTGTGCCTGTCACATAATTCAGTTTATAAATGTACATAACGTTGTTGATAGAAGGTCTGGATGTTAAGAGTTATTTAGATGAACTACATTCCTAACCCTTAGAAACATGTAAGCTAACGTGTTCTGTATTTGGTCATTCCGGTTCATAACCCAATCTTGTCCTTTAATGAAGGTTAAGGCAGTGACCCGCAGATGATCGTGTCTTTTCAAATTAAATCGTATAATTTTCTTTGGCAGCCCATAAAATACACATCTAGGTGCTTCCACCACAGTTTAGTAGCATTAGTTTTATTCAGGTCTGAGATACAGTAAGTACTGTAAATGTCCACATCAATCACTTTTACATTTCAGCGTTTTTTTTTTCCACTCACGATAGTGGCAAACATTTGGTAACCAAGTCCATGTGAATCACTCTGCATCTCTCCAGTGTCCTTTCCTTCTTTCTGTTTCTCACAATTAATTCATGTTGAATATGTCTTTCATTTAATGTTACATAAATTACAAAGACATGTCCTGTGTTAGAATACTGGATGAATTGAAATGAGCAAAAACCATTAGTCAAAGTACCCAAATGGCCTCGGTGAACAATGGAAGCGCATTTCCTCGCCTGCACGGTAAACAATTCAACCAAGGACGGATTGAAGCTTTGCAGCCTGATGCTAAAGTTGATGTATGCATCGCTGGGCACTGAAGGATAAGCAGTGCGGATAAAGGATAAGAAAGTGTCTTTGCTGATGTGCCGGGGTGTCTGCTCACTATCAAGGATTCCTGCCGTGTCAGACAGACACTGGATCTCTGAGCTGAGAGGTCGGAAGACAAGAGCAGCTCCGCACATGCGAGACACACTGGCAGCGTAATTAGCACATGAATTATTTCCCTGCGATGACATGCCTCGGCGCCTCTTGACTTTGCTCTCGTGTGAGGAACGTCCCCGTGTATATGGCCCAAATTAGACATCTGCCAAATGCCAGTGCGTTACAGTTAGACAGTGCTTCCCTCTGTTCCAGTAATCAAAAGCGGACAGTTACCTCGCAGGGTGCCCTTTGGGTCTGTGCTGGCAACCTTGACAAAGGGGACATCCAAATTGAGCAGCTTGTTAAGATGCTGTGGCAGGAATGTATTTCCGCCAGCACATTTCAAGTAGGGCCGTAGCACACAAAGAGAGCTGCTGCCAAATGTAACTTCACAACTGTTCATGCAGTTCATTGGTTGTGATTGTAAATGATCCCCAGTATAGTACCATCAGGGATGATGATGATGGGTTCCTCACATCTCACAGCTCCTACGCCACGAACATCTTTTGATATTCGCCTGCTCTTCAGAAGTATGTTCAGTAAAGTGAAGTGGTGACTACTCCATACATTAATTTGACAATGATTCTCTTTTGATGAGGGTATTGATCCCCACCATCTCCTCAAGGCTTACATTATTATCCCCTGGATTTACTGTGTAGAAATGGATTGGGCTTTGCAGATTAGTATTCAGCACATTACACTCCCTCTTCACCATAATGCCGTTGTGATTCTGTAATGGGCTGAGAGCAAATGAGAGCCTTGCAGCTGGAAGTGTGTTGTTTAGTTTGTGTATTCATACAGTTGTTGTTTCTTGTGTGTGTGCACAGTATTATAATTTTCTGTCCGTTCGTTTATACATATATATATATATATATATTCTTCTTGTAGTGTGATACCCTCTTACATATAGTTTTTTTTATTCGGTCTTGCAATTTCTGAACTTGGGCTGTTATCCTCATCACACCTATATATTGGCAAAAGAGGCCTGCACACACTAATATCACCTTTTATCCTTTTCCTTTAAAAAACTGTGATTACTGTGATTCTGCAAAAGCAGCATATTCATTGTGTTTGCTATAGAAACGATTTGTAAACGGGTAACATGAAAGGATCTTCTTTGACATGCACATTAATGCTGCTAAGGAGTCATGACATAATAACTACCTCCCTTTCTGCTAAGAGGAGCAGTTTGTTTCCTGGACATTTCTGGAGTCAATGTTGCTATTAGAAAAACCCTCTTCATGCGTGAAACGAATTCAGGAAAAATATATAGTCTTTGGTGTTTGTGTTCATGGCGATCATGTGTGTGGTTCCCGATTGTCTATTTTGTGTTCATGCATGCATTAAGGTGTGCACAGGTGTGTGACTTCAAAGCAGTGATGCCATTACAGCTGTGATGGTTCCCTGTCCTCATGGGAGCTGCTCCCACAGGAGGATCGCCTATGCACCTGACTGAGACGCTGCCAATTAGTGAGCAGACTGTGTTTGAGCGGGCTGACACACTCTAAAATGACCGTGTGGGTCTTTGTTAGTGATGAATTTTATTACATTTCATTGGCTGGTTCCCAACACTCTGAAAAGCAGTCAACCCTGAAACCGTGATTTAATATTTAAAAATAATTCATCAGCACGATGTCATATTATCCTTGACATGCTTTATGAATCACATTATCAAATGTTATTTAAGAGACAATGTAGCTCTGACCTTCATTCTGACTTTGTGCCAGCCGTTTCTGCTCTTTTTCTTGTAATCAACAGTCCCTATCCAAACAAACTCCCTGGCAAGATTGCATCAGGAAATTAATTAATTTGCATGAATATTAATTGATTATTGCGTGTGTGTGTGTGTGTGTGTGTGAGAGAGAGAGAGAGAGAGAGAGAGAGAGAGAGAGAGAGAGAGAGAGAGAGAGAGAGAGAGAGAGGTAAGAAATATGGGACCATTGGAATAAATTGTAAAAAAACATTAGCACTTTCATGGATACAGTTTTTATGATGTAGATTTATACGTTTGTCTGAGGATCAGACCTGGGAACCCATCGCTGCCATGTATATTAATTAGTCCTGCATGTCTATTTTGACAATGCAGATTTGGTCAGCTAGGTAAGAAAATGTTACACGCATCAGTGGCGTCTGGGGGATTCTTTTTTTTTGGTAGGGTCAGCCAATCGGCTTCAGTAAACATCCCAGTATGCAAAAACATATTATTACTTTGAAGTTAATTATTTAACATTTATTCCAAAGGTTTAAAATAGTAAGGACATCTTATACAAACAATTCACTATATTAATGAATACACACATATATATATATATATATATATATATATATATATATACCGTGACTCAATTGGATGTGGGATATTTTCGTCCAGCTAAACCCAATCAGCAAAACATAGCGTCAGCTTTCTGTCTATTTTCTAACATTGTATTGACTAAATAAAAAAAGTATCCAGTATAAAATATCCAGTTAATCTTTAAATTAAATTAAAGTGTAACACTATCTTCCATACACTCTAGTTCACCGGTACACACATTTGCACAAATTAAATGATTGTGTGAGCCAAATATGTTCTGATAATAATTGCCTACCTGTTGCCTGCTCCGGTAAGTAATGACAAGCTGAATGGCAGCGCCACTTGAGAGTACGTTTGCTATGGATGAAGTGTTTCTGAGGACTGACATCAGGGGAGGAGACTTCCTCTGAACACAGCGGGACACCCTTCACACCGTGAATCTAAATGACTTTGTACGTTAAGCCTGCACAGTATGATGTCTGACAGAACTTGTATGTGTAAGACACCTCCACACATGCCGACCCACGCGGGTAGATACCTGGGTACGCTTCAGGTGCGTTCTCGCCCATTCATGTTGCTCTGTCACTACAAGCAGCAACAACAATGGTAACAATTTCAATTTTATTGCAGGCATAGACCAAACGAGAATGTGTACAAAATACAAAGGTGAATGAATTGGCAGTGACCAAAGTACGAGCAGGAGCGGTTTGTCACATTTTATTAAGTCTTTCGAATGGTGTGATAATCGCGTCATAAAATGTGTTCTCGAAGAATGTAGCACTTCAGAAACTCTCCTCTCTGTCATAATGTAAGAGGCTTAGGCCAGATTCATGACGCTAACTTCCTATCGCTTTAAAAGGCTGCCAGACACTAACTTCTATATCATTTTAATGGGCTGCCAGTCAAACAAGGGAGCAGAGAGTGAATACAGAGCCCAGTCGTCACAGATGTTTAAACGCTCTTGATCTCCACATTGTATGACACGCGTCCTTATTTTTCGCAGCACATCCTGTCCTTATAAATCCACAGGTGCCACTTTGGTAGTGTGTCTTACTTTCCTCCAGAGCTGTGAACTTCCCGTGAACCCATTTTTCCCTCACCTTGTTACTGAGCGCTGAAGAAGGCTATTTCTAGTGGCGAGAGGGTGGCGGGTGACATCTGTGACATGGAAGCAGGGATGCAGAGTCTCATGGTGTAGTTAATCCTGCCGACTGTCATCAACAAGGAAACACAGTTGGATACGGGCAACATAATTACAAGCGATGCCTACATCACCGTACTCTGTGCCCTCGAAAAAACAAAACACAGGTCCTTCCTTTAATGTCTCATCCTGTCTTTTCTCTCAGTTGACACTAGAGGACTTTTTTTGTTGTTGCAATAATGATCATCTGTATTTATTTTATTTTTTTTCAAACTGTATTATTCGTTAAATGGTTTCCACGGTACAACGATACTGTGTCTCTATCTGACCTAAAAAAATGAAAGGTCCTCTGCCATTTTTTTTGTCATTTGCCTTCCCGGCGTTTTCCACAAATGTGTTCCTCACCTCGTCAGGTAAAAAAGGTCTCGTATTTGAATAAAGCCAATTCGAATCACAGCCACCATCTCCGTATATATTTCACAGGGATTTTTTCCACATATCCTGCCAGGTCCGTGTCAGACCGGTGTGTTGCGATGTGATGTTGACAGGCAGCGCGCTCCCATGGGCACAAGCTAATTTAGAAAGCAGCCATTGAGTCGCAGATGCCAGATTAGTGTCAGGGCGATGTGACTGATGAGGAGCCACCCGGTCGCATGCTGGCCCTGTCTTACATATGCTCCTGCTTTTGGCCCCTTGTTGCTTACTAATAAACGAGTGATTTGCTTCCGAATAGTCAGCTATTCTATTTGTGGGTTAAGTGATACTTAAGCCGTCTATTTTTACAGCGCGGTATACCGCACTGTTTGTAGGAGCTTCACTCGGCAACACACCACTTTGATTCTGACACTAATTGAATTGAAAGTAGCAAATAATTGCATTACTTCCATTAATACGTGTAGTTTGTTCTGCACCACAACCACACATGTAATGGATGGAGAATGAGGATCCAAAATGGTGCAAACATACAATTGATTAACAATTCTTTTATCTGGCAAAGGTCAAATCCTAAATAGCGAATATTATGAGAAAAGAATGTTGAAGAGGAGCTGTATTATTGTGTAAATTGAGTGTCGGCGGCGAAGACACCGATGTTGTGACTGTGAGGAGTTTTTATCTGTCTGTCTCTCCCTGGGAGCTACACATTCCCCCTTTTCTTTTCATTTTATTTCAGTCCTCTGATCTCCGAAAAAAAGACTAAAGGAGCTGACTCTTATCCGTGTTCACATTCAGTGTTGTGACTCAAGGGCATCAAGGTGCCGGCAGATTGCGGGAGTTTGATTGACTGCAGACAATACGACAGCCCAAATATCCAGCAGAACACAATGACAAAACAGCAGTCGGTTTTTAGGATCAAGTCAAAGAGGATACATCTTGGTGACACATGCAAAATTTTAACCCTTCTTTAACTTGCTGCGTCTTCTGCAATCTGTATTAAAGGGATGTACAGGTGTACCTAATATTCACCAGTGTAGTTGCTATGGTCTTCCTGTCCAAGAAGGTTACACACTGAATGCACAAAACATTTACGACACTCTTCGCATAAAGTGGTCTAATTAAGGGTACTAAGGTGGAATCATTATCCCAGTTTAAGCATAAATGTAAAGGGGATGATTGTCAAAATTGTCACGTTTTACTTTCAGAATGTGCTTACTTAAGGGGATAGGATATGTGGGATTTAGTTGTCTGTATTTGAGATGATTCTGCTTTAAAATCCGGCATGTGTGTGTGTGTGTGTGTGTGTGTGTGTGTGTGTGTGTGTGTATGCCAGCAAACCTGCCCAGCTGTCTGCATTTGTTGTGTATTTGTGTGTTTTTTTGTCTGGGTGCTGCCAGTCACTGTCATATTTTATTTGAGAAAAAGAAAGATAATATTTTATGGCATGAATTACATTTAAGCCATTAAGGTTTAAGCAATGTTATACAGTTCCATTACATACCCAAGTCAAATGTGGTCCTGCTTTAAGTGCAAAAAGTTTGCATACTTAAACACAATTTAAGCTTAGAAAATAAATATTGTTAGCTCCAGTGCTGCCAACATTACTGACTCCCCAATTTTGTCAAGGAGTCAAACATCTATGCCGATCACTCGATACAATATTTACATCAGTGACAGTGAACCTAAACAGTTCTTCTATAAACTATTCTATTATTAGTACAATGGAGGCATAACAGAAGCTTGTTTGCTTGCTTTAAGATCTGTAGAATAGTTTATGTAGAGAAATAATAGATGTATATCTATGTCTCTATACATATACATACACAGATTTTTGTGGTTTTCAATTACACTACCCAAAAACACCTTATCAAACTTGACCTCGCAATAGGATTTAAAGTTGGAAAACAAAGACAGACAAGACTATACGCGCTAAAGACAAATGCAGGGTGTTTCTGCTCCCCAGCACATTTTACAAAAAAAAAGACTGGCTTGTTACCCAAATATGGAAAGACAGCTAAAAGGAGCCAGCGGTGTGCTTGCGAGCTGACTACCATCAGTGGCCAGATGGCAGATTGAGTGCATTCTTGGCCTGACACTCGACTTGGCTTCAAAAGTAAAATGCCTCCAAAAGCTGAAGCTCAACAAGAAATGCTTTGCCAGAGTTAACGTCATTCAAAAAATAAAAAATAAATAAAGTCTCTTATTTGAATAATCCACTTAAATCAATTAACCCTCTGTTCTGAATAAATCAACCCCTTTTGGGACATAACAATCATTTTTCAATGCAGCTGAGTTAATAGTGATGATTTGAACTGCTTCCCTTCATTCAGACCTTCACATGTTGACATCTCTAAGGAGATGAATGCCGCTGAATGCAGCTCGCCCTGACACTGCCTCTGGGCCGAGCCCCAAGTGTTGTAAATTCCTAACAAAACCGCCTCCTGTACACCCGCAATTCATTCTCCTTCGGTTAGGGGAATTAGCTGAAGTGCGCGCGTGTGTATACAGAGAGGCAGGAGAATGACCCTTTACTGTTGCCTCCATTTGTTATGTGGTCACTGAGCTTGTGGTGCAGGGATATGTGGATTTAGTGAAGAAAGAGGTCTCTCATCTTCCCCGATAGGGGGTCAGGCATTGGAGGAAGGACCAAAGTGCGGCGAGATTCAGCCAACTTCTATTACGGCCCTTGCAGTTTTCCCAGAGGTGCACTACGGCGCCTTTTTAAGGGGGAATCAATGAGGTGACAAATTGTTGTGGACAGCATCCCCTTTTAGCTGTTGTGTTGTTGCATCCACGCCTGGATGCTACTCTAAGCATGTGTGAGTGAGTGTCTTCTGAATGTGTGTATGTTTGGCAAGTGTATATATAAAAGTGCAGCCCTCCCTATTTATGATAATTGAATGCTTTGGTCCATTTGTGTTTTGGTTGCTTTTCTTCTGCTAGTGCCTTTGATGACTTTTTATCTGTCTAAACCAGTTCTTAAACGCTTTTTAATGGGAGTTCCTTTGACACTGCGCTGCTGTTTTGTCTCTCACAATGACAA
Source organism: Gasterosteus aculeatus (assembly GCF_964276395.1). Taxonomy (NCBI): domain Eukaryota; kingdom Metazoa; phylum Chordata; class Actinopteri; order Perciformes; family Gasterosteidae; genus Gasterosteus; species Gasterosteus aculeatus. Next base: position 9,311,892 of record NC_135693.1, on the reverse strand, counting down.
GGCTGATGGTTTTTCTCAAGGTTTGTTGTGTCATACGGAAGGATGGCTGGTTGATGACTGATGACTTGTTTGAGTTTACTGAGAAACGTCCATCTGAACTGTTGGACCACTTATCCGCCCGGCTACTGGAGTCACTAATGAAATATCGTCAGTAATACAGAGGGAATACAACAAAAATATATGTGTGATTTTAATATATTTCAGATCGGATTTCATGACATAAACTGAACACTATCACAAGTGAATCCCCTCTCCATTTTCTCCACGTAAAGATAACACAGTATCTCAGTTTTTTGTTCAACCCATGGCCTGTGTGAGTTCAGAGGCTTTACTGTTTTTCCGTATCTGAGGGGGTCAAATTGTTTGCATTTCATTGCTCTGGTTTCAAATGTGTGTTTGCACTTCTTCTGCATCTCTGATGCAGAAGAATCTGATGTTATGTAATGTGCTTGTAGGGTGCTTTCACATAATGTCTTAATGCATGCTTACCTAATTATTGTGTGTGAACGTGGCGCTGGATGCTATGAGCTGATGTGATGCCGTCTATTCTACAATCTTCTCATGAGGCAGACGTAATTAGCCACAACTGATTCACATGCATGGTAACATTTGTAGCTATGTGGATGTAGCAGCAACTGCTCATCCCAGAAGACACAATATCACAATATCAAAATAAAATGGATACAAAAGACATAAAGGAAAGCGGTGCCATGATATCTGTGTGAGAAAGCTGTGAAGGAGAACATCTTCGCGTGCCAGGTACACCTCTACATTGTGTGATATGTAATGTCCAGAATAGCAGTTGCCTTGTTCTGCACAGGTAATTACTGTAAAAACGTATTAAAAGTGGGACCTAATGTATAAAAGGTATATCCGGTGCTTATCTCTAAGCACTTGTGTTCTATGGCTAAGGTGGGTACTAGCAGGTGCATCTCTAGATGTACCTTGCATCACATTTCAGCAAGCCACTTCTCTCCAATTTCCCAGGATTTGCTATTAATCCACCTTTTTTTGAGACGTCCTTTCTCATTTCTTTTTCTGACGGCTCCCCAACAGGCACCCAGGAGGCCATGATGTTAACGCGACGCACTTTTCTTTCTGTGTATCCGCAGGAAAAGAAGAGTACGTCGCCACCTTCAAAGGATCCGAGTTCTTCTGCTACGACTTGTCCTTGAACCCGATTCAAAGCAGCAGTGATGAAATCACGTTGTCATTCAAAACCCTGCAGAGGAATGGACTGATGCTGCACACGGGCAAATCAGCTGATTACGTCAACCTGGCACTGAAAAATGGGGCCGTCTCACTCGTCATTAATTTGGGGTCTGGAGCCTTTGAAGCTCTTGTGGAGCCCGTCAATGGGAAATTTAATGACAATGATTGGCATGATGTCAAAGTAACAAGGAATCTACGTCAGGTAACAGTACAGAGGGTGATGCAGAGACTCCGTAAATGAATCAAAACAAATGCACTTAAATCATTGCCATCATCTTTTGCAGACATTGTAATTGGATTGCTAAATTGAATCTCGGTGGAGATAAAACAGAACCACAAGTGCGTAGGGACGTCTAAATGTGAATTAACTCAGCTATCGGGTTACAGTTTGAAAGTCAAAAGGGGAAAATATTATTTACCTTTTTAAAAAAACAATCTGAGGTTAAAATATGACTTGACTCATGTCCCTTCCTTGAGAATGGCCCATATCAACACAGCAGTGTAGTTGCATGGTTTATTTTTTTGTTTCTAAAAAACAAAAAAACAAGTTTTCCAGTGCTTGTTTTAAATGTTGGACAGTTATTAATCACTCATTTCTATAAAGAATGATATCACTGCTAAAGGGAAAATATGAACGTCACATTAGCACAACTAAATCTGGGGTCACTCTGGAATTATACAACATACGTAGTCTTTGTTATGTCACCCGTAGGTCTATAAAGAGCCGCTGAAATGTTTAAACTAGGTGCCGATTTAACATGGGGATCAACTCGAGTGGCTTTTGGCACTTCAGTGTTGGCTTCATTTCTCAGCACCAGAGGTTGTGGAAATAGTCACTCTTTAAAATCAATGTTTTTGAGCACAACTCCTCTAAGGGATCCACATGCTTTACTGGGCTTTCCTACTGGGCAACAGTCACTCCTGCATTATTTGCTCTGGACAGACTACTTAATGCAGAAGCAGTGTGACCTGGTTAGATGTGTTAGGTATTAGATTTCTTATTCAGCAGCTTGTGCTTAAAACTCCCCAGAATGGTCCTTGCAATCTCCCACTAAGAGTGCCAATTGCATGTGGCAACACTGCTCATATAAATGGGACATTAGCCAGTATTGGTACTGGCCTGATTCTCAAGACGAGCAGACGAATCAGATGGGATGAAAAAAGTGTTAAAGTGTTAAGCGGAGGCTTTAGTTGTTGTGCATATGCAAACTCATCCACCTGTTGGACTAGAGCGCCCTGGCAAGAGAGAAGCTACAGATGTATGTGAATGTTTGTGGAATTGCCCCCGGTTTGTACCAGACAACAACATATACAGTTCTAAATGGTGACGGAGGCAGCTGCCACTCTGAACGGGGCCAGTCTGTTGGACCCACAGCCAATCCAAAGTTTTGCCAAGGCCAAAAACATGTTCTCAGTGGCGTTCGACAGTAACAACCCGCTGCCAAATGTCAATTGATTTAAGCCCCCGCTGAGTCTGTTGGTGGGTTTGATTTCACATCCCTGCTGTCTAAAAGCTGCCATGACCACAACAAGATCCCGATCCCCTTTTCCATTCAAAGTAGTTTGAGGTGTTATGGCTCACTGTATTCGATCAGCATATTGGGTTCCTTCCAGTACCTCCGGGCCTAATAGGACACTGTTGTGTACAATATGTAAAGCAACATTTGGGATCAGGCCCCAGGTGCACAAACCAGTGCTACAGGTGTGTGTTTCATAACAGCTAGGCCAGTGATGTGTGGCCATGTAAAGTTAAATGTAGGGTCCCAATCATTGTTCATCTTGGTTCACAGACTGTACAGCTGCTTTCCTCGGTGCATCTGTGTACTGGGGCAGCAGAAACTCCTCTTACACTGCCGGCTGAAATCGTGGTGATGATGATTATGAACACAACTCGCTCTTTGGCGACTCAACTCCAGTGTTGACTGGTCGAGAAAGTGTCCAACACAGTGCCTGATTGCCATCACGGGTTCCAGCATCTTTGTCCTTCACAGCATTCTGAGAAAAGTCCACTGCTGCTGAGACATTTGAGATGCTGCAGACAGACTTAGGTTAGGGTGAGGTTCAGTATCTTTTTTCTGAAAATAGTTACATATTATGATGTTTTTAATGGCCTTTAGCTTAATTCTGCAAATAATTACACATTTTACCATCGAGAATTGTATTTCATCATGAAGAACCCGTCCCACTATTTAGACTACATGCAACACCACATATTTATTTTTATTTTGACCCACATAAACTATTTGAAAATATTATATATGAGAAGGGCAGTAAGACTTAGCTCTCGAAAAGATCTCTGGTTTTGTTCCTGCTCAATTGGTGGAAAGCGTTCGTCTTCACCTCAATACCATAGCTGCAGATTTTGCATAATCAGCACATTGATTATTGGCAAACCTAAGCACTTGGCCAGCTTGAACATTCACTGCATTCAGATTGTAAAAGAAAACCAGGCATATTGACTGCACATTATTTGGGGGAATCAAAATTCCCATCCTCCTCGTTCTGTGTCTGGGTGTTCTTTGCTTTGTCTCATTTCAGTAAAGGGATCCTAAAGTCCATCAATAAGACCAAAGGGAGGTACAGTATTGTATGAGACGCAGGAAGTCTGACGCACTGGATTGGTCTCTAGAGCCTGAAGCAAGTCCAAAATAATCAAAATACCAACTAAAGGAACAAAGCTTTAAAATGGTTGTGAACTTGGGACTTTGCAAGAGAGGGTCAACTGTGCTTTAATCAGTCAAATCCGTAACTGTCCGTCATTCATAAGCTTTCCTCGGGACTTGGGCACTAGTCTGCTCACTTACAGAACACGGTTCGATAACACTGCGAGGAACCGAGGGAGTCGCTGGTCGAGTTCTTTTTTCTTGTTGAACTTATTTTGCCCTTTTACTCTGTGTCACTAACATTGCTTCAGAATCAAACTAACATCATTCATGGAATGTGTCATTCTACTAACCAGTATGGGTTTTGCCGTTTAACAATGTACTAACAGTATTGACCATCATATATTATTTGAGTAACAGTCGTTATTCTATTCACAGTTTTTAATTTCCTTTCTCCCCCCTTTTCCACAAAGCACTCAGGCATTGGACACGCTATGGTAAACAAACTACATTGTTCGGTAGATATCATTCTAATTGTTTCCTAGTTTGGGTTTGCCGTGTGTTTCTTTTCTTTTTTTTTACTGTAGACGTCATTTACAAAAAAGGGAAATTGCGGTTGGTACTCTTCTGCTTACTTTTCGACTCCTTTTTAATTTCTTGGTTCATTCATTGGTTTCGCCCTCTTTATTTCACTTGTTTCCTGTCCAATTCTGTTTGATCCACCTTTTTAGGAGCATCATTCCGAGCCTTTTGCATCAAGCTGTGGTTAATAATGAGGACCCTCTCCTGTCTGGCTGGCCTGATGCTCTTTGGCTCAGCCAGTTGTATCCCCTATTCACTCTGCATGGCATGCACTTTGACTATGTGCTGCAAATGTCAGACTACCCCATCGATGTGACAGTTGAGCTGTGTTTGTCTGTCGTGCGTTCGTTTTTCTCTTAGTGGTTCCGTCCAAACGCTTTTGCATGCATCTGAGGCTGTAGCAAGTGTCAAGATACTGATTCCCAAAATGCCAGTTGTTTTCTTTTTGTGTATTCAAAAAGAAAAGACAAATGAATGCATGCTTTTTTTTCACCTATACCCTCATTCATTGTCGTGTACTCAAAGGTGATTGTGCTTTTCATAGCATGTGCTTCCTCTCTAACCCAGTAGCCCCTTCGGATTTATTTTGTAGAACTGCTGGACGTACTAATATGGAATTAACAGTTTAACTAACAAAGATAACATTATACTAACACCATTTTTGTGTCTGCTAGAGTACTTTAAGTTGCAGTAGGGGCAATACTAACACTGTAGTGTGGGCACTTTACTAACACTTAAACTAGAATAGCGTTCCTTTTGAAGGCTTGCAGTCTTCCAACTAATCTAACTAACGAAATAAAAATAAAAAAAACAAGAAAAAAGACAATGAAAACAGACATGAAAATGGGTTTAAGAAGCACTTAGGGAAGCGTGTCGTAGACAACAAGAAGGAAAGGCAATAACATTGCGGTACGTAGGCTTTCTGAGTATAGCGTGTCTGTTCCCTGTGCTTTGTTGTCCAGGTAACAATATCCGTGGATGGGATTCTGACAACCACGGGATACACACAAGAAGACTACACCATGCTGGGCTCTGATGACTTTTTCTATGTTGGAGGGAGTCCTAGCACAGCTGACCTGCCCGGATCTCCAGTTAGCAACAACTTCATGGGCTGCCTCAAGGAGGTAAACACCACTTGTGTATGTGTGCACTCTCAGGCTGCTGGGTGACAGGATATGACTGGCTTCACCTCAGGCCTCCAAACAGGCCACTCCGCCCACACACTGACCTTATCTCATCCTTTACACTTAAGTTTGTTTCTCCTCTTTCCCTCACATATACTCACACAAACTTCATTTTTCCTCTACCACCCCCTCAGTGCGCTCGTAACACACACGCACACACACACACACACACACACACACACTCATTAACTTCTTGGTGTCTGGTGTTCTTGGAGTGGATTTTACCACAGACTTCATACAGCTCCGTCAGGTGCACTTCAAAGAGGAGCAGTGATCATGGGATCAGGCAGTTGAATTTTCATGAGCAGTCAGCCAGCTGACACACTGAAAACCTTACAATTTTACCACTTGGGAAAAGGATTTTAGAGCGCTTACCTATTGACTTACCGTATTACTATTGTGTTGGGTTTGGTGTTGTAGAGACAACGTGCAAGTACATCACTGTTTTACAAAATTACTTTAAGGCGATGTATTTCATTTGGCAGGTCATGTATGTTTAAATACATTATATTATGTATACATAATAACCCGCTCCATGTTCTAGGATTCTACTATAGAAGGGTGTATTTTACACTTTAAAGGGGATTTTTATTCCTGCTGTGGGTGTATAATTCATACATATAACGCTTTTAAGTTGTACAGTAATATATGTATATATACATATATATTTTGGTTAATGGCTATTAACCAGCAATAAATAGCCATTTTGACCTAAAGCATATATTTCAAAAGCCACCAGGGATATACAAAGATATAAAGCAAGTACTGTAAAAAACAATGTATCTATTCCAGCTTTAAAGTTCAAAAGCTGTTTCTCCTTCCCGTCGTCTCTTTCCCTTTGCTTTCTTCTTCTTGTCCTGCTTCTGTGGTTTCCTCACCTGAAGGGCCGGCTGTCGTTCTCTGCAATCCTCCTGGAGAGGTCCGAGGCAGATCCCTTTAATGAGCAGGCAGGGCATAGACCACATGTCTGCATGCCATGTACAGCTCATTAGAGGTCTGGTTTTGAAGTATCTTATTTAACCGCAAGTGATGTGGTGACATAGGGAGTGGAATTTGTGCACCATAAGCACGGCGCATTCATTCCGGTGAGCTGCCCTTAATGCTCTTGGTCAGCTTAATCACACCCTCTGCTCTCATTATCCTTAGATCAATGTTTTAAATTACTTGAAAGTATGGCTGTGATAGTTCCTGCAGGATGTCAGACAGAGAATGCCCCCTCTTTTATTTGCTCCTTAACAATTGATTTTGTATCATTTAGTTGTACTAGATAATGCACTGTAACGTCTACAGTTTTTTTGTGAATTGACAAATGCTCATCCAGCCTGTCTCATTATGCAGGATCCCCGTCTCAGGTCACCCTCTGTGTGATGGCGTAGGAGAGGTTGGTTTATCAGCATGTGAGCCCTGACGGATGGGATGTTTGATGGGGCTTGTTGCAGCATTGGTGTACAGATTCCGGCCTGAGTTGCCACGCCTGCCCGTTAGCTCTGATGGCAAAACAAACGGTGGTGCAGTAATTGCTCAGTTGTCACAGCCCTATAGCTTGATGACGAATTAGTGCAGCAGCACTCGCACGGCTCAGACCAACACTCCTTTTGACGGTGAAAGGTGCCCTTTGTCTCTGTAGCACAAAGAACTGATTTGGGTGAATAAGTTGTGTCTGCTGCACCTTCAGACCACGTAACTAAAGTCCAGCAGGCACATATCTCCTCTTTTATTCCTTTACTCCCTTTTTTTCTGGAGCCTGGAGTCGAGTGAAATTACCTTTTTATTCATATTCTATTTCTATGAAATCTTTAAAACATTCAATTTGGATAAGAAAGCACCTCTTTTTAAGATCTTTTATTAACTAGGTAAGTTAATGTAAGATAAAGACATGATAATACAAGCCTGGCATTTTCAGATTCCCCTTTAGTGGTGCAATAAAATTAAATACAAGCATTTACAAAATAAATACCCTGCTAATTCTAATGCATCTCTCTGCTCTCCCGTCTACCTGAACAGTTCAGAAAAGACGTGATTTAGTGATAAACGTAATGCTCCACGCAAATGCAATCCCATCGGAGTTGTCCCCGTTTTCAGGTGAACGCTTAGCATGGCAACAAATAAAGAACACGGGCAGAGTTTTCCACAGCTGTATCTAATTTGATTTGTCCCGTTAAAAGCGATTAAACCACTGAAACTCTTTTGTATACATACATGCATGTTACCGTGATAAGGCCGTCTGTCACTTGATAACCTTATCTGCAAATTAGTTGTGCTAGAGCGTTGCGGAAGCGACCATTAGCTCTGCTTCTGCTCCCTTGGGAAAGTCTGTAAAAGCTTTGTGTTTTTAAAGAGGCAATCTTTGAGATTTCAGACCTGGTTGATTTAGATTTTTCTATTTGAGTGAGGGCAGTGGGATTGTGCTCTGGGTTTGAGGAATCGTGTGTGTTGTTCATACATGAGTTTAGGTGAATAGTTTGATTTTATATGGTGATAGAAAAACAAATTCAAAATTATTTTTGGGGAATTTTACCCCACAAACTCTGTTCTTAATACTGCAAATGCATAAATATTGCTACTATTTCATCATCGGGCCATCTGCTTAATCACCATTGTATTACTCTTTCTACCATAGCTGGTGACTTAACACACATTTCTTTTTGATTCTTTTAATTATTTTTTTGCTTTGCAAACTGATTGACACATTATAATGAAACACTTGTATGTGTTTAAGAGATTAATTTTGAAATATTGTCACCACACTGATGTATTAATGAAAAGTTTTGACATTCACCAAAAAGTTAATTGCTTTCTCATATGGAAATTAGACGTAACAAGACGGAGGGATTCTTGCCACAACAGCTGCACTTATTGGAGATACTCCTTCATTACGGAGATTGGATAATTACAAAGTTATGTCTGTCTCTAAGTTTTTGTAACTTGCCAATTACAGTGGCACTCCTGTTTGATCCGCACACAGTGCGTGCACAGCTCCCCTTTACACAGTTGTAGCTCGGTCTTTGCTTTAAGAGAAAACGTTTTGATTAGCATTCTAGAATATTTACTTCCAAGCGACATTCTGCTTTGTTTTGGTCACTATCTAATGTGCCTCTTGTGTTGCCTTCAAACATTTATGAAACAGGAGATTAAAGATGAGTTTCATAGACAAATTGAGTTTATTTCTGAAAGAAATAACTCTCCAATAGTGATTGAGTTGGTAAGTTGGTCAGTTGATATGGCTGTACTGTATGATAATGATGTCATCCATGGTTAATTGATATTTCAATGACATTTTGGTTCATGTTTCTGTAATGATATGCAACTGACTGTCACTTCTGTACCGTAGCACTTCAGCGCTTGGCACCTCAAAGGTCACAGCTCTAATGCACTTCCCTTAATTAAGCTCACTTAAGCCAAGCGCTGTCTGGTTAACAGTGTTTGGGAATACAAAAACAGAAGTATGCAATGTAGCAATACGCAAATGACTGCAGTTATTTGGATTTTTCTTTTGAGAGCCAAATCTATCATCTGCCTCTTTGTATTGTAGTCAGGGGCGTTGATTGAGGTTTTACTCTGCACCTGCAATCAAGACAGCGGTCTAGGTTTATCCCCCTCCTTCCGACTTTCAAGCCACAAATCCGAGGAGACGCTACCTGATTATTACACCATAGACTTTTAGATCCAAGCCGCCTCTCACTCCGGTTGACACTGGAGCAAAATGCCAAAATGGATGTCTGAACTCCGCATACTTCACCCAGACGGGGTACACTCACTATGCATGTGTTGTGACGGCTTCGAGTAAAAAACAAGGAGAGCGGGTGATGTGAGTGACATTTGGTGCTGTGCAGACACAGTTCCACTCGAAAGGTTGCAGTGGGACAAAGATGACAGAGGCGTGCGTTGTGTAAAACTAGCTAATGACAAACTGTCCTGACAGGGTGAAATGTCACATGGTCAACGTGTTTTAAATACACTTATTGTTAATTATTTAAAGCAACTGTACATACGAATTGTTAAATCAACTTCAACAATTATATTTAACAAGCAATAGGCGGACATGTGTTGAGGGAGACACCAACTGTGTATGTCTATGTGTATTTAATGTATGATTGCAAAATTCACTTTTAAACTCTACTCCCAATTCAGGTTGTGTACAAAAACAACGACGTGAGGCTTGAGCTGTCCAGTATGGCCAAGCTGGGTGATCCCAAGATGAAGGTTCATGGCACTGTGGCCTTCAAGTGCGAGAATGTGGCCACTCTCGACCCCATCACCTTCGAGACGCCACAGTCTTTTATAATACTCAACAAGTGGAACGCGAAAAAGACGGGCTCCATCTCCTTTGACTTTCGCACCACGGAGCCCAACGGCCTTCTGCTCTTCAGTCACGGCAAGCCCAAGCAGCAACCAAAGGATTCCAAGAATCCTCAGACGCTCAAGGTGGACTTCTTTGCCATTGAGATGCTGGACGGCCACTTGTACCTGCTGCTGGACATGGGCTCCGGAACCACGAAGACCAAGGCGGTTAATAAGAAAGTCAATGACGGCGAGTGGTACCACGTGGACTTCCAGCGGGATGGCAGATCAGGTAACCTTTCATCTTTAAATGGAGAACATGTGTGAAAACATTAGCATAGGTGGAAAATACAGATATACAAAATGCAAATGCTCATTTTTCAACTTCAGATATTTTAGCTGAAATCTGTAACTTAATGTAGGAATTCCATAGCATTCTGTTTTGCTGGGTGCGAATATTGTTGTCATTTGATTGTGTTTTTGTTATTTATGTGTTCTAATAAGCTGGAGTAGCCACTGCATACATACATGTTTTTCTTGTTTACACCGTAATCAAGAATATGAATACGTGTATGAATGATGATGAATGCGTCTGTAGTCCGAACAACTTGCATATAATCCCTAGAGTGAAACCTTTTCTGTGCACAACCTGGATGAATTATTTAACTGCAGCACACATACTTCTGCAAGGTCACCGTTAACTTTTCTATGAGAGAAAATATCCAGTGCCTCGCCAAGGCTGATACTACGTCTCTACTGAAAATATGGTATTTATTTGCACTTGAAGCTTGTTGGGAACTTTTTCAGTCATTCAATGAAAGACATATTTGGATGGCAGTGTAGAATTCCATATGGAGGCACCTATCCAGGTACATTCATTTGGATTCCAGGGACATATTTGCCACAAAATAACTTCCTCCCTTCCGTTGTGTCCTTCAAGCCGTTGGTAGCTCTGCTCTGGTTCCTGTTGATTTGCTTATCTAAGCAGCAATTTGTTAGTGTATGCTTAAAGCCAAGGCCCTGCAAAGTCATGCTGCAAATTAAATATACCCCTTGACCATGTTTTTCCACTCCATCTCAAGAGGTGGAAATTAGATTAACTGTTTCATTACCCCCAAAGCAAAGTGTGGTCTCGATTGAGCTTATACATGGTTAGAATAGCCACACAATCCATTCATGTGATTTTTTTTTTTGACAAAGAAATCCAGTCTGATACTTTAATTGAGGTGGATGAATAAAGTAGTGAACGGTAATATACATTACTAAGGGCCCTGGATTCTTAACAAATGTGTCTAAGAAAAAGCTGCACTAACGTATCAAATAACATCAATCTAAAACATTTCATTATGGTAGACCAGATAATAAGAAATGCTGTCTAAATTAGATTTTATTCATTATCTGTCAAGTAACCAGCCATCATCCACCCCAACTCACAATAACGTGCACACACACTGACACACACAAAGCTTTTCAACATCTTTCATTTTTTTGTCAGTGGAGCTCGCTCTGCTCGCTGTTCTCTCTGTCTACTCTGCCTACGTTTCCATGGAAACAAGAGGTGGTCTCTCCCAGGACTCAGACAGTTACTGTGCTGGGCTGAGCTAATGACAATTCAGAATAAGTTTTCTTCCTTTCCTCAAGTCCAAGGCATCAACACTTACTAGAGAGTAAAAGGGACGTAACAAGGTCTCTGTAATGTGAGAAGAGTAAGTAAATGCTTAGAGTGCCGTAGTGTGCACTCACACACTATATAACGTTATTAAGAAATTTGCAAATCTACCAGCACGAGTGTTCACTTTATATATTCAAGCCCATTCCTCTCTGAACGTATGCGGTCCTCCTAAATCTAAAATCTTTCTACTGAAAAGTCCTCATACGATTTCCATTCCCGCCGCCGTGCTGTAATATGTTTTACCTTTTTCAGAGCTTGAAAGAACACAATCAATCCCTATCAACATATGAGGCAGTTTTAATACTCAATATGGAGCTCAGTTGAAAATACTCGTCCCACCTTCGACATGATGCCCGAATAGCTTGTGTAGGCTTTTATACACTCTCAAACTTTAAAAAATGTATTGAGTTAAGGTAGTTTTAAAATATAAGAAAACAATACACAAATGCCCTTGAGAGCTTGAGTCCCAAAACAAATGGCAGGCTTTGCTTTTCATCCGCGTGTCAGATGTTTTATTAATACACACTGCGGAGCAACTCACTCAAATCAAAAATACAACTTAACTGCCAAACATTATTATCTGCAGCCGGGATCCTCATTGAACACTGCAACAATGGTCTATAATGATCCTGCACTGTTTAGTTCAGCTGGCTCCTCCTGCAGGAAGCAACCCAGTAAATGACCTCTTGCTCTCAGACCGCATCTTCTAACCTCAGTGCATTAGAGATGCTAAGAGACACTTTGCTTTTAAGTGAGGGCGCCACTCATCAGGAGACATTACACGGACATTGCTCTGTTGAAGCCCCACTTCCTGCCAGGGCATGCAACCCACTACTGTACACGTAAACATGCACACACTTACAGTACACGAGCAGACACATGCACATACGCACACATATGGACAACCCATCCCACCATCTCCACAGCCCACTCACAAGCTCCTCTCTCCACAGAGAATCCAATCACATAGAGAGATTTGGCCGTATCGCCCTAACTGGATTGTAGTAATCCCCTGTCTAACATGTTTTGGGGATGTGTGAGTGGGGTTAGGGGACATCGTGCCAAGTTGAGCATGACTGCTGATGCAGAAAGTGTGAGAGAGAGAGAGAGAGAGAGAGAGAGATCTGAGCTGTCCTTTGGACCCATGCCTTCACTTTACTACTTACGGCTCAGGCCATAGAGCAAGAGAGGGAGACGGAAACGTGGTTCCAAGTTGGCTAGAATGCTGATCCTCGTCATCATTGTCCATCCTTACATAGTGCCAGCATCATCGTTTTGATCCCTCCCGAGCTGTACATCCTGTACGTGCTTCTCAAGATATTATTTGCTGCTGCCGTGCTCTCATCTGCTTTCTTATCCTTCATCATACATCCCTCCTTCATTTGCTTTCCAGACATATTTATCTCCGTGTTCCCATCTTGTTCTGTATTCATCTCCTCCTTTTTTTTTAATGCTCCCAAGCATTTGCCGAGACACATCTACTTCCCCTCCTGGCTATGAACACTGTTCCAAACATAGGCGGCCCTGCGACGTGTGTTAAATGTGATATGTGGTCCATGCTGCTAGCCTGGCGATGGCACATGACCCGATGGGATTGCATACTGCCTTCTGACTTAACATAGCTCGACTGTGTTTACACAATTCCTTGCAGCACTGTGACAAGTGAACAAAACACTCTGAGCAGATGCCTGAAAAATGCTGACATCCTTCTCTTGTCTCCCACACACATCAATTTAGATTGATGCGTACTCTAGACTTTGCGGTTAACGAATGTAATGAGAAAACATGGATCTAAAGAAGCCATTAAATTAAGTTTTTATTCAAGTTAAGTTTAGTGCAGTTATTACCTCTCATATGGTGAGATCTGATGTTACTTGGGTTGAGACACTCCCACAATTCACGCTGACCATTGCTGTGTTCTTTCTTAAGCTGAGCACCCGCTCTATCCAAGGAAAGTTTCCTCACTAATGAGTTTGATGTACTGAGCTCGTTAGCGATAACCTAAAGGGAGCTGTTCTGGCCGCGTGACGGGTGGCCCTTGCCAAGTGTGCAAAGCTTGGAAGTCACAACAGCTGTGGCTGGGGAGTGCAGGGGTAGCGGGTGGCGGCTGGAAAGAGCTGAAACAGATGCTGGGGGCCAAGACCCCTGAAAAAAGAGCCGGAACATGTTAGTTGGACCAGGTTAATCATTGTGCACTTGGTCCTTAGCCGTCTCTCTCAAGAAGGAATGCTCACCTTGGCCATGAAGAACATGCATAATCAAGATTATTGTTGTTATTTTTTTGAGATACAGCACATTCTTAAATAAAGAGTTGCACTGTCAATGAAAACAGACATATAGATATGCATCATAATGTATATAACTAGTAGTGATTTGTACATTCATGCATGTTAATGGAAGCTGTAATGAAGCTTGAAAGCCCCCGTTTAATGTCTAATTTGTCCCTTAAATTTACCAGACAGCCCTCTAAAAAATTCACGTGTGGCTTAAGGCTTGTCTCCCAACATAAACACTTTGACTAGAAAAGTAACTTAAAGGGTCCTTCATGTCGGCTGTGGCATGCATCTGTCACTCAAAATGCAAATGCATGACTTCTATGGCAATTCTATTTTTGAGTATCCTTAGCCTACTATTTCTCTGCAACTACCCCGAGGCAGTGGCCTGTGTGGACCTTCAGCAGCACAGTAAATAGATTACTGGACGAGGGTGCAGGCAGTGGAGGCAGCAACCATTAATTAAAGATCCACAATGGCTGCTGCCCCGAGAGTAACAGATCCATATACAAATTAATCACCCGGTCTGAGTCTCACAGTAAGGCCTTTCCCTTCCACAGCTTTACAGTCCAGTCATGTCCTCTGTTGTTTACCGTACTCCCGATCGAGAATTAAGCCTGAATGAGAGCGATAAATCATGTTGGGGAAACACACAAACTCTCATTGCAGGTTTAGAGGAAAACGGAGGGAGAGACTAGAGGGGAGGGGGGGGGGAGGCAGCCTGCTGTCCGTTAATCAAGTTTAAAAAGATGGCTGTGATGTTTCTTTTTGTTTTTTGGGTTGGCTAAAATGATGGAGGGGACAACGATTTTTCTTCTCCCCTCTTTACCATTTTATGACCGCTGCTTTATAGATAAAGGAGATTTATTATGGGAAATCCAAGGAAAATGGAGAGGATACTCTTAGGGATCGTAGATTAGGCTACTAATGGACTAGCTGTCTCATGATTAATGTGTCCTATCAAAACTCATCAGTCCTTCTAAATGAAGAAAACCCTGACCTTGTCCAGATGGATAACACCAATTAAGCTAATTTCTTCATCAAACCGTCTTTGAATGGGTCTTCTCTGCGTGTTTACTTTACATGGCACATTTATTTTCACCTGCAGACACCAACAAGTGTTACAGCTTTGGGTGTTGATCTGATGAATGACTTCAGAGTTGTTGGTTAAATGAAGAAATAACCGTATTCAACTGTGATCCTTTTAGGTACCATCTCGATCAACACTCTCCGCACTGCCTACACAGCCCCCGGAGAAAGCGAGATCCTGGACTTGGACGACAATCTCTACCTCGGGGGTCTGCCAGAAAACAAACTGGGTCTGGTGTTCCCCACTGAGGTGTGGACGGCGTTACTCAACTATGGCTACGTGGGCTGCATCCGGGACCTTTTCATCGACGGACAGAGTAAGGATGTCCGGCGCCTCGCTGAGGTGCAGAAGGCCGCCGGGGTGAAGCCCTCCTGCTCCAAGGAGCCTCCCAAACAGTGCTTGAGCAACCCCTGCCAAAACAACGGAGTGTGTAGAGAGGGCTGGAACCGCTACGTGTGTGACTGCTCTGGGACTGGATACCTGGGCCGCTCCTGTGAAAGAGGTAGGACTTTGTTTTTTTTATCTCTTTTTGTCTTCTCCGCAGTTTGGAAGGCTGCCATTTCCGTCTGGTTGGCATAACCTAAACTGCTGACGATGCACACATGTGAAACATTTCCACCTCACTACGTATTGTCCACCAGAAAAATACTTATTTTAATCGTGTGCACTTTCGATTTAGTCATTAGTCCAAAAGGGACCTCCTTTCATGTTCCGTTTGAACAGCGTCACTAGAAAAAAAGCCTGCAGGTGGGCTTTTTATGTAGGCTGAACATGGCTGAACATCAGCAGCTCTCCCAACAGCAAGCTGAAAGTAAAACGAGACAGGAGAGAAATTATGCATGTGGAGACAGCCACAGAGAGGCAGACGGAATGATTCAGGCATCGTAGAGTGTTCACTGCCGGGTGTTAGGCTCTGTGGAGTGGCAGGTGACTGATGCACCACTGAGACGCTGCTGGTCACGTCCAACATGCACACCAGCCTGTAAATTGCCTGTCTTCTGCTAACCATTTGGCTCATCAAACCACTCGCTCATGACCAGTCCTGCTGCAGAATACTTATCCCCACTCTCCGCCGGAGGAGAGCAATAGGAGGAGTGAGAGTCACACAGCGAAATCTTGCAACTGGAGCAGACGTAAACCTGCTCTGCAGTAGTACGTATATCACGTGCTTTTTATGGGGCGCTTGTAATGAAATCTCAAATTCCTCAGTTGTGTTGCATGATGGTAGAGTTATAACCAATATTTGTATTTATTAAGAGCTGCATTTGCTTGAAGTTACCCCCTCACTGTCTGGATAATCTAGCTACTGTTGATTCTTTTTTTCCGTATTTGTATTTCACAGACACCTAATCTGTAATATAACTGAAAAAAGCCAGTTATTTGTTCAGCTCAACATGTTCCCACTTTTCTACCTGCTTAGCATTAGCTTGTTTGCGTTTTGGACTAGTGGATTTCACATGATTAAAACCTAGCTAGAACAGAATAACAGCCAGCTGGGTGATCAAGCCAAATCCTCCACTTGCTAATACGTTGCTGCTGTGAGGCAATCATTTTTTTTACTCAAATTAGAATTTCAAGCTTATTTCCATAATCAGATTAAGTGAATTAACATTTTCTATCTTTTTTCACTAAATAGATTAGTAACATTAACTTCTATTAGTAGCCCAGGATTTGGGTCTTAACACCATTATTCAACAGTTTATTTTAACTCAATTATAGATATAGTTATTATTCTGTAAATAATAACAGAGACCCATGGCCAAATTATATAGTTGCTTCATGTTAGGATACTGATTACAGTACATTTGTTATAAATATCATATCAACACAAGTTACCGTTGGCTTTTACAATGTTTACATTGCGTCCTTATAAGTTCAAGAAACCAGCATTGCACTCAAGTGGTAAAACTCTTACGCCACAGCCGTATAGAGTAGAGTTTTCATCATGAAGCCTCAACAGAGCGAAGCAAATGAGCAAACATATGCATAATCAAGGTAAATCTAAAAAAAATATATATATATATATAAATGACACATCGTTATCACTGCATGATGCATTTAGACGACAGACAGCAGGAACAGGTTGTGTCGACAGGGAAAAAATAAACTCCTGTTAGAATAAAACCGCATCCCCCGCAGTCACATGTGTCGTCTGTACATATGCTCGTTCTTTTCCTCAGTCTTCAAGTTACTAACCTCACTAAACGGTGTTGCCTAAGTATCCTGTTGGTTTGTAGAGCTTCTCTGGCTGAGGTACTAATGATACGATAATGATGAAAATCAACGCTGTCAAATGAGCGCAAAATTAAATAAAGGCCATAATATGCCAGGAAGATTTCCTGTGATGCATTGAGTTTATTTTGTCATGTCTTTTCAATGCAGAAATTAAATAGTTGAGGCCAAAGTAGGAAATTCATTTTATTTCAGTGAAAAAGAGGGAAAGCGAATCTCGTCCATTGCTGATGAATTGTGTCAGTCAGGGTTGGCTCTCATTCTACACACGTGCACTTGCATTCTAGCTAATGAGTTGACAGGAATTAGGCCACAGTACATGAGGGAGATGGAGTGGGCACGGGATACAGATCACTTCAGTAGGATAATTACTTATCCGGAGTGTTTTTGGATTCAAAAAGATGAGTATCCACTCTGAATTCATCTGAAAACTAAAGCAGGAGGCATGCAGCTCTGCTTCCCGGGAAGTGCTGCATGTTACAAAGGTCTCTGCCAGTATGACCTCCTCTGCTCCCGTCTTACACTCAAGTATCTTCTGGCGTCTCTGCTCCTGTGCAAAACACTCCGGGTCTCTGGCTGCCTCCACTCTATGTAGGAGGCGAGCATTGGCGAGAGTGTGAGCGCGAGCAGTGGCATGGAGGATGGGCCGCGGCTTGTTGCCAGCTGTTTTGATGGCTCCAGATTGCCTCTGTGCTGGTAGGACGAAGCAGGCACCAGCAGGCTGAGGAGCTGTCAAAAGAATTACCCCGGCTCTCACTTATCCATGCATGGTGTACCACCCGGTGGCAAAATACAGCCACTGCATATGGCAGACGAGGAGGACAACAACGAGTGGAATGAGCAGGAGGCGGAGCTTCAGAAAAGAACCACGGAGCTGTTCGGCCTATTTTGAGAGATTTTAATTAAGCAGACAAAGCAATTTCCCCCTTGCATCCCAAATGTCTTCCTCTTCATTGTTCCTCCAGTTGCTAATTAGCCCAAATATTAGTCTAGCGGTGTGGGGCTAAGGCAGCCTCCCAGATGGTGTGGTAGGGGCGTTGGAGCTCATGTACGTATTCTCTAACAAGATGTGATGTGCTGTATTCCAACTCTGGAAGCACCTGCATGTTACTTCATGGACAGTGGCTGCAGACGGATGTTTGCCTACGTAAATCAGCGAACAAAAATAGATGCTTCTGATCAGCATAGAAGTGGATACATGTGTACACCATATGTGCTAGAACACATATTTACTTTAATTTTCATTCTTCTTCTTATTCGTATTCTTCTTTTGGAATACATCATTAGTATAAAGTATGAATCTATTAAATTGGAAGATATTATTGCCAGGTGGAGAATAACACACATCAAAACATACAATAGTCCTCAATGGAAAAAACAATTAAATTAAATATACCTAGAAAAACTGATGAGCCCATTTATTGCTTTTCAGAGCGTAAAGCCATTTGCTATTGGCCCGAAGCTAAAGCCAAGAGGTGCAGAACATTATTGCATAATTGTGAAATGCCCTCAAAAGGGAATTTTAGCCATGACCTTTGAAAGCAGACTGGGTGTTAGTCACCATTCACCACACTCGAATATAGTCACAAATTAGAGAACTGGTTGTCTTATGCCTTAAGCAATGTACACAGATGTGCAGAAAATTGGTGGAAAACATGGAAAATGGGAATGTCAGAGAGAGAATATAAGCATGTGTTGTGGACTAGAGGTTTGACTTCGAGTCAAGTAGACAATCACATTTTTCTTTAGTCCACAAACCGTGCAGACGTAAACATTTGTTGAGTTTCCCTGTCCTTTGTCAGTGGACTATATTGTGTTGGTACATAATAGCTTTTGATGCAGGATTACCACAGCTTCTTAAACAGGGTCATCTTGAGAGACTGATAGCAAAGCAAAGACCAACGATTAACTTGTAAATAATTAAACCTAGCTGTAATTCACCTTTAATTGACCCAATTTGCACATACGGAATCTTTACCAATTGGGCTGTCAAGCGTATTTCTCGAGTTGAAGTTGCAGATTCCGCCACTCCGAACTGACGCACTGATTTTCTGTCTTTGTTCTCATTTCTCAGCCTTGATAAAGTTGCCCTACGGTCACCTGGCAGCAGATGTGATATTGGTTTACGACAATGCTGTTTGTTTCTGTACAGAGAATAGTTTCTGCTTCTTTGGAAATCCACTCAACCTCACAGGTTGTTTTCACACATTTAATACCACTGAGGCTATTATCTGGATCCTCTATACTTAGATGCTCAAAGAAGTCCGCCGTGAAGAAGACATGAGCGGCTCTGAATTATTTATGATACATCACAGCCGTGAAAACAATTTCCAAAAGATCCTTTGGGAGGTGTTTTCGGGCAAGTTTTGAAATGGATTGGGCCTGGCACCCTGATACTTTCGGGACATCACAATCTTGTGACATGCAGCTAACAGCCTTCCTGCAGAGCCTGTTCGCGTCAGGGCTACGTGGAGGAACAACGGTGTGTCTTGCTGCTTTTAATTCCTCTTCTTAGTAGGACACCCTCATTTGTTTAGTGTGCCCCCCCACCCCCTCCACCCCACACATCCCAATCACTCTTTGGTTTCTTGTGAGCATCAGATAGAAGTGTTTGTATTTTGCTTTACAATTCAGGAAACCATCCACCCCCCACCCCGCTCCAGCTTCAGTCTTTTCAATTTATTTCAATATTAGAAATGGAAGTGCCATTAAAAATAACCTGGCTGACAGGATTGGATTTTCTGACTGGCGCTCACTTTGCATTAAGGAATGATTACCTCACATGTTGTTCTCCGTATTTCCATATCTGTCTGGACTGAAATTCTCAAGATGGGTTGTCTGAAATTCAATAAGGGTGACATCTTTGATGAAGAGAAGAAGAATTTACCCAGTTGTGATTACTTTGATATAACTGTAAAAAATGTTACAATAGGGTAATGTGTTACACATTATTACTTTTCTTCTGATCTTGATTTTTAGTGGAAGTTGTTTGTCTGCTTAAAGGCAGTCCACTGACCAGACTGCATGGGATTATATGTGATAGTGTTGAAACACTAATATAAGCTTTTAATAAAGAACACATTAATACATTCTCATTAATATGTCATGGATTTGTTTGAAGTATCTTCTTTTTTATTTACAGAGTTATTACTGATCAGAGGCATTATAAAGGGATTTCGCAACATCATAAAGTGCAGCACTGATCTGTTACTCTTGTTTTAGCATGCTGCTACTAGACAATGGACTCACTGGGTCGGCGTGCCAGCTCATAGCGACCAACATTAGGACATTTCACCGTCTCTCCTGGCATCTGCTCACCGTGTCCGAACGCAGCTCCTTGCTTTCGCTGCCTGGCAGGAAGTAGACAGTTTAGCAGCGAGAACTCGTTTGTCACACGCCCGTCTTACAGCAGCATACCCCAGGAGGGGGGGTCTAGAGGGGGGGGGTTGGAGAAATTGGATTTGGGTGAGGAATGTGACGGGAGTCATCCCAGGGGATGGATGTGACATTGGCTCTGTGTGAAGAGGAAGTGGTGATGAGGTGGTGTGTGTACATTGGAAATCTATTGTGCCCACCGCTCTCAACCGCCCGGCCCTCCGACTTGGCTTCTATCTGTCTCGGCACTGCAGCCGCAGTAATGGCTTTGTTATTGGGTTACGGTTTAGTTACAATACCAGAGATGCTGTTACACCCCCCTGCGAGCGTTAAACAATCTTCCCGTCATTCCTCCGGGCGGCTGCCTAATGCTTTCAATAGACGCAGCCACCTTGAGCAGAACATCAATATTTAAGGTCCGTAGACTACTACAATTCTTTCGCAGTTTGTGTTTTTGTTTACCTCCAGTCAATATCAATTTGTCCTTTTTGTAGTTTGTCACTGCTCCAGTGCAGTTAAAAAAATATATTTTTGTTTGGGTTGGTTGCTGGTTATTCCCCCTCTACTTCCACTGTCTGCCTCCATGCTGTTTTCACTGATGGAGGCCAACACTTAAATTGGCCAGAGGGATTTCGTTTAGTTGTCAGTGGATTTTGATTTGACCCCTTGACTGTTGTATTGGATTGTGTAATAACAGTAGTCTAGTTGTTGAGCATTCATCTGCGGTCAGAACGAATTTGGATGTCGTCTTTCAGCGCAAACAAACACACAGGTGTAACATACATGTTCTGAGAAACGCGCCTCGTCTCGTCATCGCTGATCTTGTTTTCCTCCTCGCTCCCTCTGCAGAGGCGACTATCCTCAGCTACGACGGCAGTAAGTTCATGAAGGTCCAGCTCCCAGTGGTGATGCACACAGAAGCCGAGGATGTGTCTCTGCGCTTCCGCTCCCAGCGAGCCTACGGCATCCTAATAGCCACAACGTCGAGGGACTCGGCAGACACCCTGCGCCTGGAGCTCGAGAGCGGCCGCGTCCGCCTGACTGTCAATCTAGGTAACGCGCCTCGGACGCGCGCGGGCCGCGTCACCAAAGTCACATGTCGTAAACACGCACGCACGCACGCACGCACACACACACACACTCTCTCTCTTACATGCAGACACCATGTACACATTTTGAAGGAGAGGGTGTAAAGACTTTCAATGGCAAGAGTCTGCGGCTCACCGCTCACTGTCAGTTGAGCACACAGCTGCCGTTGCCCAGCAGGGAATGCTCGCCGCCCGATGGAGATCCATACAAGCGTACTGCTCAAACGGGTGTTCCCCTTAAAGTGCACTCATTGTTGTATTCCTGCCTGGTGTTTTCACTTGAGGACGCTAATAATTCTCAACTCTTCTGATTCAGTAATTTGCTAATATGATGCAGCACTCAGTTGGGACATGTGGCCAATCAATGTCCTGCAATCGCTCGTTCTCCTAAAATGCACCCAACGGGAGATGAATGAGAAACTCTGTCTTAAAGAGCAGAGGAAAAGCTACGCTCTCACCGACAGCAAAAAGCAAATTGAGGACAAAATGAAACACCGTGTGGGCTTATTTGCTCAGGAAGGAATCCAATGATGCCGGTGAAAAGTTGGATATCTCTCAAACAGAGCAATGCTTTGCAAATGATAGCCATCTATTTCTCCTTTCCACTGGCTAAACAGAAATGGGCTCCCTAAGCGGAGCCGTTTAGTGGTGCATACAAAGTAGGCTGTCGTCTGTGTCTCGCTGTCAACCACAAAAAGCATGTGTCCCACCACAGACGACAACAGCGCCACGCACCGACAAGGCTGACAAGTCCAATCATGTGACTCCAAAAAGATGCCCTCTGATGGAAAAAAAACACCAGGTCACAGTGTTTTCTTTTCTTTTGAATTATCTTTGACACATTTTAAGCGTTTTTGAGTTTGTCCCCGGTCGTCAGCCTTTGAATTGGGACGTCTCCTTTCCTCCTTCAGAAAAGCAGAGCATTCCCTGTCACGGCAGGCTAGTGTTGGTCTCTGGCTGTTTGCGACCACTTTTCTGCTGTGGTTGACAACACATGACAGGCAGGGCCAAACGGGATGGAGGGGAGGGAGTTTGATCTGGGTCACCTTCCTCAGAGCACAACATGAGCAGAACCTCAAGCAACAGACAGGTAAAAAAAAAAAAAAAGAGGAAATACTGAGTAATAAATTACTGTGTGTGGAAAGATTAGTTTGTAGGTAGATGAATATTATGGATCATTATAACTCACTCCTCTAGCTGTTATGAGCTAAATGCTACCTATTTGAAAAAATGGTGGTGAAACTGATCGGATTGAGCAAAAGTAGCGATACACCAGTGTAGAAAATACTCACAAAATACATGCATACATGTTTTTTTTCTTCATATAAATCGAAGAATCATCAGCCAACTTAGTTTAAATTCATCTTTGAAAATGCAGGGGTCATCAGGCTGAATGGCCCAATTAAGTTGATAGTATGATTATTATGACCGATGCAATAAGGTGTCAGCAGCATTTAAATCCTTGCTGAGGTGGAACTTATTTTACCCACTTATACACATATATTGTTAGGTAGTAAAATCTATTCTGCAACAATACACCATATTTTATACCATATCTCTTTTTATAACGGTCAATCGGTAAACCGATGAATAACATACAGCAGTCGGATTGATGTAGCGAGTTAAATTGTCCAACAGTTGCCTGTAAAATGTAGTCAAATAAAAAAAGTGGCTGAAAATACAAATAGCTTCCTCCTGGCCCTGTCTGACCCTGGCCAAAATCTGATGCTCTCAAACTGTACCGAAAGAGAGATTCTATTAACAGAACCCCCCCATTTGCAAATCCTTTTGTTTGGCTACATTGTAAAACAAAGCAATACTAAAATGTTGTACGGCTAAACTTCATCTCTCACAATTTTCTGTTCTACACTGCTTCAACCCATATTCCTCTGGCACAACTACACTGCAGTGCGTCTACGAGCTCACTGCAGCTTGGGGCCATTGGTGAGAGCATCGGAGGAC
Source organism: Gasterosteus aculeatus (assembly GCF_964276395.1). Classification (NCBI taxonomy): domain Eukaryota; kingdom Metazoa; phylum Chordata; class Actinopteri; order Perciformes; family Gasterosteidae; genus Gasterosteus; species Gasterosteus aculeatus. The sequence goes on along the minus strand of NC_135693.1, from coordinate 9,288,338 downwards.
GGACAGTGTCTGTGTGTGTGTCCCCAGAGGGGTGGACTGTATGCTTTAATGATGTCTGCAGCTGTAACGTTGAAAGATGAATTTATCTCTCATCTATTCTTCCCCATCTAGATTGTATCAGGATTAACTGTTCCTCCAGTAAGTTACTGTTCACCTTTCTTCTTCTTCTTCTTCTTCTCCTTCTCTGTCTTACAGTTTCTGGACATTTGTCTTTTATATAGAAGTGTTGTGATGTTTATAATTTCTTCTCTGCAGCCATTCTACTATCCTAAAATGTCCTATAGCTACGCCGATGGAAGTTTAATCCGTTCATCCCAATATATCTGACTTGCACCTTGCATTGACATAGACGTTACAATTTCACCCCAGTGCACGAGCTCCGGAGGGCACCAGAGAGGCCTGGTGGCATCGGGTGTCCAGGAGAAAGATGAGCAGGGGGGTGGGGGGGTGACATGGAGGGAGGCTCGAATTAATGACAAGCCCAAATATGGCGGTTGATATTAAACTTAGGAATTGCAGATATTTTAGACAAGCATGATTTCCTTGGTTCCCCCTTTGCAATTCAGTTTTTTTTTTTTCCGACTCCAGTATTTCATGCTGTAATTTGATGAGGCTGTTGAAGGCAGAAAGGAAATACAGACTGTGATTTTATTATTCTCATTAACCTGCCTCACAGAGCAGAAAGGGAGGTAGAACAGAGCTCGCTGTGGGAATTCATGGTGGATATCTTTCTGTTTGTTTCAACAAAGAGGTTACATTGCTATATTTTGGGAGGCAAATATCCTTGAAATGTATTATTGAGGAACAGTGATGAATTAATAATGACTTCTCTGGAGTCATAATACGAGTTGTCTTCCTGGTTAATGACTCTGGAGCAACGGACACACTCAATATCATTTAAATACCAAAATAAATACGACAGTTTAGGCTTTATAATAGAGTGCCGACGTCACATATTCCATGTGATGACACTGCGTTCTCTCTGATGGTGTTGGATAGCTTATCTGCGCATGTGTTACAGTATTTGAAGGTCGTTGCCTGATGAGAAGCAGAGACTTGCACAATAAATGCCGTTGCACAGAATCTCATGATATGACCTCTAGACGTGCTTTTGTGAGCCAGCCGGTCTTAACACCTTTCTAAATGCAAAATAGCATTGTTAATGCAATGGACCGCATCCCTTGTTTGTGTATGCAAATTCAAAACTCTAAGCTCTAATTCCCCCCTCTGATGCTTTAAAAGGCCGTTCTTGGTTTATGAGGATGTGAAGGCAGCATAACGTGTGCATACATGGACTCTGGGTTGTAATACTAAATTATTCCAAATATTTAACTGCTTAATTTCCATAATTATATCTCTGATACAGTACCGATCAAATGTTTGGAGACTCATTGATTTAAATAACAAAATGGGTTCAAACTTTTGACTCGTACTGTATATTTCAATTGTATATATTTGCAGGCACCGTTTTGCTCAAATGGCTCAGGATAAGTGTTGACCTGGCGGAGGTACTGGTTGAAGGTTAAGCGCTTTAAACAAATATCTTTCATGCAATCTTTAGATGTTCAGTACGAATAATTGTTGCTGGAATAAATAGTATAACATGTGTAGTGTAAAGATGTGCGTGTTAATGAGCTGCAGACATTTGTGTGCATTTTCTTTGTGTAGTCCCTTTTTTTGTCCATGCATATAATAGGCTTTGATATAGCACTGCGCCATATTGTCACATTTTCAGAATTAAATAATGTTTAGAATTTAGTTTAGAAAAGTGTTGCAGATGTTTTCTATCCATGGCATAAGCTTTAACTTGAAGAGAATTTTCAATCCGTCAACATTTATTATAATGCTTAAAGGAAAGCTAATATTTCAATTAAATAGAGAGAAAAAAACAGGAAATGCAACTATTTTAGTCACAATAGATTGTTTATACAAAGTTATGGAAATAACTGTGTTAAGTCAGTGCATTTCCACTTATGAAGCGGCTCCTTATTATTAATCCTTATTATCCTCCGTATTTTGTAGGTTATCATTTTTTGTCTTTTTTCTGTGGTAATTAATGTTTCTTGCACGGCTCGGAGGATGGAGAATCTCAGCATTGACTTAAAGAACACATCACTGTCAATTAGAAACCTAGTCTGCTCGTAGCTGTCCGGAGAAAACCCTGCCACTTTGATTTAAACACCGTTAACTGTCACCGAGTGACAACCGACTCAAATATGAAGTAAAATATCTTGTGACAGATTGGCTTTTTAAAATAATTTATCTGACATTTCTGTCCTTATATAATGTATTATCTTGAAGTGCAGGATAATCTCAGAGTGTAGCCGTGATGAGGGCAACTTTATGGAAGTTTTCTTCGGCAACCTCTCAGGGAAGGTTTTCTCTCACTATTGATCTTTTCCATTCATCACTGTGCATCATTGTTTTAAACGTATGTAGCGTGAACGAACTGATATAGATTATTCCACATGGATGTTAAACCTGTGTGCCTTATAGAAATGGGATGTGATAATGTGAATCGAGGGGAGAACTCATCCAGGATGACACATGTGGAAACCTGTTACATTTAATTATGAACATCAGGATCGAAAAAAATACAATACCCACGGAGACCGATTGAGTTTGCTCAGGGCCCTTTGTGTCAAGCCATAAGATTAATATGTGCAGTTATTGTTAACATTATTCTAATCTCAGTAGTAATGACGGTTGGATCAAATCGTGTTCAAAAGGACCTCTAAACCCGTTCAGTATCGAGCAGTCCCACTTTATAGCTCAAAAAGACCAGAAACAGCAGATTAGTATTGATTGTCATCATTTATAGTTATTTAACCTCTACTTGCTTAAACAATGGATTTTCATTTAGCAAGGCATTGATTGAACAAACGGCCTGCTTAAGTTCCTGTTGCGTAGGTGTGCGACCGTTGATTTCTGCATTGATGTCAATCAAGCAGTAGTGGCCTATAGTAGCTATAGTGCAAATCCCGCCCAAATGGGTGAGTCACAGCGGCGGCGGGGGGGGGGGGGGGGGGCGCAGCACCAGTATCTGGCGGTGCGGCGGGGGGGGTGGGGGGGGGCGCAGCACCAGTATCTGGCCAGTCGTCCAGCGAGCCACAGCTGATTGACTGGATGATCGCGTCTTCTCATGCCGCTACATTCCACAGTTCTCCGCTGCTCCCTTGGGCCTGAAGTCAATGAGGCAGAGAGAGATCACTGCAGATAGATCCCCGTCAGTGAGTTACTAGAGAGGGATGGATGCGGCAGACAGTGGACTGAAGGACCTTAATGTCCGGCCAGCACCTGGCGGTTGTGTTGGACCACAGACTGCACTGCAGCCATAAGCCCGGGCCCTACTGTGGTGAATGTTGTGTACCGTAATACAATTGACCCCTTTTCCCCTTCCTTTTCTCCTTGGAGAGTGGGACAGGATGATGGAAGGCAAAGATCAAGCATGCTTTCAAGTCCAACTCCATCCCATTATTTCATATCTCTGCTCCTTAATCCCTCCCTCAGTCGTCTGGTCTCTATCCCGCCCCGGTGTTTAGTGCTTACAGAGCGGAACTGTGCCTCTGAGATTTACTGTGTGTCCCAGTACTTTGGCACCCTCAGATTTGCATACACATTGCATTGGGGCTTTGCAGATTGCGGAAAAGGAGGAAGTAAACAGCCACAATGGGTGCAAGGGAATGAAGATGGCACCCATTTGAAACACTCCCCACAGTGGACAATGTGTGCGGAGCCTGGGGATTTCAGTGCCGTCACAGTGGCTGGTTCCCATTGGCCTGCATGGTTATGTGTGCACAGCAGGGGAACATCAGGGGCTATTCTGCAATCTTAAGGATGATCCAAGAGGGAAGCTGCATGAAAGAGACAGAGAGATGTGTTGCTCATTTCAGACCCATGTTGAAATGCATATTTTGTTTGTTTGAGGCTGTCGCTCCAATATATCTGCGATTCAAAATGTAATTATTTATCCATCAGGTGTTTTTTGACAACTTCATTACAATTTCTCCCTGCTGAGGAGACACTACTGCTGCTCACTAGCGGTGACACACTCAATGCAATATTAATATATGCAGGTTTTATGAGTCAGTGAAGGGATGATTTGAAGATATTAACTATTGTTTTTAGTTTAATATTAATCTATTGAATATTAATTTGGTGTTATTAATAGATTTATTGTGAGAGCATCACATTGAATACATTTCCGTGGTTCCTCTTACTGACATCAGTAAGCAGCTGCTTTTCCAAACCACCCTCTTATTTTCAAGGGTGCTGAGAAAAGTCACATTCTGTATTTCCTTTTCTTTTGAAATACTGGATTTTGAGGGGCAATGACTTGTCTATTATGTCTATTGATGGGTTCCTTTCACCAACAAGGGCGCTGTTTCAAAACATACATTTCCCTGCTACTATTTCATGTTATATGGTGGACATGAGAGGAATCAAATACTGGGTTGGAAGTAAACAAGATGGAGAGCGACACCCAGTAGTTTTGTGCATGGCCCTTTGGTTGTTGTATGCTGCCACCAAGTGGCATTATAGGAGTGGAGAGATATCAGAAGAAATGAAACACCAGCTATAGTAAAACGTCTAATGGTTCCATCTCTGTAAACGCTATAGGCCTACATTGGAAGCAAAACAGTCAGTGTTAATATAGTCGGAAATAATTACTGCCTCCCTCCTCTTGACTTGAGGATAACGGCGTTTAGGGTAATTTAGGAAATCCGTATTAGAAGTGCAAGTCAGAACGATGTGTTTTTACGCGTGTTAACGATAATGTTTTCTGCCTCTGTCAAACTACTGAACTCATACATTTTGTCTTCTTTCGATGTCCCGCTCTCTATCGCTCAGCCTGTGTAGAATATGTGTGCTTTTGTACCGTACGCGTGTTGTTAACCAGTGTTTGGACTGTCCTGCAGGCAAAGGTCCCGAGACTATTTTTGCCGGTCAGAATCTGAACGATAATGAGTGGCACACAGTACGTGTCTTCAGGAGGGGCAAGAGTTTGAAACTGACCGTGGATGATCTGCAGTCCGTGGAAGGTACTTTTCATCCTGCTCCCTGCACCGAATACTGTTTTCTACGAACTTAAATTAACCATAGGATTTGTCGGCTGCTCAGATTGTAAGTAAGACGGTTAATATGTGATATGTTACAGGTCAGATGGTGTGAGCCTTCATTCATTTGATTCCCTGAGTGCAGCATTGACGTCCTCATATTCCTTTTAGACATGCTAGACGCTGTTTGAAACGTTAAAACATACATCATCAATCATTTTACAGGAGGCTAAATATGGCTGCAAAAAGCCACAGACTTTTTAGTTGTGGGGGAAATGTACCCATTTAAGTTCATTTACTTTATACAAAACTATGTAGCCGTACTGTGGAGAAAAATATATTTTTTGACATGTTCTGTTTTGTACTCGTCTGCACAAAACATTCAGAACACTGTAGTGCTCAATGTACCCCCTCCAGAAAATAGCAAGTTCTCATGAATTATTCACAGAAAATACAATTGTAAAAGCGAAAACATTTTTTTAAGTGATTTGGTGGGAAAATGGGTTCTGTTAACTGTGACAAAGCTTACATGAAACATTTGTCATTTCAAACAACTTCTTTCTAGTAGCCTATATATCGGGAATTCGCTTCAGATTTATTTCAGACTTCAGACTTTTGTTTTAATTTGCTTTATTTAGAAGATTTTTCAGAGACATTTTAACTGTTAATTAATTTAATAATATAATTTTAACTATTTAATTTTAATATCCGCACAGCCTCAATGACATCCTCTCTCCCTCCTTTTGCTCATCAAAGGTCAAATGGCAGGTGACCACACCCAGCTGGAGTTTCACAACATTGAAACGGGCATTGTGACGGAGAAGCGCTTCATGTCCATGGTGCCGTCCAACTTCATCGGCCACATCCAGAGCCTCTCTTTCAACGGCATGGCCTACATAGACCTCTGTAAAAACGGCGACATTGATTACTGCGAGCTCAACGCCATGATCGGCTTCAAGAACATCATCGCCGACCCCGTCACCTTCAAGTCGCGCGCCAGCTATGTGACCCTCACTACTCTGCAGGCGTACTACTCCATGCACCTTTTCTTTCAGTTCAAAACCACCTCCTCCGACGGGCTCATCCTGTTCAACAGCGGCGATGGGAACGACTTCATCGTGGTGGAGCTGGTCAAAGGGTGTGTGTGTGTGTGTGTGTGTGTGGAGGTTAGGACTGGGCCCGACCGGTCTAACATTCAATTCATCTACATCTACTAATTGCCTCACCGGGGCTTTTTTTTACACTCCCAAGTGGAAAAGCATACCATTTTGTTTCTCTTTAACTACATTTGAACTACAATATATTTTTTTTTTTTTCCGAAGTGACATCTATGTATTTAGGGGAATTTTCTTAATTAGGTTTGGATTTGAGTGGGTGGCTCACTTGTTTTGGGTCATAAGAGGGAGCTGCTCCTGCTACAGTAACTACACAGATCTTGTCTTTGTACTCACCACTTAATTTGTAGGGCAAGCTTACCTGCCACCTGGTGTGGAGACGAGAAACCCTTTTAAACTGTTTAATTGGTTTTATAGTAGAAAGATGTTTAATAAAGTGATCATTTCCACGTTAATGGATTATGGTTTTATAATGCATCTGTTCATTTAACATAACAGTTTCCAAACTGAACATTATTCCTGACCGCCTTGATGCTATTACCATAATAATTCAAATTATTTTCTTATCACCTCTATGCCAGAATATTCACAGAAATAGCTGTGGGCTATTACTCTTTTTTTTTTTTAATCTTCATGAAAGCACAATAAATACCCAACATGAAAGGGAATCAACCACACAAGGGCACATTTATTCTTGCTGAAAGGCAGCTATAGAATGACCTTCTTTTAACTAATGCCTGAAGTTAAGGTATTAATCAATGTGCCAAACATTAAAGTAATACATTTTAATTAAAACGAGCATGCTTTCAGAAATTGCCCGTAAAGTATTTAAGACCAATTTGTTCGGCACAGCCCACAACCTTTTTTTAATGCTGCCACCTGCCAATTATTCAGTTCCTTTTCAGACAGCTGCACTTTGTGATACTCTAGAATCGAAACATTTGAGCACACAGGCGCACAACAACAAACACACTCTTGCTCCAGTTTCCAGAGGTTTATTTAACTTTTCTTCTTGTTCTACTTCCAGATTGTATTGTAGCTCAACTCTAATGCATTTAGTCTGTTCAGCAAATCTCTATAAATAAACTGGACATTAATAAAACGCATGCATACTTTTGGGAGGGGATGGGGAAACATCTACAAAGCCTTTTTTAAACTGCCACGCTGTCCGTCCGTCTTTTCATCTACTCATGTTTTTAAATATCTGGTTCCAGTTACCTGCACTACGTGTCTGACCTGGGAAATGGAGCCCACCTGATCAAAGGCAACTCAAACAAGCCCCTGAATGACAACCACTGGCACAACGTGATCATCTCCAGGGACACCAACAACCTGCACACTGTCAAGATTGATACCAAGATCACCACGCAGACGACCACAGGAGCCAAGAACCTGGACCTGAAGGGTGCGTAGGAATAGTGAATTTATGCATTACATATTCCATTAAATTGGGGCGGCAGTGGCCCGGAGGTGAGAGGAGCAGCGCCATGACTGAAAGGTTTCACCAGCAGGATAAACCCTGCGGGCATGGAGGCATCACGCTATGCTTGGCTCTCACTCATTACCACCACTGAGGTACCCTTGAGCAATAAACCCGCATCTGTTCAGTAGCCAACACTATCAGTGTGCGTGTGCAGAGGAGGAGTTCACAGGAAGGACAATGTGAGCTAAGCTGACAGTTTTGCAATGTATTATAGGGATTTGAAAGAGTGATCAATTAGCAAGATTCATCTTTGCAATTATTGTTCTTAGAAACGGTTGAAACACAAAAAATTTGTATTTTATTATCGTACAATTTAATGACGCTGTACACAATTGGGGAAAATGTTTTCTCAATACAACACTCATGACTAAATGATATCAGACTTTACAGTATTTTCAATTCTATACAATGCAAACTCCAGGGATGTTAGAAATGTAAATGCTGTTACTTTCCTTTAAGAAGCATGATGCAGTGTATAAAGCTTGGTATTCTGTTTTCTGTCCATAAGGGGTCAGTATTGTCATATTTCTGCACAGGTAACCTTTATATCGGCGGGGTGGCTAAGGAGATGTTCAAGGAGCTTCCCAAATTGGTGCATGCCAAGGAGGGATTTCAAGGTTGTTTGGCGTCTGTGGATCTGAACGGCCGGCTCCCAGACTTGATGTCAGATGCTGTGGACTGTGTAGGACAGATAGAGAGAGGATGTGAAGGTGAGTAGTTGTTGTGTTGTCTGCTGTTTGTTGCCTTCTAACTTTTTTCGGTCTCAGGAGTTCTCAACATGCTCAAACTGAAGGTTTGAATTGTATTGGGCTGAATTTCTTAAAGAGGGACATCTGAGATAAAAGAAATCTCATAATTACTGTGGTTTCTCCTCGTTATAACAAAACTATTCTTCAGCACCTCGATGCTGCTCCGTTCTCTCATTTTTTGTCCGACAAAGACAGACACTCACACACACTGTGAAGCACGGCAACATGGCCACCGTTTGACAAATCATTTAACATCCATAAGCTGTGTTAGTATTCTGTTAGAATGCATCAGGCTCTGACATTCCTCTAAAGGCAATCATTTCTGTTTCACTTTGCCATAATCTGATTTTTCTCTCTGCCATATTTTTAATGCAAGTGTTATTTCCCATTTTAGCCCCATTATGTTTTTCTCTATGCATGCTTGTTGGATCTGAGAGTTTGCCAGAAGCAATCCCTTTGAATTATGTATGAAGCCTCTGTTGCATGCATATCATTTGCCCAGTCTAATGTGTGCGCCACATCCAGAGACAATATTAGATTTATTTTTCAACTTCGCTCACTTAGTTTGATTTCACAATTCATCCACTGTTTTCCTATTGAGTTCGCAACTTCTCATGTTACAACTAACTCAAGCACATCCTTTCCCATAATAATGTCTCATGTACTCCAATTGTAGTTTTTCTTCATATTGCTGATAATATTGAGCTTAGTTCCTATTACAGATTAGATTAATCAGGTTTGCTTTGTGCAATACACTTGGTGCCGTCTGGCTCTTTCTGAGAGGAGACGTTGGCCTCATTCCTCACTCTGTCTCTCCTGCTTCTAAAGTCTGTGTTTCTGTTGCTCCATCTCTGACGCCTTCATCCTTTACTAACAGCTGGTGTACTTTGCCTTTTCCTTTCCTATTATTTTGCCGACAAAAGTTGCATTGATGAAAGCTGACTTGCAAGGTAGATAGCTTTGTGTGTTTGATACAGAGTCTGATGTCCTTCCTCCCTTTGTATCTGCAATGCCTCTGCCCTCCATGTCTTCACAGTATTTCCCTCTTTCACACTTTGCACTCCCTGAACAAGATATCTGCTTAGTTTGGATTTGCCCACCTACTGCCTGGAATGGGCTGCAGTCCCATAGGAATACAAGTACCATGAAACATCTTGTATCAAAGTCTATGGGGACCACGTTTTGATTTGCACTCACATTTTGTGTGTTGCCTAAATTTGACTTTTTGCTGTGTTGTTTTTCTTTTATTGTTGACATGGTTTTGCATGACTTCATACTCGTAATAACTCCTATTAACTTCTCCTGCACGAATTTCCCATTTCAAATAATCAAGACGTTGTCTTAAAACTCAGTCATTTATATGTTTTACATGACATTGCTGTTATAAGTCCCATGTTTACTAAAGCCCTATTTCTTAATTCTGTGGCAAGCAGCAGGTTTTGGGCTTTTTAAGATTTAACTGAATTATATAATTAACTAATTAATTATATTGGATAGTATACCATTATAATTAAAAACATTAATTCAAAATTACATAGTTCATTTATTCTCCACCTCCAAGATTGAGAAAACATTCCTCGTAAAAAAGTATGATTCTGTATCTTAATTATCTGTTGTTCTGATATTACACATACATCTATATTTGTTACACATATTCAGAAGTATGGCGATAGAAATCTTATTGTTTAAGATCCCAGGCCTAGAAAAATTAGACCCTATTACCTTTGTGGCCCATTAACCATGTACGATATAACAGTATGTAAGCATGTAATAACAAGTGTTTGTGAAAACACCAAAATAATCCGATAATTAAAATATATACAATCCAAAAAGGTACATGTATAATAATAACAACAACAACAATCATCCATACTAACCAGTGCCATTCCACTAACATTCTCCATTAACTGAAACAGTCTGTATAGTCTTACACTTACTGCCTCACACTGACGGACGACTGACTGACTGGTTTTTGGATTGATGCATTGAAGAGATGCACATTTCTCATTGAAAGCTCCGGCCCTCACTGCTTATGAACCGAGCATCATTTTTCATGTATCGCCATTCACAGCTGGTAGTAACAGGCCTCCTCTGATTGCATTGACCATCTGGAGGAGGAGGCAAGGTGAACTACATCAGTAGACACATTCACTTTGGGGTGTAACATTATTGAAGCTTCATAAAAATCTAGAAACGAGTATATATGTCATATTTGATCAGATTTTGTGTTACTCAATATTAAATATTAAAATATTAGTCTTGTTTATATGCACAATATATAAAAACATTTATACCTTATATTATTTCATTTTAAGCATTGGCATTAGTTTTTCTTTTTTACTCTCTATGTCTTTTGTATTCGTATGTTGTTGTCATTTATTATTTTCTGTTTTACTTTTTATTTGACTAAATGTATATTTTATTGCTATATTGTAATGTACTGATACAATTCAAATCCATAACACTTGGTTTTTATATCTTCATTGTTTATGGACAAGTCATTTTTCACCTCTGGTACAATCATTGTTGTGATTGTATCATTAGGTTAATTACATTGCTACTGCAACACTCAAAAGCTGGAAATCCAAAATGTAATCCTAAAGTTATGGTTCTTAAAAGAGAAAAGCGTGATGTGTGTGGTCTTTTTTTGTACTAAAAAAAGCGTTTGAAGGAATACAAAATGTGTTTGCACAGCACATGTATGTTTAGAAAGCGTATTTTTCCGTGTGTTCGGCGTGACATTTAATCTCACTGCAGGTTCAATGCAGAATGTAAGTCTGCTCACCGAGTTGCAATTTGTCTCCATATTTAGGCCCCAGCACGACGTGCCAAGAGGACTCGTGTGCCAACCAGGGAGTGTGTCTTCAGCAGTGGGAGGGCTTCAGCTGTGACTGCAGCATGACCACCTTCGGAGGACCGCTCTGTAACGATGGTAGGCTGACACGCTTTTTTAAAAAGTCGGAATAGTTTCTCGTTTGTTTTTTATTTCAGGAGTCAGGCAAGCACATAGAAAAACATACATCCTCTCGCAACTCAAAGCATTAGCTGGATAATTCCATCCATCTCTGGAGCTAATTAAAGAATCCTGGTGTCGGGGCGTTTAAATGTGGGGTGTTATCGTCAACAGCGCGGACATTTTCATACTCTGCTTTCACACAGCGTTTGTGTTCCAGCTCATTATGGTTTCCTGCCGTTATGCTATGTTGCCAGAAACAAGACCAACTTGCTTTGTCAACTGATTTAAGTAAAGGCCCCAAACTGTGTAACTTTAGTCAATTAGAATAAATCTTCAGCTTCAGTAGCTCTGCTTGAATATACATTTTCTTTGAGGATGTCAAACGCTGTTGCAACTTTGTAGGGCAGTATGGTTTAGGATTGTGACATCTAGCAGACTGTTCAAGGAAAGCTCGTTAAAGTTTAAGATGAACCACTAGAGGGAGCAACAAACATTGTGTTCTGCTAAATAAAACATCTCAAACAAGTCTAACAAGCAAACCAAATAATCAGAAATGGAGTTAAAGAAATTAAAACTTAAATAGTGAGCTTGCTGCATTAACTGATATTTCTCTAGTGGTCTACGCCCGCACAAGGAGACCCTTTCTCAGCCCCTGGGCCTTGGATTCATAGCCGGGGGCACCGTGCTGCCATTAGTTACGGATCACATGGAAACTAATATCATGTCTGATAGTACAAGTCAGCGCATGTATATTTACAATGTGCACCCTTTCAGCAGAATACTGTGTATTGATATTTGTTTGCTGTTGTTCAGTAAATGAAGTTTTCGAAAAGAATTTCACACATTTTCAACAAAAAAAAGAAAACTGTGCGTAACTTATTATAATCATTGTGTTAACACAGTTTTGATTACTGTGAGGAAACACTTATTTATTACTTACTTATTTTCAGAATGTAAACAATACAATACGCAAGCCTTTCCTTGTAAACCGTCTTAGTTTATAAAGCGTGAAAGACAGAGAAATCATGTATTTACGCACTACACTGTGGTCGCTTTGCCTCACAAATTAAAACCTCAAACACACCATACAAATGTAATTTACTTTTAGCCACATTACGAAATTAAAAAGTTCTATGATATTAATCTCTCCTAAAGACAATTATATTGCTGTTTTGTTTAACAGACTTTGTGCTCATTAACGTTAAGCCTTTGAGAGAACTAGGGTAATGTCTTTGGCTCCTTTTAGAAAATGCTCTACTTCCTTATGCAAAACATGCACTGGGGATTTTTGGTCATTATTTTCTCCTGCAGCGGTTCTCACAGCGAGGGGTGAATGGGCAATGCGCTGCACTGCATTAAGGAGAAAGAGTGGGCACTCTGGAGTTGACACAAAAGAGAGTTGAGAGAGAACCATAAATGTTAATGCATTCTGTGTCACTTCCACCGGCTTGCTGAGACCCCATCCTTTGTTATCCACAGAAAGTGTTAATAGATTCCCGTGAAGCCTCGCACGCGCACGTATCTGCTCCGTATGATAACGCTAAAAGGATTCTTCTGTCCTGATCCTGGCCCTCCTCGGCCCGTTTTCGCTCTCCCTTTTTATTCCTCAGACCCTGTTTGGATCAACAAACGCGGCTTCTTTTAGTTGTCGAGGGATATTTCTGATGGCAAACTCCTGATGCACCTTCCTGAGGGAAGAGGGAAGAAAAGCAGCTCGGAACTTTGTTCCCGTAATACATATTCAGACAGTAGATACAGCTCATTTACTGCGCACGTGCGTCATATCTGAGCAAAAAGTGCTCTACCCTCTGGTCTGTTTCCCGCAGTTCGATGTCATTATCCCTGCTGACCTGACAACAGGACGGATCAATGTGCAGGCCCAAGACATGCAATAAATAACACACAAGGAAACATGCTTCCCAAGAAACTCTTTCGCCAAGGATGAACTGAATTAGTCCACAGAATGCAAGAGATCCCCACTCTGACGAGGAATTTCTATGAGCAGGAAAATTGAGGCTAGAGATGGTGGGGTTTTATCTCTGATGATGGATTGCCATGGGAATAGAGGAGGAAGGGGGAGTGGGTGGCAAAGGAAAGGGAGATGCTTCTCTGAGGAAAATATCACTTTTTACCAGATATATTTGCATAATCTGAGATGCAGGCAATTTACAAAGGAGCATTGGGTCTCTGAGAGCGCTACTTAGATGGTGAGTTTGCTGCATTAACTCATATTTCTCTAGTGGGTAATCTGCCCTCTCACAAGGAGAAAAACTCCATTCATAGCCGGGATGTATCTTATAGTACAATACGGCTCATTTAAACTCAAAATATGAATTATTTAGGGGACAATACTGTATATTGATGTTTGTTTGTCGTTGTCGTTGTAATTGAATGAACTTTAGTGCACCTGACTTGAAAACAGATAAACAGCATTTTTCTTGCATTTTATTTATTATAACTAATTTGTTGTCAGTATTATGAGATGAATGGTATCTCTTTAAAAATGCAAACTATCAAATTAAAAACATATTATCTTGAAAAGACTTAAGTTAATGAAAAAGCGAGGACATTGTCATGCGTTTGCGCACTGCTCTTTGGTCGAGAGGCCTCTGTCTCCATCCTGGCAGGACGGCACATCTGCACGGGGGTGCATATTATTCCAGTTGTTTCCTTTTGGGTTTCATTTAGTTCAGTGCAATCCACCGTTTCTTGGCTGTGCTGAGAATGTGTTATGATAAAAGTGTTTCAGAACAGTGCTCCACCTTTCAGTCCAGAATGATTGGTGAGATGATGACATTGAGAGTCTTCAGATCTTCTATTCACCATCTCCCAAACACTTCATCCCAGTGGCGTGCCGGCACGTTTCTTGTGGACACGGTGTCTTTAAAGTGATATTTTTAGAACCAATTATCCCCACTGGATACCTGCAGTCAGTGAAACTAGAGTAGAAAAAGAATTACACGCCGGCCAAGATGAGTGTCTGTCAAAAACATCATACATGTGAGATGAATTACGCCGGTTGTGAACGGTGTTAAGCATGCATTTAGAGTCCTCACTACCAGCTATTTGTAATGCCAGTAGAAATAAAATTGCGCTCAGTTAAGCGAACAGAAAGAAGACTCGGTATGTGATGAAGTCATCAGTGCAGCTGTGCAAGCAGAAGCCGATATCAGCCCAAAGCAGAGTACTATCCGTGTTTTCTTTTAAGCAGGGGGGACATGAGTTGATATTGCTACACTCCGTCTTGTCTTCTCTAAAAGGTCCAATAGTGTTTAAAAAATGTGGTTCTCACTCAGATGCCAAAGCTTAGTGTGTGTGTGTGTGTGTGTTTTGTGTGCCTGTGTTTGTTGGACCTTAACTCCAGTCTAGACCTCCTGAGGGACTTTGCCTGCAGTGGTGTAGCATCTGAGAGTAATGCATAGAGACAAACAGGATGGTGTTTACTGCTGAACTAAAGTGGGTCGTGGAGAGGCTTCAGTGAGGAGTATGCCTGGCCTTCACGCAATTTTATTCCCGCCTGATTGCTTCCCCGCCGAGTTTTCTAGCCCGAGCTATTAGTGCCATGTCGATATTGTATCAACAATGGAGGTTGCGTGGGTCTGGTCCGATCGTCTCTGCCCGAGGGGCAAAGAGGACCCTTCTCACGTTATCTGCTCTTCGTCTGTGATCATTCTTGTACCTTGAGAATAGTCCGTCTGGGCCGCAGGCTCGGTATCAAGTGTGTGATCTGCATTAGACATGGCTCTGATTTTCCTCAAGCGCATACAGAAGACAGAGAGAGAGGACCCTGTTTCTATCGCGTGGCCCCTCATCTGAAGACAAAGGAACACGCACGTCTGTTGCATCAGTCCACAAAAGCTAGCATTCAAATAAATTATTTGAAAGAATAGAAGAATCTAACAGTTATAGAAAAGGAAAACATTCTTTCTGCAGACTGGTTGGGTTTTCTTAACAGATTATTGTGTTTTAAGTGTTTTGTAGTTATTCAAGAATATAATTTCCAATTTGCATGAACAACAATTTGCCCCACATTATCTTCTTTTCGCTTTCTGTCTTAAGTGGTCTTTTCGCATACAGCAATTGGGTTTTAGTGTTGTGACGGTCCTCTGGATTTAAAATGAAGATTAGCAATCACACACGCACACACACACACACACACACACACACACACACACACACACACACACACACTCAAGCACGCAGGAAGTACAGCAGACAGTTTTGTCCCTGTCCTCTGCGGTGGCGTGACCCTAGCCCACTTAGTTTGGTTTGGATCAATAATCAAGGGGAAACTCAGTGGAGTAGTGAGGCCAAGGGGATAAGAGGCACTGGAGTAAACCGCCTGCTCTCACATGGAAGTAATGTCCTCTTTGCCGTGGATGTGGCCCCCTTTTTAATGCAGCTCAGCGAAACAAATGAATGGGTCTGAAAATATTGTGTGTATTGAAAGCTTGACCTAGCTGAGAACAGCCAGTGTGTCTCCAGATACGAGAGAATCAGTCTTAAGTGCTTTTGTCTTTTTTCTTTAGTAAACATTCACGCAAATGTGAACGCAGGATTGTTTTAAACCACTCAATGTAACGTTTTAACTGATCTATTGTCATGCTTTTAGAATGTACAACCAAATTGAATGTTATCAATGGGTAGTGTTTATAAATACATGTATACATACACAGAGAAAGAAATTATACTCGTATAACCATATACAATAGATCCACCTTCACACAATTATAGTATGTGTTTATAGTATGGCTGAGTGTGGATCTCATTTTCACACATTCACAACTGGTTGCCTTGGGAGTTGTTCCTCAATATTTTTGCATAATTCCTGAGCTATTGAATAAGACTTTACTGTTAGTGTCTTATTGCTGTCCCCCTTTTACTCACCACTTTTGTCTACTTCCAACTCGATAAAAGTGGTCACTGTCTGCCCTAATTATCTTTCAATAATTTCCTCGTATACTGGCTGTGTCTACATTTAAATGGGTTTCTGTGCCAGGAAGTAGTGGGTACGGCCTGTTGGCATGGAAACCAGGTCTCCGTGCCTCCGACTGTGCATGATGTAACTCGTCTGTAACTTTTCCCAGGCAGTGTTATCCGTGCAGAAAGGGGTGTTTAATTTATAACATGTTAGACGATATGAAAGACTACGGAATTATCACCAAGTTGCTTCACACACATGCACTTGTGAGTTGATACTTGACTATATGATAAAACATATTATATATATACCTCTGAGTAGGTATACCACACGCCTCTATGTGATGTCATCCATGTACACTCACAGAGCTGTTCTCAGTTATTCTAGCCTAATAGTTTTTTATCTTTAATTAGAGATATTTTCTTTACTTCTTCTTCTTCTTATTCAACCCTTTATTTACCCAGGCAAGTAATTACAAATGACATACAATTACAACATTTTTGACAAAATACAAAGTCAACTTATCTCTGTGTTGCTCCTCACAGTTTAATGGTGGAAGCAGACACCGAGCGCCCAGTCGATCCACCAGTAGAAACTCTGGATTCATTCGGCGGCGTAAGCACCGCCCACTACGTACAAACTCAGATCGCAAAACCAAAAACGCTTTTTTTGCTTAGAGCAAAAGTCAGTTTGCAGGCAAAAACAATAGTTTCATAAGCAAAACTAACAAATAATTTATTCTCAGTTTATTTATTTCAACTTACAAACATGTTTGCAATGCAAGAAATTTGCTCTTGAACATTTTTTTTGTTTGCATAACAAAGACATAAATCTACCCTATATCCATGGTTGTAATCCGAATCTCATCTAGATCTCATCACAGCGCAGTGGTGAGAACTTAATCTTTGAGGTTGTATTTATTAATTGGTTGCCTGGAGAGGAAATGTTGACAGGAAATAAGAAGCTATTTGTCCTCCACAAGACAATACTAATTAAAGTGTTGAGTAGGAAACTACCCTGCTGGGTGATACAATGACACTGCGAACATTCCCCTCAGGCTGTGGAACAGTGTTACACATCCCTAAAAAATGTAATGATAGCAGGCGTACTAAACTATTTAAAAACTTTTGATTGCTTCGGTTGACATTCTGCGAATAATTTCATAGTCGGAAGTCATTCCAGTGGAGAGAAAATGAAATAATCACTTTATATTAGAATTGCACATGTTGATGCTGATGGGACAGTGTAATCAAAACAGACAATATTTACTGAAAAAGGACAATAAGTAGTGATTTGCTGTTCTAGCTGGAAACAAATAAAATAAATCCCTATTATATATTGAACCTCTGATTACTCAATTCTGAATGTATGGGACCTCACTTTGACAGGTCAGAGGTCATAGTTACCATTACAGTAACAGCATGCACAAAGGCAGTGCTCTAACGGCTTTACATCATTATTGGCTCGATGGCAAACCGTGAATGACACATGAATATATTTTCTGACTAATAGCTATCTCTCGTTTGCAAATCAACAACCGTTAACCGATGCATGCTACAACATCTCAAGAACAAAGCCAATTTCCTCTTTCTTATTTTCCACCTGATTAAAGTGAAAGGCCCCAAAGTTGGTTAATTCTCTCCCATCAGCGCTGAACTTTTAAGGTGGACCAACTATTCTCCTTTTAGGTGTGCTTAATATGTATTTTAACTATTTAACTAATGCAAACCCTCTTCAGCATTTGTAGGTTAATTGGTTGAAATTGTCCTTGAACTAAACTAGCCAGTAATAGTAGTTGTTCTAATGTCTTCTAAGCAGAATACTGGAGTCTCACTCATTCTGTATGTGACACACTTTTCACAAGTATTTATTGCAACTCCAAAGATCTTCCCCTTGTTTGCCATCACGGCCTCTAATAGCAGTGAATAAACCGGGGGAGGGGGGCACAGAATGTGTTACCTTAGCCCTACCTACCTTAGACTATGAAATTAAGTCAGAAGTACCGACTTCTGACTTAATTTCACAATAGTTTGTCCTCCACCCAGTTTAATCTTTTGTTGTAACCCAGCATCAAAACGCTTAAGCTGCATGCACTCTTTGACTGAGTGACGTGCAACCTTCTGTCTCCGGTGCCATAAAGGTGAGAGCCACAAGAGACTCGTCAACCCCCAATACTCCTCTCTTGAAGATTAATGTCATTCACGGGACTAATGTTTCTTCAATGAATTTGTGTTACTTCAATAATTCATACCAGATATAGTCATTCAAGTACACAGAGGTTAATCCTTACAATGTATAATGTCAAATTTCATCTATTTGAGATTGAAGAGTTCAATAGAGTAAAGTGCAGCTTGTCTGATTAATGCTGCAAAGGAAAAAAAAACTGTTTAGTTCCATTGATGTCTATGATGATGTCTATGATGTCTATGAGGGTCCCTACTTGGATTCAAGTTACTGCAGAAAGCCTATATATTAAAACAGACCTATTTCTGATGAAGTTTGAGAGAACCAGAATGCGTGTAGTATGCCTCTCTCCACAGTACAGTATACTCTTTTCCATTGTTCAATTTTGAAAAATTTAAAAGGAATACATTCATTTCAAAAGTAGGCAAAAAAGAGCAAATCCTTTTGAGAAGAGTTGAAGCAGTTTGCATATAAGTAGCCTACTTTCATATTTAGAGAACACAATTTTTTTCCAATAAAAGTTCTTTGCCATCCCAGTTAGCTGGAGCCCGTCACAGCGTTGCGTTAACAAAGAAGCTTTGGACTCCTGACGGGAGACACCGCCTGTCCTTGACCTGTTCAGGATAAAGAGCTCTGAGAAAGGAACTGATCCATTTGGGGTTGAATTTCAGGAAAGAGAGAAAGACGGAGACTGACGCGGTGCCCTAGTGGCCCACTGCATCCTGGAGACTGTCAGAAGAGATAGAAAGAAAGCCTCCGGAAAGCCGTCGACCTTCGAACCCCATTTCTCACTGACAGTTGGGACGTTTTACATTTGCGGACACATCATTGTCACATAAGCACACACCCACCCACTGACACGCACACGCACACACGCTCATGCACACACACACACACACACACACACACACACACACACACACACACACACACACACCTAAGTTTGCGTGTAATCAAGCGGCCACACATACACACACTTTATTTGCACTTAGGTTCAAGGATTTGTGAATGTTATTTCCTCTATGCTTGATCTTAATGCGTATTTAAATGGTTTATGGAAATTAATAGCACTATTGTAGCATTGTTTATGCATTAGGGGGAAAAAAATTAAAATACTGCACGTCACATCAGTCCGACTGCGAATCCTCCTTCGCCAGCGGACAAACAACTCGATGTAAAGTTAAAAATGAATCATTCTGCCATATATGCACTATATACGTCATTTTGGCCCTCTGAGCCGCTGAAACAAGTCTGTGTGCTTGTTAGTATCTTTTCTAATGCATTTGTGTTTATGCTAAACAAGAGAAGACAGTGTCATTATTTGACAACGACTACGTCACTGCACTTTTGATGTGTTGTGTAAATCCTGCATTAATGAACTTGAGTAGCGTTAAATATTAACCAAATCTTCTTCTTTTTCTTTCATCACAAAACCAACAAACCAAAATAAATGCTGCAGCATGTGAATGCTAAAATCCAACCAAACAACATTCAGCATCAACAATATCAAAAGAGTGTTTTTAAATTAGCTTTATTTTAACTTAAATTAGTAACTCCATTAAATGAACCGTAACGTCTTAGTCATTAGAGAGAAAATTGGAGTAAGGATGAATGAGTTTTAATGTGGAGATTTTGTTTCTTTGTTTTGCTGCAAGTAAAAATGAAGTCATTCCACAACACCACCACGTAGTTCCATTTGCGGATTAAATTTAACAACACAAATTCTGCATTATTTCCTATTAGGGCTTCGTTTTATCAGCCTGAGTGGTGTTATTTATGTAGTCTTCATAGCTTGCATAATGAACAGTGTGCACCAGATCTCTATCTGGTGCATGAGGGCTGCTGCATCTTCCCTAAACCATGTAGCTGATTATTCTAGGCCTAAAGCGTATACATCACTGCCTGTGTGACAGCTGCACATGCATGAGGGATAGATGTTCATGGAAAGAGCTAATCACTTAATGATGGGGGCCGTCATGGCCGCACTGATTTGATCCTTTAGCTGCTTGGCTCTCCAGCCAGAGGTGCTGAGGTGTTGTTGCATTAGAAATCATCCAGTAGATGCTTTATTAATGAGTGTTTAGAGCTAACTTCCCCTACTCTACCTGATACAGTAGCATAATCTGTAAGACAGGTACTCGGTTGGAACATGCTCCGCCCACACAGTAAGATCACTCTGATCGGCACAGCTTGTGTGTTTGTATTGAGTGTTGCCTCCCTGTATCTGTCTGTTCCTATCATGCCACATCTCGGGGTGACTAAGACAGAACTCTGTTTCTATTTCCGTACTCGTGCATACATTAGCATCGGCGCACTGTGTTCCCAACTGTCTTTCTGTCAAGATCGCTAAGCATGTTTGACTGAGTAATGAAACGTTTGATGTTCACAGTTTACCCCCAGTTGTATAAAAAGCTTAGGTTTAACAATGAAATGTCAATGAATGGCAGTAATAGTGTTGAAGAGCAACGTCTTTTTGACGAAAGGCTTACTCGGTTTCTTCTCCACTGGCTGTCTTGTGTACATCTAAGTAGGCAATGGTTGGTTGCTGTTATCCTTCTCCACTTCCCACCACGTTTCCTTCTTCTTCTCATTCATCTCCCTCTTCTTCTTCTACTCCTCCTCCTCATATTTCTATCGTTGTCCTTTGAGTGCTTCTTTTTTTTGAGATCTTCATTACTTCCTCCTTTTCCTTCTCCACCTTCCTCTTCTAATTATTATTCCTCTTATTCGTCCTCTTCTAGGACTTGTTCCTTCCCATACGTTAAATGTTGTGGGGATCAAATGACAAAATCAAAGAGACTTTTTTTCATCTACCTTTTAATTAATACATCATGTTGAGTCCAGTATATTCTCCCTGCCAGTGTACAGTGTACTCCAGACATAGAAGCCTTCAAACACCCTCTTGCATAAGGACGCATATGCTTTGCCTGACACAGATGTGTCACTTCAGCACACAACAGGTATACCAGGTTCATGCATGGCTTGGTCTTCATGCTCCATCCTCCCTGAGGCAAAAGTTGTTATCTGATGTACTAAACTGCACCTGAATAGGAAACAGTAAGCTGCTGTAATCTTGCATGCTTAGCTTGCATTAGATGTGTTTTCTTGTAATGAATGCAGTAAATGTCACAGTGGCTCTCGAGGAGGAGAAATATTGCTTCTATAGTGGTTCTAAGTGCCCGTTCCTCTCTAAGGAGTCAGCCCAGGTATCACCTGACGGACCTTTAACTGATTTCAAGGCCTTGCTCTAGTGGGGTCAGGCACTCTTAGACCCCAATCCGCAGCTCTCCCTCCACTATTCCTCCACTCCTCCAAAAATCATCTAATCAGTGGAGTGCACTGTGGTGGTTGGAGTCTTAAGTGAGTAACTACGAGAGACCACTCATGTCCAATTTTCTTTTGCTCTCCAAGAGACTATTACACCTACGACCAATTAATCTTTTTTCAAGCTGATGGCTTACTTCAAGGGGGTGTGCTCCATTTTTCACAGTTTGTTGATTAAGTAACTCGCTGTGGCATTATTTCACTTTTTATTTTACCTTTAAAAGAAACAAAAAAACACAGACGTTTAGATCCAAAAGGGGACTGTGCTTAAACCATCACATGTATCAGAGACTTGAACAATCCTTTGGGGCTTAACCGGAAACAAAGAAGAGCTGTATTTGGTTTCGTGTCAAGGAGACATCTTGCTAACTGGAACAAGATTCGGAACACGATAGAAAAAACTCAAACATATCTAATGGTGAAAGGATTTGTGGCCATCTCTCTCCAATCATTTGGTGCGAGACAATCAGATATCTGTAACTGAGTTGTAGTTAGATTAGGCTTATGTTCCAGGTGTTTGCTTTTGTGCAGGCAGGAGGCATTTAGATGTGAGTGTTTTTCCCTTCAGCTGCATCCATGTTATCTCATGTTAACTTTGACTTTATTCTCTAAATATATGAATGGATTCATTGCACCAGTGAGGCATTTAGTAATACTCCTATAATAACCTCTTTGGATGATTTGGATCTTGCATTGTACTACTTATATTTCAAACTCAAGCTGCTGGCTGTTTGGTAAACCAGAATACCTTTTGTGTACTTCATAGTTCCACCACTTGGGGGCACAAACTAACAAGTAACTAAGGTTGGATCTGTTCAGTGCCTCACCTCACAGGCTGATGGCATTTACTTAAGTTGCCGCATACCACTAAAGGGTTTCAACTAAATACCCAGTGGGCTTTTGCAAAATAGAGCATTAGCAAGCATTACTCGTCCATTATGTTTCCGTTCCTGTGAAGTTTGAGGACCAAATAAGTCTGTTTATTGTCCTTGTCAAGCAGCCCTGATAGATTTGCTTATTAGGAGTAATTATGCAGATTGCACTGCTGATAATTATTAAAGTGTAAACACATTCTGCAGGAGCATTTCTTTTCACCAATGCAAATGACAACGCAGCAGTGGTTCCATGCGGCTGACTTTTTAGCATCAGGTGGCTGCACCAGGTTATGGAGATTTTACAAGGTGAGGACCGCAAAGTTGCCTAATGTGTGTCTGTTTTGTACTTCAACCACATTTTGCTACTGCATAAGAACGCAATACCATTTACATCGGAGAAATAATCTGTCCTCGTGCCAGATGCCACATTATGTCTCACAGCAAAACGTGTAATAGCTACGTTGTGAAACGTGGTATTCTCACGCTTTTGGGGAGAAAGCGTGACAATACAACGTTTTAGTTGCAACTAGGTCATGTGACTATCAACTTCCCCTCAGCTAAAAAAAGAAAATGATCTATTATCTGTGAAAAACACAATATTTTAAGAAAGCATCAGCATTTGTATGCATTTCGATGGCATTTCTAGCGAGAAGCATGCGTTATATTATCATAAGAACGTAGAATCTTCTATCAGAGAACGTAGAAGACCTTGTGTTTATTAGTTTCTAGTGACGTAGTTTCAAGGCAATGTAAATGAATTGGCCGAAATAAAACGTAGTATTGTCACGACTTTGGGGATAAAGCGTGAGAATACCACGTTCCACAACGTAGCTATTACACGTTTCGCTGTGAGACTGGGTTGTTATGTCTCTCCAGTCATGTTGATTTCATAACAAAGTTGCTGCTCTTATCGGTTGTTTTACCAAATTCAATCTCCCCTCCATATTTTCATTTAACTCTTCCTCATCTGGAGGTGTCATTGTCTTTCTGTGAAAGGACATTGGAGAGGGACACATTATCCCCCCGTGTCACGCCAGCTAAGTTGGCTTTCCTCGGGCATAAAATGGCTGTGTATTCCCTGTAAACCGCAAAAATCCGCTCAGCGGTGCTTACAGCTTTTTTCTTTTTTGGGCCCCTCCAGCTTAGAACACTGAAGGGGAGGATGTTGAAATCGGCGTTGTGCAAACAGAAGCGGGCACACACTGCAGCTGAGCCTCGTGCTCTCCAGCCCTGAACTCTGAACACTGAGCACACTTCCCAGCTGAACCGGATTGTGTTTATCAGCAAGACTTTCATGTCCACATGTGCTCCACGTTCCCGTAACCCTGCGATCAGCATCCCCTCTCCTGCGAGAAATGATCTTTTATTAGCAGGCGTGGCAGACTTGCCCAGATTCAGCACCCTCTCTGCAGACAGTGTCCGACTGCCAGCTCAAGCTCTGTGCACGCTTTGTTCACATGCTGGTTTGTGTTTATTTGATTTTGTGTGAAGCGAGAATTGCCTATTTGAGCTGCAGCATCATCACTCTTCTTAAATCTTACTGGCGACCGACTGCGAGTCCAGTCAGGAACCCACAAAAAAGCGGTTTTGCCGATGGGGAGGCAAGGATTGTGTTTGACTGCTTGGCTTGAATTGTTTTGTATCCGCAGGACTATTGTCTTACAAATCCCCCAGATCCTCAGAGAGGGAAAAAAAAGAAATCTAAGAAGGGAGACAGAAATTGGTAAAAAAAAAAAGAACTCTAGAAATTATAGAGTAAGAATGGAAACAAAAATGAATTCATTCTTGGTCGCTTTCATTCGTCCTTTTACTGCTCATGAATGTCCCCACAGGAGAGTGGATTGAAAATGACTGAGCGGGGAGAGCAGGGTGGAGGCTGTGAAAGGATTCAGAGCTGGGGGACATAGCTTCAATTCCTGCTATTCTGCCTAAATAGGCTCTTCCTCTGTAATGCACTCGGGCTCCAGTGATTCGCTATGTGGACGCTGCCCATTTGCATAGCCACTCGCGCTCTCTGCTGCTTCCTGGCTGGCTGCCGAGGCTCCCCCTCCCTCTGTCCTCCTCCTCCTCTCTCCTCTCTCCTCTCTCCCCTCTTGCGCACATCTTCTGGAGCGGCGCTGCCGACGCTGCCCTGGTGTGATTGTGTGTCTCTGCCCCGGGCTGCTCTCTCAGGTGCTGTCTTTGCTATCGCTCGGGTCTCGGTGGGAGCAGGGATCTCTAGACGGAGAAGGGGTGCGCTACTTGGCACAACTTACAGGCGTGATCACGCCCTCTCCCGCACTCTGCTGCAGCTGTCCAACACGGGAAAATGTGACTCGGATTTCACTATGGTCCCATTCCTCTGGACATCCTTCGAGACCACCGCAGGCAGGAAACATCTGAACATCTGCCTCAATTTTCTGAAGAGATTCACTTTGCACGAGTGCCATCAGTCTCCACTGAAGTTGTTTTTTTGTCTTTCCTGGCAATTGCATTTTTGGGAATATTAATGTAGTTTTTTAGTTGTATGGTGTTTCGTTTTGAGAAGGCTTAACAGAAGGATAAAGAGAAACGGAGAGAATAACGGAACTCAGGGAATCGGAGCGAGCTGGGATTTTTCCATTTCTGTTTGAGGTTGCCCTCATTTCTTGAGTGATTGCATCTGATTGTTTCTGTATGATGATGTATGATACCGCTTCACTTCCCTGGGTGCTCTTGTGGATTTCTTAACTCTGTGGAGAACAGCAAGAGGCTTTTTCATTTTCTTCTTCTCCCAACCGACATTTTGTGTGGTGTCCCCTCTTTGCTTTTTTTTTTTTTTTTTCGTTCTTTTCCTCCGGATCTGTGCGAGCGTCTCCTGGCGACGTGAATTTCGGCGAGGTGAGAAGAATGGGTCTGTGAGGCTCACGAAGTTCCACTTTGACCTGAAGCCTCACCTGGCAACTCGGGGAAGATGTTCGAGGGATGGTGGACACAGTTTTCTCCCCTCAGGCCCTCAACGTCGCCCCTAAACCGGAATTCAGCCTCACTCACCCACCTGGCCTTGTGGATCACTGCCCTGGCCCTGGGCTTTGTGGCCGGGTCGGAACCCGGTGCCGTGGAGAGCCTCCACCACATTCACCTCTCCCATGGAAACAAGCGTCACCATGTCGTGCCTATTGCCATCCACAGATCACCTGCATCCCTTAGAGCAGGGCACAGTAAGTGTTTCCTTGTCTCACCAGCAATACGTTCGCCGCAGACAGTAACTTCTTTGGATGTTTCATGCTGATTCGATATTGTTTGTTGCGCTGAAGATTACCCATCCCTTGACGCATGGGTCGCGTAACTCCGATCCCCTGTTTCACGGTCTCAGCAAAGTGCCCTCTGTCTCCATGTCTGGGATTAGCCATATCCCTATCTCCAGATGCTTCACTGTGTCCAGATTAGACGGGATTAGGAGGCTGCAGCGCTCCATGTTGCCCCCCGGGGTGTTTGAGAGAGACAAAGATGTGTTGCCTCCAGCTCCGCGGGGTGACGAGTCGGTCCTGCACTCTGCCCAGCGTGGAGTGTGGATGAGGCCTCTTTCCCCTGTTTGGTACACAAAGGTCCATGACAGAATCTCAAATATGAGGAATTATATAACATCTGCCCAACTATAGGCGGTAGACTGCAGTATGCTCTCCTCAATATGAATGATTTTAGAAATACCGCAGTTTTTTTTTTCCCCCACTACTTGTTTTACTATTTTTTTTTGCATTGCAATTTTTACCTGCAGTTGTGAGCGATGCTGGTATTCAGCATTCAATATATATGACACACAGAAGACCAAAATATTCTTTCTTTACTCATCATACTACCCAAGGATTTTTAAGTGACGTAATCACTACTGGTGTACCACTGACGTAATGCTGAGCGACCCTGCCTTTCATTGAGTAGACAATGCTTCATCATGTACAAAGGTACTGCAATGTGAGTGAAGTCTCTAATATTAAAGTTTAAAAATACAAGCTGTCAGGGATGTCTCCATCGCAGAGCAGCGCTGTGCTTTTTAAAGACGTTTTTTTTTAGCCCAGAAACTTAGCTGGTCCCCGGATCACTGGGCGCAGTTAGACTTGTATGAACAGCGGAGTCGGTGCTCTTCAGTGATGATGAGGGCGATGGGGAGGTTCGCCGGGCCGCCGAGACAAAAAGAGAGTCAATTAGGCCACTCTTTCGTGACTTGTCCCCCCCCCCCCCCCCCCCCTTCCCCTCCTCCTTCTTAGGACGTGTGGGGCCATGTGGGGTTTTCAGGCACAATCCAAGACCTAATATCATTGTTTGCGTTTCTGCCTTTACTGTGCTGTTAGTGTGAAAGATAAAGTGGGGGGCGTGTCCTGGGCGGCTAATGTAAGGGTTTCTTCGATTACATTTTTGGTTGAACGGCGCACGGAGGGTGCATCAATGCAAAATAGGAGACATGCTGTTCCACATGGTACCTGGCTCCAGGACAGAGCCTGCTGTTGTTGTCTTAGCTGTGTTGTCTAAATTGTTTTTATTTTCATGGGGCTTGTTCCTTTCATGGGGCGTCTTTTCACAGCAGCAATTAAACATGCACAGCTCAATGTTTTCAAGGAAATTGGTGAATGCAAAAGCACCAAAGCCCCCCAGGTTTGATCGTGTATTTTTAGCAGTATCTTTTATGCTTCATAATTGTAACGTCTATTTAATAAACAACAAAAAGTTTCGCTCTGGCCCCCACGGTTTCTATCTCGCTCATAGCTTTCGGTGTCACTGCCAATGTTAGAATCTAATCCTATTATTGTCACAGTGCATTTAACATTGTCTCAAGTGATTAGACTAAACAACGCTAATAGAGGGCTGACAGTTTGTTCTATATGGAAATTGCCTCCATTTCATTAAAAGGAGCTTTTTTTCCTTAGTATGTAGCTAAATTAAACTACTAACTCTTGGCTTCCCCAATGCTGTGCTATCAATCCATTTTTCCAAACATCTTTCACTCCGCCAATTCCTGTAATTAATTTCATAGGAAAACAAACATTACCCTGATAAGTATCAGAATAAATCAAGAAAAAAAACATGATTTGTCTCCCTCTGTATTGAATTTGTATTCCTGTCGTTGATGTATGTGGAGAGAAGAAGAAAATTACCATGGTCAGGATGTATGAAATTGAGTTGGAGTGTGATGTATTGTTTGTTTCGGGCTTGCGGTAATGAAGTTCAGACAGTATCAACTCTGAGGAGTAGACATACCATTCATCATGAATAGATACCCAGAGGTGAAAGTCCTCCTTCACAGAGACGGATTGCATACTTGATACAACTAGGTTATCTTATTATTTTCACCCCCTGGTGTTCTTAATCCTTGACAGTGGATTGATGAGATTACCCAATCAGCAGAGAAAGTGTTTTTTTGAGTTTTAGCAACTTATCTTCAGTGGTTAATGGGAAAGTAGACTGTCTGGGGATTTATTTAGATTATCTCCTTCTAACCTTCGTTGGTAAATGCAGAAGATGCTGATGGGCAATGCTGGTTCTCACGTTGTATTCACTGCTGTCTGGATACATGTCATCCTCACACAGTCATAGCCTGTTTACTACGGGGGGGATTTAACCTGAAGATCCATGTTGATTATGTGATATACTTCACACTTCTCAGTAAAGACCCACCAGAGAAAATAAGGAAAGAAAGAAAGCGAGCTAGAGAGAGCAAGCGGGAGAGAGAGAGAGAGTAGAGAGAGAGGAAGAAAAAAAGTGGATATTGTTGCCTTGCTGCTGGTGTGTTGGGGGCTTGTATAATATAATTACTCCCATGTCTCTGAGCTGATGTCATTCCGTGATAGTGCGAGGATGACAGTATCTCTGCCTCTGTGAGGCAGCTGAGATGATAGCTGCCCTGATAAGGATCGGAGTACATGTCCCCTCAGCTCTAAAGGGAGCAGAGGCAGTTATTGACCCAGGAATGAGAGTGTGCGAAATGCAGTCGTTTCCTCCTTCTCTCTCTCAGATGTGTGAGAACACAAACGTCACCTTTCAATTTTTCTGTGCATCTAAGCTCTTTAAACTACTTGCATCTCGCACTTTCCTTCTCATTGTTCTCTCCCTTCCTTCATGCTCTCTGCACTCAAACTCTTCCGAAGCACTCAGACTGGCCCCGTGCTCTCAGACCCCTGGTTGGTGTACTGAGTTCATCCAAGCGGAGCGAGTTGGCAGCGTTTAGCGCCTGCAGTGGTCTTTGTGGTTTTTGGTGGTGACAAGGCCATGCATGGCACGAAGGGAAAAGAGACCCGACTTTGCATGCGTTTGGCAGCGACGGGTCAGCTGAGTAATGTGTCTGGTTTGGGTTACAGGCTCAGAAAAGCAAGAGAAGGGGAGGGAGAGAGAGAGAGAGAGAGAGAGAGAGAGAGAGAGAGAGAGAGAGAGAGAGAGAGAGAGAGAGAGAGAGACCCTTTCTTTGACTTAACGTGCTTAGGTTAGCTCTTTACCCAGAAGGCACTTAGTGAATCATCCTCAATATCTTCTTCCCCCGTCTTCCGCTATTCTGTTCTTTCCCGTCCACGTTTACTCTCCTGGCTTTCCTTTTTAAAAGTATTTCCATAGAGAAAATGCATCATCCTGGGCATGAATGGAAAGTTATCATAGTCAACTGCACCATTTTCCATTCTGCAAAACACAAGAGGATTTTGTATTAGGACAATTCCACTGGGACACACACAAACTACACCAGACGATAAGATATATTTCTTCCAACATCATGCCACATTAAAACAAGAAAATGACAGATAATCTAATGTATAGCAAGGAGGCAAATTTATATTCAAGCAGAACTTGAATTTGTGCATTTGTGAAAAGGTAAAACATAGTGTGGAGTGGAATAGAGAATTTGATTTATGAATTATGATTCACATTAATTATTGAGCGTTTGAACCACGGCTAGATTTCTGTATGCCAACATTGAGTGTAGAAAGGGAAAGAGTGGAGGAGTGATGTGTCTGTAGTGTGGGTCAATGTGTTAAAGATGATAATGAAAATAGTTACCCGCAGTCCAGTCTGATTCATCCTATAAATGCA
The DNA here is from genome assembly GCF_964276395.1 of Gasterosteus aculeatus. Lineage (NCBI taxonomy): Eukaryota > Metazoa > Chordata > Actinopteri > Perciformes > Gasterosteidae > Gasterosteus > Gasterosteus aculeatus. The sequence goes on along the minus strand of NC_135693.1, from coordinate 9,258,645 downwards.
TCTCCATTTCCCAGGAGAGTAACAAAAGAAACTAGTAGAAAAAAAAGATAAATTGAAATACGTAAAAACGGAAATCAAAAATGTTAAAGCCCACGTTTTTGGTCTTTCATTTTAATCTAATCTGAAATGTGTTCAGTCGCGCTGCTGACGCCTCATTCCCATTCATCATAATGATGCAGCAGCTATCTCTGTGCCAGTAAAGCCTGTATACACACATTTATTGCATATGTACTCACAAATGAACAAGAACTCACTCCATACACACAAAGCACAACCCTCTCCCAGATCATCCTCCATCTACCTAATCACTTTGAGTCATTGTCAGAAGGCTGTGAATGTGAGTAGTCATTTATATAGTGAGATATAATTGGCTAGTTAGAATAAAAATGTCTCAAAGCAAAATATGCACTTAAAATAAATAAAATATTGTCATCCGACATACGGTACTTACAAGAACTCCCCTAAATGCACTAATTGGGTTCTGGGAAAGGTCAAAGGAATAAAAAACTGAAGATGGAGAGTCGATTATTTTAGCCTTCACAGCCTGATAACCCTCTACACAGGGGAAGCCGAACAAAATGGGCTTCTTTGGCAGTCAGCACCCAGAAGACGGAAATACATGATTGTCATTGATCATCTGATCAATAATAAGTCCTTTACTACTTTTAAATAAAGGTCTGTTTCACGTGAGAAACAAAGCCTCCGTCTTTCTGCTCTTCTACGTCGGTGGTTAGATTGACAGTCTTCTAACTATTGTTAGTTTACGAATCATTACCTGACCACTTTCCTATCATGTATCCTGGATTACTTATGAAAATAAAATGTTTCAAAAAAGGAATGCCTGCTGGTTACAATAAAAGGCCTTAATAAGAACAAACTGTAACATAACTATTCTTTTTTTTGCAATTTACAATCGCTCACCTGCAGCAGAGTGGCTGCAGAAAGAAAGCGGCCCCCTAATCCACTGTAATAGGATTGTGTGGGATTTCACCTTCCTCATTGCTCCTTCCATTTCTCAGTGCCTCAGGTCTTCTGGCATGGGCTGATAAAAACACGCCTACCTTAGTGCCAGCTAATATAAGCATATATTTTGCAACATAGTGTAGAAATACAATACATGCCCACGCACATTTATTTATTTGTGTAGGTGTTGGTAGATACATGGCTTGGTGTGAGATAAAGGACAACGCTGCTCTCTTAAGGTGCTCCTATAGAACGTTTCTAACGAGGAAGCAGAGCTGTATACAGAGCTATATTGAAAAGGCTGTTTTGCTACTCAACAAAACTCCCTCGGGAAGTCAGTAAATATCATGTTCACGTTGCTGCGTCATCTTTTAAAGACGTCCAGCTGATTAAATAATATCTCACCATTTAGTGGAGGCTTACTTACAAAGTGAGGCTTCTCAGCAATAAGCAAAGTAGATGATTAATCTTTCAATTAAGACCAAAGCACGCTTTTTCTCTCCTGGGCAAAGCTTAGGAGTAAGCAGTAAAAAACAAACGTGTCATGCAGGGATGAACCATACGCAACGGGTTCCTGGTGAGACAGAAAACGCATAGAACACATTTTTAAACCGACATTAACATAGTTTTTCCTAATATGTGATATTTGTTTTACGTGTTGCTTCCCAAATAACCATTCGTGTAGCACATTTCTCCACTGCGTGCCACACATCCACGCGGCATTGAGCTAAACAGGGATTTGTTGTAGACGAGGGACAGTTGAGGAGTCTCGTTATGGTGTTTTCCCTCACAAAAAGTGGTAGAGATGTGGATGTATTCAATATTTTCAAAGAAAGCCGTACTGCGGCATTACGATTGGTTGTAACTACGTAGCATAGTATAGACCGTTATATCTTATAGTGCTAATGCATGATTATGCTCAGTAAAGAACAGCAGCTCTATCTGATCATGAAGCAGCTTTTTTTTTGTGAAAGTAGTGTTTGTGCTGGTGCAGGTTGGCTGCATATGGCGATGGGCAGCCAGAGTTGTCCCTAGTCTCAGATCAGAGCTCTGGCCCTGGACTGTGCTTTCCGCCTCACTTCCACTCTGTAATTATCCCCCACATTTGTCTTTTTCAGTAATTAGAACTGCAGTCCTACTGCACATCTGTTCCCTAGTAGAGAATACAACAGCTTAGAGAGAGCATTTGGAAGCTGTGATGTTTTGGTTCATTCCATGCAGAGACGCACTGAAACTAAATAATGCACTCATATTTTATGGCATGCAATCACTCAAAGAGGCCTTTAACTCTAAATCGAAAGAGCAGGGAATCGCCTGATAGTTGTTTTTTTTATCTAAGTTTAACTTTTTCCATGTGTGTTTGTTGGCACGCTAATTAAACACTGGATGCAGAATAATCTAATCAACAAATTGCTGGCAAACAAAATGGCTGGCCCGAATTGAGAGAAAGGGAGCATTGAGTCTGAGGAGTAAATGAGGCAAGTGATGATGAGAGAGTAAATTAGAAGCTGTCGATACTGTGAGACACCTCTATCAGAGCCAAGGCTGTTGGCCGGGGAGGCAGATACGCAGCTGGTCAGGGTAACAAAGGGCCCGTTTGGAGTATTGCCCCATTAAGACAGTGGGTCTTGTCAGCTCTGCCTGGATGGGCAAGTCTGCTTCACAAGGCACGGGCTCATGTATCACTGCCCAGGAGGGGAGCAAAAGGGTGTGAGTGACACTGGCGGACTGAGAATCCCCGGCTTTATATTTCTGGACCTGGGGGGGACTTTACCTCAAACATGAATTGATGGTTCCTTGCCATGAAGAGTGAGGGCAGTTGGTATGGCTTCCCGGGGGCTACGTCATGGGGAGGGAAAGGCGTATCTCCTCAGAGCAGTGTGCAGAATGAAATATGGCAACAGTGTGACGCAGGGAGCACATTTCTTGATTCAGAATCTCTGTTAAACTGTAGATTGCATGAGTTGAAGGCAAGATATGTCGGCAGTCCATCGATGGCACACAATCATCACGAGATACTTCTTGAAGATTGACCTCTATGACCTCGTTAAGAATATTGCCTATTTGGCCACTTCACACATTTTAATTGTGAAGTGTGAATAGTGAACGGGGCAATTTGACAGCTGTTATGACACAACTTTTCCGCAGGGCGCATCCCTGATATACTGATGGGGAAACGTTGGTTAGCCGCTACCTGAATGTGTAGCCATATGCCTGTTGCATTGTTGGTACCTCCTGTAAGCGATATATGCAGCCAATATCTCCTAGAACATTCCATTCTCTCTTTTCTCCCACTTTTTACCAGTTCACATGTTTGTTTTCCACTGTACTGGCCTTGAGCTTTGACTTAAGTGCTTCTATGTTTTCTCTCCCTCCGTTTTTGTAAATATTTTGTTGGTCCCGTATTTATACTAATTTATACTAATACAAACATAAATTATACTAATATATGCTTATATTAGTACAAGCGTATACCCTCCAATGAGGAATCGTGAGGTAGGCCGTAATGCTCCACTTCTAGTTCCCACTTAATTTAATTACATCAAGTTGGCAAAGCAGGGAGAGAGGACTAATCCTTTGCAGCTTATGAAGACAGGTTGGACACTGTCAGCTGTGCTAAGCAGAACTGCTACAGTGGGATTGTCTTCATTAGAAGGAGTTTGAGGCGCACAAGTCACGGGATATTGTTGAAACTATACTATAGAAATAAGCTCATTAAAATATCTGTCCAGTCTAAAGACCCAGGGTAAATTTTCTCCTTTGAGATTATTTCACATCTACATTCAGGGCCAATTCATAATTTCATCCATCATTTACATTAATTACCATCAGTGATTCTAAATTTGCTATTATTGAAACACATTAAAACACACATACTTTCTCGGTATGTATAACTGGCTGGTGGTGAAGATTGTCTCTGGGAAATGAACTGTAAAAGTTTACATTGATATGCTCCGACTTATTAAGCCAACAAGAAAGTAAGCAGACAGTCTGAGCTCCTGGTTGATTTAGCGCCTCCGTCCCTTCTGCTTTCTGCTGACTAAAAAGAGAATAGCTCAGCTCCAGCCTTCTGATGAAAACTGAAGGAAGGGACGTATCACTGAGAAATGAAAGGGGAGGAGAAAGGAGCGTAGAGTGTGGAGTGTGCAGTATATAGCTTTTTATGTGATGGGTTAGTTTCATGACTGAATGGCAGCAGTTACACTAGCTGGCAAAATGGCTCAATTTCCACTCCATGCTCAATAAATGTTTTGGCGGCCGATTACAGCAAGAGGCCAACGATATATAAAATTGATGAGTTGCTTGCACAATGCACAATCCTGCGCTTTCTCATCTATTTGAGCGAAACCTTGCCCCCTCACATATAGTTGAAGTGGTCAAATTAGAAGTTTGTTTTGCTGGCATTTGCTGGCACTGCATACCAGTGAAATCACTGGTATGTTGTGCAGGATTGTTCCCGTCTCAACCTGTGATGAAACCCTTTCTCATGGCTTTCTATTGCTGTTCTAACTGCCTATTCCATTATAAGGGAGGCAGTTGTTTTTGCTAAGAGAGGGAATTAGGACAAGTCAACAATCCATTGCTTTTTTGGTCTCCCGATGGGCCGCTCACACACCAGTGGAGATGGAGAATTGCTTTCACGAGGAGCAACGCTTTAGAGTGATGTTTTAAAGTGTTGGGCCACGGTACACTGCAGTGAAACGGTGAACAGATGCAGTTGTAAAGACTAGGTGGTGGGGGTTGGGCTCAGCCCCAGGGACGTAGCTGTGTCCGCTATACCTTGCAGTCCAGTTTTCATTGTCCAGGCCAATTTTATTCTTCTGTGCCCACGGGTCAGACAACCAGAGGCTGTGCTTTGACTGCTGACTCCAAACAACTGGAAAACCAATTGCACTGAACTCATATTTTTTTTCACTGTCCTTAACTATTCCCACGTACGGCTGCGGTCAAAGGCGACGGACAATTATTCACCTCGCGTGTCAAAGCATTTGGCTGCTGCTACAAAATTGACGTTTAACTGGAGGGTCTGTTAATTTTCCAGCAGAACTCATTTTATTTTTGTAACTTCCAATATAATTCCTTCATCAATAGAATGTTCAATGTTTAATACAAATTGTAATACTTTAATACTGCAAGGGTTTTCATCACCAGTCAAAGCAGCGCCTCAAACAACTGAATGTACAGTACAGACCGAGGAATGTACGGTTTCACAATAAAAGCTCCCGGGTCTCTGAGCACGAGGTGACTAATTTCAAGGAGCCAATAAAGGCTCTTCTAATTCTATTAGCATGGGGGCGATAGCATACTAGGTTACTGTGCTGCTCCGATGCTCAGAGCTCCGTTGCCAAATGGAAGAAATGGTTCCTTGACATTAGGTGAACAGCCAACGGATACGGCCGCCTACTCCGGTGCAGTGTGGTGACGGGAGAGGTTCACCTTCCAGCCTCTTCCTCATCCATCGCACACGTGTGGATGTACTTGGAATAACAATAAAGAATATCCAGCTGGAGGGAATTGCATGAAAGTAAAATTGGCCGACATATCCTAAAAAATACATTATAAGCTCCAGATTGGGATCAGTATGTATGCGCAATAATTGCTAAAGGAATGGAAGTAGCGCAGGACACCACTACAGTCCACCGCACTCCTTTGAACCCGGACTCGGAAGGTGCGGGGGAAATGAAAAACATCCCAGGGGATTCTTCATACCACAACCTCTCTCTCTCTCTCTCTCTCTCTCTCTCTCTCTCTCTCCTTACTTTGGAGCACTTCATTAATGTCCCAGCATGTTGCCAGAACACCACACTGCCACGGAACGGAAAATGCCTGCCAGAAATGTCACCTCGCCAACACAGAGCCCCACGACAGGAAAGCACAGTCCTCCTCTGGAAAATGGTTTCTGGTGTACAGGAGAGATGTTTTATATTTATAGCATCAGCACACGTGTGAACAAATCTGAAGTAAACTGTTTAAACTGACACAAATGTTCACAGTACAGTGGGGAAACTTATTACTGTAGGTGAATAGACAATGAAAGGATCAGTACAGAAATGTCAATAGAAAACATCAGAAATTGAAATTGGTTGCGTGTGTTGTTTTGATTCAACTACATACATTAGAGGTTGCCAAAATCACACAGTAAAATGAAGTAGGTAAAATGAGATTTGAGAATTTTCCCCACATAAATAAAAAAATGGAGTTGACTATTTTACAACTTTGTATTTATACTAAATATGTTAACAGAAATGAAAGTAATTGATATTTAAGAAAAGTCTTCAACATTGACAGAAGTGTAAACGAAGCCCTCAGCATGTTGTCGCATTAAAGCACCAAGCACAATTTATTTCCTATTCCTCATATTATTCACTAATTTATTTCTCGCAGGAAAAAAGACTTGGGGTATACACACGCACCTATTCATTTCATGTCTTTACTGTATATATAGACAGGTATCACTGTTTTGGCATCATTATTTTGGTTCATGTGGTGTGATGCACCATTTAATTACACACGGCGGCTGTGTGAACGCTGCCCCTATTTGCCCGTCTCTATAATTCACGGCTTTGTAATCGCTGCCAAATTAGAACATGCAGCTAAAAAAGAAGGACGTTGCATGTTTTTCCCATAACCCCACCATCTATTTACCACTTCATCTTCTCAGTCAGCAGACCATTAAATTGTTCCAAAAGATAAAATGTGGTGAGAAGAGTAGATCAGGAGAGTAAAAAAAATGTCTCACGTTGACAATTTTTCCCTTACGACACTAAATGTTAAGGAGCATTGATCGAGACGACTCCTTTACAAGATACCGATAGTGTTTTATTAGACAATAGTGTCCTCATAAGTCACTAATGATTTCTCGGCAACCTGAGATAGTAATCCAATAGACATCATTAAGCTTTTTTTAATTGTACTCCTCCTCCCTGAGGGGGGCACAGAGCAAAGATGAACTCAATGATTTTATCCGTAATATAGTTTTGTCATTTCAATGGTTTGGGTGTGAACAACATTCATGCAGATGTTCACTTATTTCTCTCCCAGTCACAAACATGTTTACATCCATATAAAGGTCTTATATAAGGTATACAGCAAACAAACATGGATATAACAATAATCGACTAGACACAATTGGAAAAAGAGGAAATTCCGTTTAATAGCTCCATGTAAAGCATCAAAAAAGTATTAAAAAAAAATCCGTTTTATATCCAACTCTGCAGTCTATTTTTGCACACCAGTCATTACGGGAATCCTTGGCAGCAGAAAGAGAGAAACGCAAGTGCAAGGTGCTGACGGAAAGCGGATCTATAATGTCATTTTGCCTTTTCATATTTCCATCACAACTATGCAATTATGATTGGATTCCTCCCCAGTTTCTTGGCAGACGTGGTAATTCGAAGCTCGTTACGCGGGCCGCGTTGGAGGTCAGAGGAAAGACGGTCCGGGAGAATGACCTCAGCTGAGCAGCATGGTCACGCGGGCTGCTCGGTTTGTTAATCTTTAAGCGCCCCACAACTGCTACGCTATAGGGCTCAGTGCCAGGGTACTTTCCTTTGCTCACACCGACTCGGATGAAAATGGATGTAGAGAAATCAAAGCCCAGATGGGCTCTAACACACAGGGCATATCCACTTTCCTAAGGGCTACTTTCCCACACACCTCCTTGACCGTATGCAGGAGAATGAGGGATGATGCTACATTTTGATGTTACCTGACGCAGCGGAGGGCAGCCGGCTCTCAGTGGAGTCCAACATGAGGGCAGATTAATTCATTATCCTTTAACAGGGGAGACTTGTGGCTGAGGAGTTGATCCTGGAGGTCTCATCATCTATGAGAGTCTTGAAGTAAGACGTACGAATAGCTAAACGCGCAGCTGAAGCAATATAATTAGAATTGACATGCTGTTTCTTAGGCTTTGTGTAGCGTGGGGCTCTAAGCTCTAAGCACTTTGCATCTCAAAGTCGCCTCAATGGACCTTGTTCTCGTTCATTCGTCGTTCTTCTTTTTTTTATATTGTCCAGTGGATGAATAGGGAAGAAATTTAATCACGCTTCAAATTAACAAGACAACAAACAGTATTAAGTATTTCCAGGACGCCCCTGTTTCTAATGGCTCCCAACGTATCATGTTGTCCCCAGTGTCCCGGAGGAAGACACACATACCAAACACGGAGCAAGTGCATAATTACTCGTGCCACTGGAGTCGCACAGACGAGACTGATTTTATGCCACTGCGTCGCGGTGTAGGTGTGCATTAGCCATGTTTCTCCATGCATCTTAATCCTAGCGCGTCCCTCAGGGGGTTTATCACTGGTCGAGTGTGCCTGTATGGATTTCAGTTTGCCTTTCTACTAATCGATGTGCATTACTTTTTTCACTTCCTGAATTCAAACCCATCTAAAAATTCTACTAACTGAGCAGTTAGTTGAGTGGACCGTTCGCTTTTGAGTGTCAGCAGCAATATCTGCATCGCAGTCCACTGAAATGATCAATCTTTATGTTCCAGTGTGTTTTTTTTTTTTTTTTTTAGGTCATCAAAAGTAAATAAGCTGTCAGTGGGATGAAGTGGGTGTCAAATCTGTATGAATAGAGCGTGGGGAAACGGACGCTTTAGGGCCCAGTGAGTTCCCACTCTGACATGGTTTAGAAGAGCTTAATTATAATAAGCTCCAGCATGGAGCAAGTGTTTGATGACTGGGGGGGAAACTTGGAGACAGTGACAACGGTCCAGCGCGAGCTACATGAATCGGAGATTGCTCTGCGAAGGGGCCGACATCAGATGTGCATTAGTGGAACACGGCAGGTTTTCAGCTGTAGCCGCCTGATTTCATGAAAAAGAAATGATGCCTGCCTCCGAAATATATTACACATAATTTAATTTCCGTTGTAGAAGTCATGAAGCTTCATGATGTTTTATCCATCAGGCAAACACGAACGCTTACTGTGTTTTTTCATTCATGTTTTATAAATGCGTGTTATTTTTTATGAAAACAATAAATCCTGCCGTAGATCTGTATGTCCCAAAAGCATTTGTTAATCACAGTATTGTTAATAAATGATGCAATTATGTTTAGCTAACTGTTTTCATTATGTTTTGGGAATGAATATTGGAAAAGAAAATTGAGACAAAAGAATACTGAAATAAATAAGTAAATGCAAAATATATCGATAGTTTTTACATTCTACAGTCAGAATGATTTATAATCTATTGTCCAGGCTCAGGCTGTTTAACTCCCTTTTCCCCGTGGATATTAACGTGCTCGCTCACTCACTGTTTCTCCTTCTCACTGCATAGCAAAATAGCAGGGGCCATTGTCTAATTTTTCATGAAGATAGCTGTTTTATGCTAATCTGACAGCTGCATTTATTTTCAGCCCTTCTCACAAGCATTTATTTCCCAGTCCTCATTCACTCACACAGGTATGCACACTTTCCACAAGCAACAATACTTTTCATGTCCGAGCAGGAATTAATTGAAACGCCCAAATAAGTCTAATTGGAGAGTAATAGGCACTTATTTGATTGACCAAGCACTGACAGCCCTGAAATGGTGAACCTGAGCCGTTGCTTCATTCAGGAACATGCTCCCCCCTTTATAATTAACCACTTGGCAATATTGACTTATTTTCAACCAGCAATTTGACTAGTTCACCGTAATAAGGCTGCACGGCTCTTTCTCACTGAATAGCTACGTGATTAGAGCCGCTCTTCCCATCTACCAGGTCACGCTCAAACCTTTCATACGGCTCCGACGGACAATGGGCAAATGCAGCGAGACAGGAAGTAGCTGGTTTAGAGGTCACAGGTAGGGCATAATTGGATCAGTCAGTCAATAACGTTGCCGGCTGAGTTTGCCTTTGCTTTGAGGTGCCCGTTTTGGCATGCTGGTTACCTGGGACATGGCTGCAGATCCACTGCACGTCATTTGTGCCTCCCCCGTCTAGAGGTGAAGCGGGCGATAACAAAAAAACGGAGTAATCGTGGAGCATTACATTTTCCGCAGAATTTTCCCATTCTCATGAATTGATATTAGCGCACTCAGACGGGGCTGAGAGCCGTTCAAGAGGAATGTGTTGCTCGGTGCTTTGCAAAGTCATCACTCAGCACAATGAAACACTTCACGCTGGCGGTGCTCCGTACGCATCGGCATCCGTGCCGGCTTTTTTGTCCATAATGCTGTGTTGTGTTGTCAGTGGCTCAATCCTCACACAGAATTGTAAGAGGGAATCGACTCCTTTATATGTATCTCTGCTTTTTTCTTTCTTCCAGCTGGAACAACATACATTTTTGGGCGCGATGGCGGACTGATCACATACACGTGGCCCCCAAATGACCGTCCCAGCACCAGAGCTGACCGGCTAGCCATCGGCTTCAGCACACACCTGAAGGACGCTGTCCTGGTGAGGGTGGACAGCTCCTCTGGTCTCGGAGACTTCCTGAAGCTGCACATTGTAAGTCAACCAGTGTTTAATAGTGGTCTTTCAAATTAAGCACAGTAGATTTATAATATTACATTAGAAGGTCCTAAACAAATTAGCAGTTTTATCGCAAATGTATCTGTCCCATGTTTTGCTTTTCACGCTGATTTGCAGTGGAAGAGACAATTTTGCATTCACCAAGCAACAGTTCAGTCATAACCTAACGACATGTGAACATTTCTTATTTACTGCAAAATAACCCGTGAGTCGTAAGTGCCACGTGCACGCCCCATGCATGCTCATTTAGTTTGTGTTGGTTTGATCCCCTCCTCCAGTCTCTGTGTTATGGCCGCCGTGTGTGCAGGAGGAAGTGCAGTGATGCTGGTCTGTTGCATACTGTGCATATAAAACCTGGATACATTTTATTTTGGGCTCCCCTTCCTCTGCCCTGCTGTTGGTTAGCCACAGTGAAACAACATATAACAGTATCTTTTTTAATAGTTTGTTATTTAAGATGATTCATTTTAGTTTTAGCTCAAGTATGAAAAATACTTTACATTGGAAGGGAAAACATACATAAAGTTTCATGTAAGAGTTTGCTAAACATAACTGGCTATAGCAAATTCATGGTGAAGAGAAAATTGCATTGAATACAATTCCTTGGTATTCCAAAATAGGACAAAAAGGTGTCCTCGAGTAGGAGTCAAAACTTTCCCTGCCATGTTTGTTGCCACGTTAGATACGAGAGTTCAGAAGCAGCTAACCGACCCTCTATCAACTTCTTAAGTTGGATTAAAAATTTCCCTGCGCAGAGAAGGTACTTCCTGGTGCTCAGCCTGAGCTTGTGAGGGTGGACGGACTTTATTGCATGTTTGAACATCACGGACAATGTGGGGAATATTGTTTCACATTCAACCAAAGCAAATGTAAAATAGGTCAATCGGTCAGGTAAACACGCGAGCTGTAAGCGGCGGCACACGTGCACATATCCCGGACAGACCAGCCCCCAACACATGACTACACTGATGAGCATAAAGGAACATTGCACACACACATACACACACACAGAGAAAAGTTCTAGATCAGCACAAGCTTACAAACATGAAATTGGTCTTGAAGTTTTCCTCAACCTCAGCTGCCCACACACCGATATTCACGCAGCGAGCACACAGTGACATAAGGAGGCCTGTCCCGAGGCCGGGGAGCGGCCGTGATGTTGCTCCTATGAGACGGCTTCAGACTTTCTCTGCATGGATTTGCTTTTTTTCAAGGACCAAGTGATTTTCAACCCCTGGGTTTCATTCTGGGGTAACCGTCCAATTTAAAAAGAAAATTCGACCATTCTCACGCACATCATTCATCACCCATTCCCACGCAGGGGACGCAAGGGACATCTTCAAACGGACGTAAATTGGAACGCGGGTGCGAGAGTCTGATGTGCTCTCTCAGATGTTTAAATGCTCCACTAAGATGCTCGTGTGTTCTGCAGCTTTCTGGGCTCCTGCCCGCCTGCATAAAAACACCTGATCTGGGATGAAACAGACAATATTTTCTCTTTGCTCTACTTTCACGCGAGTGATGAAAGATGTCCGCTCTAACGATCTGCACAGACAGAGCAACTTTTTTAATATTAAATGGCACTACGGGGCTTTGCTGGGTAGCTCATCCCAATGCGGCGCTGAATTAATATACATACAAATTTGCTCGCTTGTATATCACGCACACTTGCCAAGTTATTGCTGAACAATTCCCCCACTTTTGCGTTTGATTTAAATATTATGGGGAAAATAATTTACGTCCTTTCTGACCAGAGGTGTATTCCTAGGAATAACTGTACACTGCAACTTACTAGAAAGCTGTGAAACATGTGAATATTTTGAAATATTTTTGCTGTATCTCTGTGTCTGCTCTGGGGCAAGTACTCAAAGAGAAGTTTGCCCAGGGAAGACACACGGCATACTACTGATGAGTAGCAGAGACGTGAGCTGGAGACGTGAGAGAGGGGGAATGCTCACGGTACAACAAGGCAGAGATCACACAGCTTACAGGAGATGCACGTGTGGCCCCGTTGATGAAATGTGCAGCATTCCATTGATATTTTACAGAGAGGAAATGTTGATAAGGCCTGTTCTTAAAACAGGCAATGTGTCGCCGCCCACATCAGTAGTCACTCTGAATGCTTCATATTTGTGTTCCTGCACATTAATCCCGGGGCTTTTTGCAATGTTGCATTACATTAGAAAATGAAAGAAGTAAGGGGGAAAAAGCGTAGAAGCATGAACAGAGGCATAAAGGTCATACAGATTTCTTGCTCATTTCGTTATTTGAGTTGAACAACAAGGCTGTTAAATACACAAATATCACAGGATGGGCGTGTATTACACGTTTGTATTTTGTATTAAACAGTGAGTTTCCCAATGCTATCAATAAAACACCACATTCAACTATCTGGCAGATCATTTTCTGATCAAACAATTGTCATTATGTTTAAACTGTTAGGAAAGACTTTGTTACAAAACATAATTGCTTTTGTTATTTAATTGGCATAAAGGATATAGTTTAAGCTTGGTGATGCAGTCAAATGGAAGAATAGCAGCAAATCAAATCACAATAACATTATGAAATTGTAGTAATTGATACAAACCATCAAGATGCATATTTCACGCTTCTGTCCTCTCCTCATTAATAGCAATGGGAAGGACGGGGTTTACTGGACTCCATTAAACACAATGAGCTGTGCAAAATGTGCAACGTTGCTTTTTTTATGGAAGAATTGCAAAACTCAGTTAGTCACCTGCAAAACTGTATTTGGTTGCATTGCATTAAATATCATTAATTGTTTCTACAAGCTACTATTGAGTGAGGTTGTTTCACTAATCTTGGGTAAACTTTATTATTTTCTCAAGTAAATTAACGTTTGAAGTGGGCCAGACTGCCGATTTCCATTATTTAACATATAGAAACACATTATGGAAATGTTTGTGTATTCAAAAATGCAGACTTGCCCAACAATATGTGATGATGATGATGATAATTCCCAATGTTATTCCCCCCATTCCTTCCAGTTACCTCAGCAAAGAGCACAAATGTGTAAGGACGAGTGTATCTTCAGCTGTATGAGATGGGATTAGACCAGATTTCATTATTTAACCCCCCCCCCCCCCCCCCCGCTTCTCCATCTTCTTCATCCCTCACCCCCCTAATCTCCTGCTCCCATTTCATGATGACAGGAAACCCAGCGGGGCTTGAAGGACGCCATCTCATCTCACACTCTCAAGAGGGAATTTTCTGAGTAATATGTGGAGACTATGATTTAAATGCACCTCAAAGGAATCCTTCCCCCGCCTCTCCTGTCTTCTGTCGCAGATAAAGACAATGACTGTGAAGTCAGTGAACCATCAAATGTACGACAATCACTTTCCTCAGGCTCATTACTGCAGCGCGCATGGAAGAAGCCCCAAATTCATAATAATGCCTCCGCCATTTCTCCAATTACGATGGTTCTCCACAATCCCTATCACTTTTTCAGAGGTTGATGAGGCTACTTTGACAAGTATCCCACGTGGACTCAAGTTGTGTCTATGGATGTATCTAAGTAATCTATTAGTAATTAATTACTCTGTAGTTGAAAGTCAAATCCAGGGAAATATTCACAATGGCATTTTGCAAAACAGGGAATTGTGGATGTGATGATCCTGCGTGTTTGCAGTCCAGTAATCCATACAGAAGGATTGAATCAACATTTACTCAATGTGGGTTATGTTTACTCTGTTAAACATGTTAACACATTCACTGTGTAGTTTATATATACATTAAGAATATAAAGATATAAGTGGGTTTTACTTTGATGTTATTAAAGTATGTTATCCACCCCCCCCTCCCACCCCCCTCCCCCGGAAATTGGAAATCCATCTGTATATTTTTTAGGAAGCCATTTAGTAAGTGAAGTGGAGGCTTTGCAGTTGTTGTTGTTGTTGTTGTTTTTTCTTCCTTTGTTGTTGTCAGTGAGCAGCGGTGACAGTGACTGTCAGAGGCTCTTCTCTCAGGCTGGGCCCCAAGGAGACCAGTCAGCTCGTATTATGCTGGTACTCAATCCCTATTCCAAGCACTTTCTTCTTTCTCTTCGTCTAATTGCATGCATCCCTTTAAAAAAGCAAGCAATGAAGGCGCAGACAGGAAAGTTAATATATTCCATGGAGGGGGTGGTATAAAAATAATGACTTCTCTGGTAGAGCATTGCTCCCCTTGGTCCTCCTTTAGCTGACTACTAAAAAAAGGGAGGTATTTTCTCATGGAAGATACCTTTAATTGCAGTTTCTACTCTCTAACCTATAAATAATGTCATATAGCTTGAAAAGCCACTCTATAATATAACCTTTTATAAGCTTTTGCAGTTCATCTTACTCACATTACTCATGCACAATCAAAGATGTTATTACGTGAATCCTGTGCATGGTGCTTTGTTGCTACAGGTGAGAGTGGTGCTGCTGGTCTCAGGTGAGAACCGGTGTCACGCTATCCCCCGAACTCCTATTAAAATGCCTGTCCGGGGAAGGGATCTTATTCTCATGCAAGGCTCCTGTTAAGGTTTCAGACCCAGTAATTGGCTCTCAGGTTTGCTCCCCATGCTAACATGGAACACGCCTGCATCAAATACCCGCAGGATTACAACTCGCATGTGTTGTTACCCGGCCAACGCACATCAATGAGTTATCAGCACACCTCTAGAGCAACTGACAAATACGAGGTGATTATTCAAGTACAGCTTGTTTATATCTTTCGGCAGCTAAAACTATACAGATTTTAACCTACGTGGACAGTTGCTACTTCAAGCAGAATGATTAAAGAAAAAAGTACAAATTTAAAATATGGCTTAGACAAAGAAGCCGAACTGAAGTGCCTTTGTGTTAAATACACAGTGTCCAAACAGAGATTGGTTCCCCATGACATTATTCATATTGAAGTGAGACGCTCCGGGGAACAGGCGGTAGGAGTAAACACATCCATTTCACAAGTGATCGGACTTTTCATAGTTTGTTCTGACACAAGTCACTCTTACTTCTCGAGTTTCCTCAGCTCACTGGTACAATACCTGCTACAATAATCCTCCACTTCAAAAGGTAATAAAGCAACACAGCATGTGATTTGTGAATCATCAGTAGAATACCGTGGATGGTGAGGCGCTCCATCATTTTTTCAAATTTTTCTTCTGTTTGGACACCTTTTGTTTTTGCTAATTTTATTCAGGATTAAAATTTTTGGTGAATGTAATGCATTTTTCCCATTTGTCTCTTTTTATTCCTTGTGTGGGATCAATTAGATGTAGCTGTAATCGTAGCTGCATGCATATATATATATATATATATATAAAAACAGAAAAACTCCACGCTCCGCCACATTTAAATTCAACCAGATGCCGTTCTCCTCTTCCCCTGCTTACACATCGTTTCACTGAGTGTCAGTGGAACCAGAAGTGCCATTTGCGTGTCAGTTTGTTTGGCAGTTTGCGCTGCAGTACGTGGCAAAGCCGGGCTTAACGGCACTGTAATGCTGAGGTAATAGTTGACCATGACGAGGAGATGGCAGTGAATGGCATGGAGGGGGAGCTTCATTCACCTCATTCAGCCCCCCCCAATCGTTGATTCAGTCACACAAACAAGGCAGCAACTGTGGAGGATAATGGACCGTAACTATTTGAACGTGTTCCTTTTCCTAGAGGAATAGCATGCAGAACTTGTGACGGCGAAGAATAGTAGTGGTACTGCGCTGGTAAATATAGCATTGATTTCATGTCAGCCGTGACTGATCATGCACAAGCATGCAGTACGTGAGAGCGGATGGCCTCCTTTTAGTCATAGAGGGGGCAGCCACTCCGCTCGGGTGATGCACCTGACCTCAAAGAATCAAATCTCATCATCTCCATATTGAGAAGGGACAGCGCTAGAATCACCATTACTCATCTTTCAATTCAAATCATTTCTCAATTTGTTCAAGCTCTTTGCCACTACAAAGCCAAGTGGTCCATGAAGAGGAAGGAGTGTGTGTGTGTGTGCGTGTGAGAGATGTGTGTGTATGTGTATTTTGAAACGGAAGGACAATAATGTGTCTTCACTTTTATTAGTATAACAAATCACAGTGAGCTTGTCATTCTCAAAGCCGTACATCAATATATTTTATAAGCTTTCCTCATACAGAGCGATATTGTCATGGATAAAGTGGGTTAAATTTCATTGCTAATGTTACACTGTCACACGTGTTCGCTTTTCTTCCGAGTTACCGGCTTAAGAGCATCGGCTATCTATGTGTTATGACAATTCAAAGGGATGAATTTAGTTTGTATTCACTCAGCCTTTCCCCTCGATGTCCCTGTAAGCACATTAGCCCATTAACGGTTTCCCCCATTTCACATTTTAAGCATTCTTTAATTGTGTGTGGTTTTAGAGGGAGTTTGTGTGCGTTTGGGACTGGAGCATTGCTGCACGGAGTCATGGTAGTTGTTGACTTTTGACACAGCTGCCCCGGCCCTCGGGGTTGGATAAAAATAGTCCCACTATTTCTCGCTCCATTGCAGTGAGCCAAAGTACATCATCTCCCAGCTAAGGCATATGGAGTGGTGCATTTATTTATTTTTTTCCCACTTTTTCTTCAATTTTGGATATATTCTTTCCATGTAAACCTCAAAAGAATACATGTCAGGGATAAACATTTTTGATATAATTCAATTGGAATTGAAGTCGAATAAAATAATAATTACTCATTTTTTTAACTAAACTAGTAAATAAACTAAGCTCAATCAGCTCAATTTCAGTAAACAGATTCTCCATACGTAAGCAGCAAACAGAGTAAACAGGACAAGACTCGTTAACAAGCACTCTATAGTTACCGTTTGTCGTGCGGATAGTTTTGCCCGATGCCCCCAGAGGATCTATCTATCATCTGATTGACAGGTGATGGGTTCTGATATTAATCATACGTAGATGCAGCAGGTGTTTGAATAACATGAGTGAAAAGCAAAGCGTAGTTGTGGCTTTCATTTATTCCATTAGGGAATGAGACTGACTAGCTTTCCCTTTCTGAGTGGGGGCTAATGAGCCCAATGTCAACTTTATGACTTGTTTTATTCCGTCCAGCCAGATTCATTTAACATAAAAATGATATGAAAATTGATATAATGGACTAGAAAGAATGTCAGCTAACAGCTGTCATAAAATGAACCCAGAGGCTCGAAGCTTAGAAGCTCTTTTTCATAGAGTTCCAAAACCAGTTTAATCTTCTTGTAAAAAATGGAGAAATATGCACAATAGCTGCAGTGTCCCTGCAATGTGATCACTCAAAAAGTGAAATTACCCATTTCAGTTTGACTTTAACACTTAAGGGAAGAGTATTTCCTGAAAAAAAAAAAAGATTTG
Source organism: Gasterosteus aculeatus (assembly GCF_964276395.1). Taxonomy (NCBI): domain Eukaryota; kingdom Metazoa; phylum Chordata; class Actinopteri; order Perciformes; family Gasterosteidae; genus Gasterosteus; species Gasterosteus aculeatus. Next base: position 9,240,858 of record NC_135693.1, on the reverse strand, counting down.
GACTAAACTTAAATTAAACATTAATTAGACATTAAAATCTTAAACATGTGTACTTCCACACATACACTGTGTGACAGCCGGTACCCAATGGTGTTTAACAGGCTGAAATGACTTATACAATTACTTACACATATCCCCGGCAAAGAAAAAATCTTCCTGCTTGTTTCTCAGCCAATTATTTAATATTCGTTGCTCTTGCCCTGTTGTTGACGGCTTCCCCGGTGCTTTGTGTGGGGCTGCATGAAATATCAAACAGACGCCTCGCCTTGTTCTGGTCAACTTAATTACCTTTTTCAGTTCTGCACCGCTCTCATCTCCAGCCCCTCGTGCCTTCCATCGGAGTCTGTTTAGAATATAATTCACATACACGCATGCTGTTTTTAATTATGTGCTGCCGTGGAAACATTGCCTCGCGTGCCACAGCGGGTGAAAACCCTTGTTTTGTTTTATTCGGTGGAGGAAAGTGTCTGTGCTCTTTGTGTATTCCAGGAACAAGAGAATTGCTATATTTTTACATTTTTACAGGAAGCTGCAGGTTGAGAGGAGACGTAGCATGCGGGCGAACTGAAGTGCGGTACAACCCGAAACCGATTGTGACTGGGTTTGTTTAAACGGGGAACTATATCCTCCTTCAAAGTACGTCTCGGTTTCTGGGAGAGCAACCACATTGTCAGCAGAAACACTCACCTCCCTCTTGTTCCTTTTTTATGAATAATGGATACAGTGACCCTCCCTGTGTCCCCCATAGCTACCAGTCAATGATACCCAGCTTCAACTCAAAGTTCATACTGAGCAGAACTTGACATTCAAGATAAATATTACAAGAGACAAATCTCATTATTATGATGTTATTGCTCTTATGGCAGTTTGTCTTGTTGCTGAAAGACACGACTCTGGCTTGCATTACAGCCGAGTACTCTGACAGAGCCCCCGGTCACAGACACGCTGTTCCATAGCCTCATCAAAGGGATTGTGTGTGTGTGTGTGTGTGTGTGTGTGTGTGTGTTTGTTTGTTTGTGTGTGCGTAAAATGTGCACGTGTGCATAAAAATGTTCCTTCTCCTCTCCGCTATAATAAGAGCTGTGCTACGAAGGCCAGCAGTGCTGCTTGTGCCAGGGCGAACAGCCCCTGACGTGTCAGCAGCTCACACGTGCACCGCACTTCATACAGCAACATCAAACAGACGGGCGCATGTTGGTCCTTTTGTCCTCTTCCATCCCTCAGGTGAGCGCATGAGGTGGGAAGAGCACGCGTGGAGCAGTGGCCTCATTCTGCTCACTTTATCAACCATGCAGCGCACTTTAGCTCAGTAGAGATGTTGCAGGGAGGAGGTTGTGTTTTTGTTGCAGTGAATGTTGCACCGTAGAATCAGTGTTAAACTTGTTAAGCTCATTCCGCGGGGGTTCCAAATGGCTGGTATGTTATGTTATGGTTTGGAAGCAAACACCTTAACAACAGCAATTAAAAGTGCATGTGAGGCCTTTATTCGTCCTAATAAATCAGTGTCAAGTGTCTTCTTCTCCTTAACTCTATAATTTACCAGTACATTTTGTGAAATAGCCCCGTGTGCGACAAGGAACTGCTATAAAAGACGTAGAAAATTGTTGTGGGAATTCTATGTCTCTGTTGAATTGAGACTGAGCTGAACGCCCAAGTTAAAGTTTTAATCTTCCTTAACCACTGAAGCGTTATAATGTCTGATGAAGTATGAAACCAAAACATCTACAGTGTATACTGTGTTGCCTTCATCTCTGGGGGAAATTCAAAAAACGTGTAAGCAGCAAAGGGCAGTTAATCGTAATTAGATGAAATAATGTTTTGTTTTACGTTTGAGAATATCTCATTAAAGTACTGCATCAGTACCAAGAGTGTCCACAAAGGCCAGCCTTGTATTGTGATATATACGTGTACTCGGTCTCCCTTCCATCCGAGTTGAAGATTCTGAGGCAATTACAGGTCAGAAAGCCACAGTCATTCATATGAAAAATGCTGTTGAGCGCCAGCCAGACCGTCTGTGTGTGTTTGCTTTTTAATCCATAAACATCCGTGGCCATTATTATGGTAGTTGCGAGCTGGAAGTAATTGTATAATCATTACCACTTCATGAAATCTTAATAGGCACTGAAGATTGGACAGCGTAATGGCAGGAGCAGGAGAAAAGTTTGTGTCCGTGCAGAACTAATCTGTCTGTGCTCCACAGTGTGTCGATGGCTGTTTTAGTTTCCACCAGAAATTTTGCACGTCAATAATAAAGACGTATTACAAACTTTTACTCGAAAACTCTTGAAGTCAAGTTGCTTGTTGAAAGATTAAAAGAGGCTCTATTGTGTAAATAAACGCTCGCATATAATTGAACGTCAAAGAGGGCGGCTTGACATTTTGTCAAAGGTGAAACCTGACTGGTTTTCTCTCTCTCAGCCCCTCGGGGACTTCCTAACGCACCTTGGAAAGAGGAGCACGCATTCGAGAGGAGAGGAGCACCAGTGAACTACTCATCCGCAGGACCTTATCGCCCTGTCGTATTATTTCAACACAAAGGGCCGCAGAGGGCTTATCTCACGATAAGGTCTCCTGCCACAAACACAAAAGGAAAGACAAAAAGAAGGGGTGCGAGACAGAAATATGACAAAGCGGAGCAAGGCTCCCTGTGTATGTTGGCCTCTTATTACCTTTCAGTGCAAGATGACTGATAAACCCAAAAGACAATCGAGAAGGGAAAGAGAAAGCATGAAGCCGAAAAGATAAAGAGTAAAGGACCCAAACATGTCATTAAAGGAAAAGCCCGATGTTGGCACAGGGGGGATGAGTAGGATAAGATTCATAGAGGGCTGCAGTTGTAAGTTGGTAAAAGGACAAGAGCATCCGATTTTCCATCCGTTCCACTCCGATATACTGCGAGAAAACCGACTGACATCTTGTCAGGTCCATCCTGGTCCTCAGAACCTCTGTGTGCATCTATTCTTAGCCGTCTCACCCTCAAATAAACAATATAATGCATCTATGAGTGAGTCTCATGCAAACACCCATGGTGGGTGGTGGGACATCTATGGGACTGGTCCAGGAGACGTGACTTTTTCCTTGCTCTTCATCCCGATGGGCTCTGTTTGCAGTCAACAGCGAGAGTGTGAATAGTTTTACAAAGATAAGTGTCCAGGAACAGCACGCGGTACCTGCTTCCTCCTCCCTCCCTCCTCGGCTCTGCGCTCCACTAGGCGGAGTTGCAGAGCAGCTTGGACACAGAAGTCCAGACAGTTTCTAATGCACAACATTAATCATCACGGCAGTGGTGCTGACCACCCTGGGCTGATGGCTTCCCCCGTTATAAAGTCCGGAAGAATGCTGAGCCCGGGCCGCCCTGAGATTAGATCAGCTCAGAAGCGTAAGGCAAGAGATGAGTCGGCTGAATGGTTCTGTCACGTTGTTGGCCCATTTTTGAGTCACACAGGTGTACGGTGGTTTACAAAAATATTATGTAAAGACTTACTTTCCATTCCGGTAACTGGGACTTATTTTTCATCATATCCAGATAATAACTACAATGACTGCACAGAGCTTCAGTTATGCCCGGTTGTTGTGTAAGGCTTTTCAGGGAGACATTTCAGTCGCCATGAAATCTTGATTTATGTGTAATGGTTCTGTGGAGGATGACAGGCCGCCGCTCTTGTGCTGCACTGAGCACCGTGAGTTTTCAATTGTTCAATAAACTCATCACTGGCCTCATAAAGAAAGCTGACATTTACAGCAAAGTGCAAACGTCAAGGAGTTGAGTGTGATAAGATCGTGGTGGTGGAGATGCTGTTTTAGCCCAGCCACCTCAAGGAATGAATAAAAGAGCAGCAAACAAAGTCAAATTGTAAGCGAGAAATGCAGACAGCATAAAATAAGCAGCATTGTGAATTTAATATTAGCCCGGCATCGACGAAATTCTTTGCATACAGTGCAGATTTCCACCGTGCTCACTTAAACTGGTGATTTATAATGCATCCAAAAAGTAGCTGATAGGGCCAATGCGACAGGCAGTCTGATAATGTAGATCTAATTAAAACTCCCACAGTGGGACCTGAGCGTATGTTCCGGCCGACCCACACACACCAGGCACAGCCGTGTCCTCATTAGCACCAACAATGTCACCGGGCCCGGCCGACAGGCTGCCTTAATGTGTGGTAGAGAACACAACGTGCCCTTGCTCTCTGTGTGCCGTCCCGGTGCTTTGAAGCCATCCTGCTGTCTAAAAACGAGGCCTCTTTGCTCACGTGAGCCGCGTCTGGAGACAAAGCTAATGAAGACGCCGACATGCAGAGAGAGAGAGAGAGAGACCAGGCTTTAGTCTTTGAAAGCTCCCCGGTTTCTGTGTTTTGGGGACTGAACACGTCGGCAGATTGGCAGCTGAACCTCATGGGCCACTCACACCTGTGATGAAAGACTGAACCTGGCGAGGAAGAGCCAAGAGGCACAGTCCCTTTAGCCAAGTCCTGTTTTATGTCCGCATCTCTGTTGTCAGACTTTGTCAGATCTGTGAAGTTTTTTGTGTGTGTAACAAAGCGAGTAAAAGAGAGCGAGCCATATAGAGAGACACTGTGTGTTGATGCGCCTCACTCTCTGTGTTTGCGTGTGTGTGTTTCTGGCTCAGGAGTCATTTGATGAACTGCCTTGCCGCAACTTGGGCTCGTGCACGCCCAAGCCAGTGAGATCCTGCTGGTTGTTATTGTGTTGGTTAACAATGCTCTCCCCCAGCGCCACAACTCACGGAGCAGCAGTGAGAAGTTGTCAGACCCTAATGGAAACGTCATCTTCCAGATGAAAGATGGCCCCGCTTTGATGAGGGGGGGAGTTATGGGAGCTGTATAATAAAAGAGCCATTTCCAATCGGTTCCGAAGCCAATTTAAGCACGCTGAATGAAGACAGACGCTGTCACAGACAAACTGAAAAGGCGACAGTCACTCACCCCACTTCTCCTGTTTGTCAGGGAGAGGGCCACTTCAATGCAGTGCTCCATTATCCTGCCTTGGCTGGGACAGGCAATAACTCAATCCACAAGCTTCATTTGGAAATCAAGAGTCCGGTCTGCACTTTCATCATCGTGGATGAAAGTGCAGTGCATCGTGGATGATGAAAGTTTTCAGTCAAACTCAGCCGGGATCTCAAACTCCCGCTGCAAATGTTTTTGACCGATTTTCATGCTTTTAGGAAAAAATGCATGATGTTTTCCTGGCCCAGGTGGTACCACTTACTGTAGCAATCATTTGTGGAAGTTGTGTGCAGTGCTCAGAATTATACAATTTGCAGGGAACGGAATTATACAATTTGCAGGGAACGGGGGATTCTCTGTTGTATTGCACCGTGTTACTGGGATCCAGTAACACGGTGCAATACGCAAGTCTATTTGTGTGCTCAAATCAAGCAAAAAAGAAATGCATTCAGGTTTTTCGATGGATCGCCAGAACCTGATTTCAACACCAAAAACTGGCTGATTTCGAACAAAAAAGAGCTGTGCACTGGTACCATGAATTCTGACAAAGATGGCAGGTGTTAGTTTTGTGTTAAATGCTTGGTAACTGACACACCTTGTTGTGTTCCTCACCTTTCACCGTGACTGTAAACACACAGGTGGTATGTATAACGATTTTAATTCAAGTGTGCAGTGAAGAAAAAGAAGAATAAAAAAAAACTGTGGTATCATATAACCTCTAATCTCCACTTGCTCCTCCTTTTTTGTACTATCGCAGACCACAGGGAGCCAGAGGAGGAGCTGTAATATTAAATCAAAGTATTCTCCATCACTTCCCCGCCAGTATAGTATAACAGTATAAACATCCAACACCAGCTAGATAATTGATTACGTTGATGCAAGCTGTATAAACTAACATAATTATGTTTTCCATGTGCCAAATATAATCAGGTTCATTAGTATAAGCGTTACCAAAGAAAGAGTGATCAATTTATAATGCAAGCCTGATAACGAAGCAATTATTTTTCACATTCTGCTGGTCCCCTTTGATTGTCTACACTCAATTATTACTTTTGAAGATGCTTTTGTTTCGTATATACATTTTCATATTTCTTTGCCATAGGGTCTTGCATGAGTGATATTTCAGTGTGCATGGCGGACAGGAAGGCCTTGTCAACGCGTCCTCTTTAGGGGTTGTTATGAAGTTTGGGAGTTTTTCACAAAAAAAAAGATTAATTACCCTAATTTGAAAAGATTTACGGGAGCCCATAAGTGGTTTGTTGGATTGGGTGGGAAAATTAAAAAAATAACGTCGAATTATGTTTTGCATCCTCAAGTAGAGTGGAAAAATGTTCCCATCATCATTTTGTTAGAACAAGCTCTAGTGGCAGCTCAAGCTTCCATTGGATTGAGAAATTGTCAATTGTCAGTCTTCGCTTAGTCACTCTCATTCTTTCAATTGTTCTTCCTTTTAAATTCCCCCAAACTCCTTATAGATGACACTCTCCATGGCCCCGTGTCCCCTATCCAAAACGAATTGGCACTAAGTTCCCTTCTAGTATTGTAATCTTTATTCCATATATTTATTGAATCTGTTTGATAGTTATTGTTGTATTGTCCTACAAAGGAGCCTCATCATTTCAAATGCACACCGGAGATAAAAATAGTGTCCGTTTTCATCAGACTTCCCCGTTGCTTCACTTTCTCCAGCGGAACATGGCACGTAAGACAGAAACTTTCTCTGTCACTTCCCTTCTCTGTTGCTGCGTCTACAGTATTTGTCTTTATCTCTCTCTGGAACTATTAGAAGATTAATCAGGCTGTCTTTGCTCTTCTCAGACACACTCTGCTGATGCTGCTCCTCCACGGGAGAGGCCTGTGGGTGGGTGGCAGCCATTTGAACGTGGCAGCACTTTGATCTGCTGGGCGGATTTACAAAATTGCACTTCTGGCTCCTTGTTAAAGAGAAAAAGATTACAATGTGAGAGAGAGAGAGAGCTGTTGGGTGGTTTTATTTTCCAACAGGTTTTGACATAAAACGTGGCCACGGTTTTACTAACATATTTGGGGTTACCACATCATTTTAGGGCTGGTTGTCCTGAATACCAAGTCAGGTTGCCTTTCTCTTCCAATAGAGTTCCAGGTGCATCATTCAATTCTTCATGAGTCTTTAAGAAGCTTCTTCTGTGAGACAGAAATAAGTGGTATATCTCTTGCATGCCCTCCACATTGACTACAAAGCAATATATATCTTGTAACAGCCACCTCACCACACACACCTTGCTCTGTCAACTCTGCTTAATTAGCAGCAGCTAACGACCTGTAGTGAATTATTGTTTTTAATTAAAAAATTTTACCGCCTCCACAAATAAGATCTGTGTTTATGGCCTGGATGAGGGGCACTCAGCAAGGAATCAGTTACCAAGAATGTTCCCCTCCAAGCTGAAGCGAGGGTGAGTCAACATGTTCCTGCTGAAAAGAGAGAATTAAATCCAATTCCATTACTGTGATGAAGTGATTACATCACATCAGAGAGTGTCCCAGAGCTAAGGAAATCTGAGCACATGCATGTGTAGACATGCCCGCAGCACCATATGACACAAGGCGTGTCTCTGTGTGAATCAAGCGTGTCACACAGACACACACAAACATGCCTTTCTACCTTTGTCATTTGCACACACGTTCTCCCTTTCTCATTTGCACACACTAACAGATACAGGCCCATTGCACACAGGGACATAAAAAGTCTATTGAGCCATCACACAGATTAATGTTTGCTTGAATGGGCTTGAATTTGCGCTCCCCTTCAACTTGGATATCCTGCCTTCATGGCCACGTTACACCTGGGTGGCTCTGCTAATGAAATGACTTGCATTCGGGATGCCTGGCACAACCATCCCCCTTTTAAAAAAATCTGTTCAGCCTTTTTCCAGATTCCATGCACATCTTAGCCCTGTTACTTCTCTAGAAGGGAAGCGCATCAACTCCCTTGCAACATTTACATTTACATCTGAAAATGTTTCTATTAGCTGACGGTTTTATCCAAAGCAGCTCAGAATAGGTACATTCAACCAAAACAACAAACATTGGGAAATATTCAAACTGCAGTCCTGTAAGTAAGTGACATCTTAAGGACTAATAAAGAGGTACTTGGTCCACTTATAGTCGTAGAGGTGTGTTTTTAATTTGCGTCAGAAGCTGTATCCTGCTGTCCTGATGTCATTGGGGAGCTAATTACACCATTTAGGAGCCAGGACTGCAAACAGTCGGGATGTTGTTGAGTGTTCAGCTCTCTGTGAGGGAGCAACAAGCAGATTGGTTGAGGCGGAACGGAGCGAGCCTGCAGGAACGTAATGTTCGACCATGTCCTGGTTGTGGACTGGACCTGACTTGTTGGCCGCACGGTTCGCAAGTACCAATGTTTTAAAACAGATACGTGCAGTTTCTAGCAGTTGAGGCTGTGGTTAGGACGTATTTGTCAAAGGTAACAGGTCATTGATGGAAGAGCCTTTTCTGCAAGGAAAAGAAGTTCAGTCTTGTCAAGGTAAATTTCCAGGTTCTGTGTGCCCATCCACTGAGAGATGCCAGTCAAACTGATTTATGCTGCTGCCTGTTTCTCAGACTGGGTACATGATTACTTAAGGAAGGGACCCAGGACAGAGCCTTGGGGGACCCCAGCGTTGAGAGTACAAGATTCAGACACAGATCCAAGTTACCCGGTAAGAGTGGTTGTTGAGGTAGGATGAGAGCAGGGAGAAAGCAGAGCTTGAGACACCCACTTTGTAAAGGGAGAAAATAAGGATCTGGTGGTTCACTGTGTCAAATGCAGCAGAAAGGTCAAGGAGGATAAGGACAAAAAAGAGAGAGTGGAGTTGCTCAGGGACACCAAGGAGTGCTGTCTCTGTTGAGTGGCTTACACACACACACAACAAAACAAACTCTTCTGCATGCTTGAAGATGTGCTCGGATGCATTGTCTTTTGTTCCTCCTACTTATACTTTACCATGATTTTGCTAGAACAGTAATACAACCCTATCTGCCTTAAGATTCTAAATCTCTAATATGTCTCCAGGGCACTGTTCTATGATGATGTCCCATCTCTATTATGTTAAGATTATGATATGATAAAATATGTGCAGGCGATGGGTGACCTGTTCTTAACAGAGAAACCACCTCATCTAAAATACAATCATTTATAATGTGCGATGTGGCTGAAATGTAATTGTGCCTCATCCTCGCTGAATAAACTAGCTTTATTCTTAGTACACTGCAGTGATTTTGAAATCCCAAAAATGTACGTACATTTTGATTTGAATCAACATCCTGTAAAGGGAAACTAAGTAAGTATTCATTTGAAGAATGAGTACAGTGGGATATTAGAAAACAATCACTGGCTGTATGTGTTCATGCCTGCACATATGCTTGCGGACACCCCAACATAAGTGGATAAGCGGTTATATGTAAGAACCCCCACAGACCATGACAGATAAAAATGTAGCAATTATACTTAACTCTACTTAGCTTATCAAAGCTGCTGCTGCCACCACGCCAACCGCTACCACCTCCCAGCCTTCTGTGTTTTGTTTGTTTGTGTGTCTGCAACAGCTGAATGAAACGTCTGATGCACCATCGCCAAATGTCACAAGTGGTCCATTCTTCTGTGGAAATAAATTGGCTCTCCCTTAAGCAGAAAGTATGTCAACAGGAGCTACCGCATATGGCGGGATCGGACAACTCAATACGGCAGTTTCTGCGCCGTTTTGGCTTTTCTCATTATGATCTGGACAGCATCTTGATGATGAATGTGTATTTTTGTAGAATTCTTTTTGGGGGTGAGATAGCTGAAGGCCACTCATGAATCCTTAATGAGAAGCAAAGCACCATCCATTGCATGTTTTTTTTGTTTTTTTGTCCTTTTACCTAAGCCCCTGTGATATTTAACAATGCATTATGTAGATGGTAGTACTAATGTGTGAACACGCTACAATTTGCAGTTATTGTGTTGACCACAATCCTTATTTTATCCTGCTAACATTAACTACTTTGAACTTAACGCAAAGTATCGCTCAGGATTGTCTTTTCTTTTGAAGAATTGTGTAATTAACTAAAGTATTGGACGCATTTAAATGTTGAGTTAATATTGCATTTCAGGGTACTCAGGCACAATATTTTATAAATCCAAATAACCCAGGAGGGCTTTCTTCTTGTCTCACTACCAGTATATATCTACACTAGCACTGAACCTGGTTTCCTCGCTCTAAAAACCTGAAAGAGATTTTATAATAAAATATGGGGGAAGCTCCTCCATCAAAGATTTTCACACCGTGATGGCGCTCGTGTCATCACTTTTCTTGAAAGTACTGGTTGGATCTGTTCCATCCACATCACAACTATATATTTTTTTTCAACCCATGTACAGCAATGGTTAAAAAACTCTGCTCAGGTCATCACAGCAGTTTCAGTTGGATTGCCATTTAATGACATTTGCTTGTTTCATACGATGGAGAAGACTGTGGCAAATTAAATTTGCCTTTTGTGTGCAATAAAGCTTTCACAGCCAAAGGAAAAAAACAAATGTGGGAAGTTTGATGCTTTTTGCCATAATATATTATAGTACATTAGCACTCAATTATATGCTTAAGATTGGAAATTCTCAGGGTTTGTATTCAGTTTGTTCTTTTAGATTTGCATTTTAGAATACATGCATATTTTCCTTTGATCACACACTTTTTGAAGGAGGCCAGCTGGCCCTGTGACAGTGTTGAAGAAAGGCACATCTGGGGAACAAGTCTTTACCAACAGGACCACAGAGACCATACAAAGAAAAAAGTGTTCACTTACTCAGCCTGCCGCCGTTTTGAATCTGTACACATGTGAGCAAATACACGTGTGCTTGTGTCTGCGCTTATGGGCATTATGGGGAACTGGCTGGAGAGGGAGGCTGTATGGATGGAAATAGAGAGGAAAAGACTGATGGCACAGGCAATATCGTATGCCTGGCTGGAGAGGTTAATAAAAGTGAAGCTGTGTTATGATGAATAAGGAAAGGGCCATAAAAGAGAATGTATGTAGTGAATCTCCCTTGCGAGCAGTGCCGAACAGCCTGGTGAGCACACCCTGGGGAAGGCTTTTTAATCCGCAGCCCTCCCTAACACTTTGAGCTCCACGGAGAAGTGGGCCCACATTCTGTTTGAGCTTCTCTAAGACAGAGCGAAATCATGAGCTTGAAAGTTAAAGCCAAGGTAGAATAGCAGTGAAATGGAAAAGTGATAATAATGTGATTGCATTTCTAAGGAAGGGCAGGATTGTGCTGCCACCTTAAACGAGCCGTGTGTTTGTTGAAGTTGTTGAATGGATTGTTACCACATGGAAGTGCTAATGGTCTTACATGGGAGGTCATTGGATACGCCTATGACACATAAGCTACTCCCCTGCAGTAAAAGAGTATGTACCAATTCATGTATATGGGTACCAACAACCGATTGAATACACAGACACATACATCACTTATCTATTTAACTTTAAACCAATTCAATTTTAGTGCAGGAGGCATAGAGTGCTGCAAATGATAAAACTTGTGAGTGAAAACCGAATGACAAAAGGGAAACTGTCTTTAAAGAAGAGACTAAAACATCCTCCTGCACAAGGAGACCCATTGCATAAGCACCATTTCAGAAGAAATGTAGTATTCATTACTGTTTCTATTATATGTAGTCACTACATAGCAGAATCTCCGTATCCACTTCAAAAGGATTATTAGTCGCTGTTTTTACCAAACACTTGATTACTGCTACACCTGCACCTTTGTTTAATACAAAGTTTCTTCTTTTTTACATATCGCCCGTTGAAGTAGAATGTATTTGTAAGTAAAGCCAAACTTTAGTCTGATTCTCGAAAGCCAATCTTGTTCCAACCGTCTAATTAACGGATCTGGTATAAATTTGTGAGGTGTAAAGAACAGTGTTTCAATGGATTTTTTTTTGTTGATATCATATCTGGATGAAGCAGCATAAATAGTAGGCAGCAGATTATACAATAATATATTATAATATAATAATATTAATCTTATTTTTTTGCTTTTTATGTCATGGATTCCCTGTCAGAGACACAGATTTCCCTACATGTCAGCGCCCAGAGAACGTTAATGCCAAAGGCCTGTCCTTTCATTTAAGATGTTTTGTTTCCTTTCTGCATACAGTATGCGGTTTAGAAGCCCTCAATTTCAATATGCCATTGTCTCTTTGTGACTAGTTACGTATTTGAATGACTTGTTTCTTGTGGCTGGTGAATTGTAGAACGAATGGTGGGGTCTTTGTGCGTGCAGCCATGGCAGCTGTTCATCTCTTCGCCTAAACTGCTTTCAGCGAAGCCAGTTACCTCGCTGGTGATGAATATTTCTGCACGCTGAGCTTCAACCTCCAACCTCCGCCGGTCCTTCAGCGTTACAAATCAATGGCTGTCTTTCCTCGCTCTGGCCAGCAGCTGCTTCCGCCACCAGCGGTCCATGCAGCGACAAAAAAACAAAAAAAAATACTTAGTAATATGGAAGGTAATGAGCACTGACAGGGGAGACCTCTATGGCAGTGTGATGTTGGAAGAATCACCATGGCAACACATGTTGCCGGGAAGCAGACATCCGCAGGTTGAGAGAGGGAGTAACGGGTAGGGAGTGGTGAGGTATTGGGATCCCAGTGATTGTTATCTGCATGTGAACAACCAGACATCTCGACACAGTGAAATATCTGAAATGATGACATCGCCTTTGCACCTTCAGTCCAGCCGTTTTCCTAAAGACCAGCTCCTTCCGTTTGTCCTAATGCCTTGAATGCCCTTTCTCTCTTGGTCCACCATCTATATACCTTTCCAACTTCACACCTCCTTGCAATTAACTTTCTCATCTTTCCAGCCTTGCTTTGATCTGTCTCCCTCTTCTTTTCTCTAATTCACTTCTCTCATTCACTCCACTCAGAATAGATTCATTATTGATAAAAAGATGGTATCAAGACAATCTTACCCATCCACAGTTAACCTGCAGTTCGATGTGTGTGTTGGTATCCTATTAGTGTTACAACTAGTGCATCATTACGGAGATTTCTTTGTCCTGTAAGAGAATGCAAAGTTTGTGTAGGTGGCTGCTTCAAAAAGATTGTGCGCCACATGTCTTTCCTCCTCTCTTTTTTTTTTTGAAGTCCCAGATACCTTCAAGGTAACGGAGACTGACAAGGAAAGGATAAGAAACATGGAAAATGAGATTGAAAAAGGGGGAAGCGAATTGAGTAGGAGGCAAAATCTGAGGAAAGCAAGCAAGGAGTGGAGGAGAAATAGGACACAGCGGAAATCGAGGCAAAGTGATGGGGGGAAAAGAGTAAGAGCCTCGGGCAGAGAGGCACCAGCCCAAGTATCATAGTCAATTAACATCCAAGCCCAGCACTAATTCTCAGTCTATTTCAGACCATTAATTATGTGCACCATCAGTTCCAGCTCACTTGGCCTGACACAAGTCTTCATCACATTGCCTCGGCCCCTACGGATCCTGTTTTACCAGAAAAATAAATGCAGTTTACATATTCATGATGGAATGGAGATAAAAACTGCATAGATCAAGTCCACTCTCTGAACCGAAAAGAGATGTGGTGATTTCACTGCGCAATGTATTTACCAACGACAACATCAGTACTTTTTATTTAACTAATAGATGGGTGTTTTTAATAGATGCTCATAGTGTATGTACACTTTTCTAATTGACATTATGCTCTATATGATTTATTCTTAGGGTAACAGAGGTCTGGATTGTTTGCTTATATCATAAGGTTTCAGTAGCTATTATCAACAGCACTGGGAGGTAAACGCTATCTGCAGGCCCAGAGGCCAGTCAGACCAAGCCGGGACTCTCAGAAGCCTGAGCTGTGTTCCCGATCTGTGGACAGGATGGACAAAAAGGTTAACTGTGGGTATCAGGGCATCAGCAGATCATTTTTTTTCTTTTTACTGTAGCAACGCCTGACTGCCCTGTTCTAATTTCACCAGCAACCAGAGCAGCTCCTTTACGTGCCATAACCAGCAGCCGCAGTTATACTACTAGAAGTGATATTAGAGTTGTAAATGGATATAAAAAAGAAAACCCTTGCATCTGCATACAGTCATTGGCCAATGTTATCCTGGTTGATTACAACTTCTGTCTGAACCTTGAAAGTCCAATTTGGAGTTGGGTATTTGGATCGGAATATGAGAAAATCTATTAAAGAGCAAACAAATCAATTTTAAAAATAAACACATAGTTTCTTTTCAATTTGTTGTTGATGCAGTCCAAGAGTGTGCCTGAATTAATGTTGTCCCATTAGGGCAAATGCAATTGGCTTCCTCATTGTGGAACTTTTGAAATATGATAATGTCCTGTTTAGTTGACCATTCGATTAGAATGATGAGGAGTTATAAAGTTCAATCCCACTGATGATAATCAATTGACAAATATCAATTAACCAACACGGTGAGGGGGCGGCATGAACAGCCACAACTCGGGGGATGTTGTAGCATCTGTACATGGAAAACAAAAAGGGGCAGAAACAAGTGTGCATTACAGCAAACTACTGAACTCACATGAAAGTGCCTGGTCAGCTCCACAGCGATCTCACGCATCCAAATATCTGTCACATGGCGTCTTCTCAGAAGGGCTGTCTTCAGCGCCTCCATCTTTACACCCCCGCCCGGCCCCTCTCGTCATTTATTGGATGTTCCTTACTACACCCACAATAACTGGCATGTGAGAATAATTGGGAAAAATCCTTGAAATGTAGTGGGCTGAATGACACATTTTCTGCATCCTTCCATCTTGCGAAAATAAATTATTAACAGTTGTGCCATCCTAATGTTGATTAAGGCGATTGAGGTCGATGCTGATGATTGCTTTGGGACTGTGTTAATTTGAAGAATGGAAAGTGAAAAAGGGCCATTTCTTGAAAATTGATTTGGATTTCTGACTGGCTCAATGGGCTCATAATGACGGCTCCTGGCCAGACTTGTCACCTTGCTCCGTGGCCTTATCAGGCATTATATTTCGACACCATAATGTCAGCCTGCCACGATACAGACGAGAGAGATGCATTTCAAAAACTTAAGTGAAGAGGAAGCTGGCAGGTTGTGGATGGCAGTTCACTCTGTCGGAGAAAACCGACTAACGTATTGTACTTATTCTATTGTAATTCCTAAAATTATCAATGGATTAAAAGTGATTTTTTTAATGCTAACTTGGTTCCATTTGGTGATATCAGCACTGTTGAATTTACTGTGCATGTATGTCAGTCTTTTTTCCGCTTAGCAGATAAATCAGACCCGAAAAAAATCCTACCAACCCTGCAAACTGTAAAATATGACGGCCGGTTAATCTTTCTACTGCCTTGATCAAAAAATATGCGATTTAACAAACCTTTTCATATTCGGTTCCCCTCCACGTGTAACATGCAGGCCGATTATAATATCTCACTATCTTCACCCAAAGATTTAAAGCTACTTTTGCAAAGATGCACCATATTGGAGAGCAGGCTAGGGAGACGAGTGATAAAACATACAGCCGTAACAGCTGATGTTTCTCCTCAGCAGGCGGCAGAATTTATTTTTACACCACTCTTCCGAACGTAAAACGGTCGTGGCTACGTGAATTGAGAATGAGTCGTGTTTTTTTTTACATTTTACACATTTAGTTTATTCCTTTTTTTGTCTCGGGGGTTGAATTATCTTTCAAAGATGCAGTAACTCTCAAACAGTTCCCTCACTAATTAGATTTCACCTCACCCGTTTTCCCACAAGCCAAGTGTCGTTTCCAGCAAACTGGGAGGCTCCATTCTGTATCACAAATACATCGACTGTATCTTCTCCCTCTTCTTCCCCGCTCAGCTGCCCCGTATTCACTGAAGGCCTCCATCAGAGATCTTTGCAAAATGAAAATGGGCCTGAGAGCAAGTACAATGTTGCGAAATTGCATTTTTTCAAATATTGTGAAAGCAACCACAGTCCTCCATATTCTAGGAAATTTTGTTTAATTCCTCTGAGGTTTAAGTAAAGCATCGCAACACCTCTTGTTCTAGATATTTTAATGTTCTCCTCTTTTGAGATCAACTTCACAGTGGCAATAGGAAAATCAGTTTGAGCTAAGTTAACATTATAAGACAGGGAAATCATACACAAATACGAGAGAAGGCACTGAGGGAGTCTTTTCCTCTGCGACGCTGGAATCAAAGAGAAACCGGGCTGGATAAAGGAATATAATGGCACAGTAATACACGGAGCTGATGGGGACAATGTTGGCAAAGTTGGAAAAAAGTCACCCATGAAATTGCTCGTTGCATCCTTTAAAACCTCTTGATTGATGGTGGCAATTTTAAAGCTTGGCAGTTTCCCAGTTCAGTGGTAGTGGAAGCAGGTACTCCAGGGTTCTCCCAAAGGAGAAAGGCAGCCTTTAACCCAGTTAGGGGACAGCCGTCAAAATACATTTATATGCGTATAGATATTTAGTTTAGCAGATAACATATGTTTAGTAACATAAGTACTGCACTTATGACCGTTGCTGTAGCTGTATTTCTACCCTTCCCTCAATACGGCAACATTGCTAAAAATCCCAAACCTGCATTACTCATCCTTATGTTTATTGCAACAACAGATTGTCGTTTTTCAGACAGTTCAATCTGTGAATAACAAATAAATTATTGCTAAATAGAATTACAGAACAAGCAACAATTATTATGATTCTTTCATTATATTCGGAACTGTTCAAAGTTCTAAGGCTCAAATACTTAACTAGACGAGAAATATTCATAAGTGTAATTTATTATATTTCATACAAATGCATCAATCTAAGCTGTTGTACCTTTTAAAGGCTAATATACCAGGAAGGACTAAAGCTGCTGGTGCCAAATGTACTGTGTCCAACAACAAGGTGGTCTTATTCTGAATATCCCACCGTGGAGCAGAGCTCTACAGGAGGGCGGCTGCGGTGTTGATTAACAGGTCACAGTGTTAAATAGAGATATTTTAAGAAACTTCTTCTTCCTCTACAAAAACAGAAGTGGCCGTATCAGTTGCAAAGGTCCTAATAGAGCATGAGGATCACAAGACTTAGTAGTCAAGGTGCTTTTCGTAGGTGGAGTTACTCAAAGTTGTGTGGAATGTGTGTTTGGCTGTGACGGTGGTGTATTTCTTTTGTTTTTGTACAGCCAGTACTTCCTCGGGCCTTTCTGTCAACCATGTTTCTGTTTGTACACATACCAACCGACCTACATACATTCATGCTTAAATACTTTCATACGTTCTCAGTGTGAGAGGGATCACACAGGTGAAAATGATTACCAATTCAAGCTCTTATTTTATTAATATATACCTGATATTTCTAACAGTATTGCTGACTTCTGTTATGAGAAAGAGTCGCACTTTGTCTTTTTTTAATCTCTATAAAAGTGGAGTTTTGTCAGAATGAATGAAAGTATTTTCCAAGAAAACGCCATCAAAGTCTGTCGCTTCTATTATGCTCATATATAAGAACATATGACCTCAAATCCGTGGATGAATGTTTTATGCCTGTCAGGATGACATATTATTTGAACTCATTCTTATATCAATCACCCAAATAATTACACGGTTGTAAATTGAAAAGACCGAGCCACGATTATGAATAAGCTACATCATATTTCTAAACGTAAAGATTGTGGTTGTGCTTCACTGGGATGAAATATGTGTGACACCTTTCTCAGGATTAGCAAACCTGTCACATAAATACACAATGAGATCTCACAGTGAAAAACCTCAGAAGAACAAGGAAGGGTTTGCTATGAGTGAGGAATTATAGTAACAAGAAATCTGGTCTGCTGAAATCCATCAAAATTGAAATCCACTTTTTTTTTGAGGGAACTAAAACACTTTTGAGCACAAATGTTATTACGCACGTCTTACTCGTCTCTTTTTGTTCTCGTAAACTAGCGATGATCTGAACAGACACGACAAAATGTTTGTGGTGATATGTATCCCTGTCGTCTCGAGTGTCGGGGAGAAAGGGTCAGTCATGGCATATGTCCTCTGCCTTCAGGCGTACGTCCCCGGCCGGCAACTGAGCTGTTTTACATTTCCAACTAAGGCGGTTGTGCCATTCCCCTTTTCCCCAAATACACACGTGTGTATATTTGATCTTATTCAGCCATAGATACTCTGAATCATATAGATGAAGTGAGCTGGACTCTTACTATCCTCAGGGGGACGCAAGATGTCCTGGCGTAGAGGACAGAGATGAAGGTCATCTCACCCGGACTGTGCGCCAGCTGTCACGAATGGACAGACAGGAGAATCACCTGAAACCTGAATTGATTTCTTGGAGAGAGGGAGAGAACGGAACGGAATTTCAGTTATCGGTTGACCTCCCTTGATGTGACGTGTCAAAGACGGAGCAAGAGAAAGGGTTCAGACGGGCAGCAAAAAGTCATTTTAAGGGGGAGAAAAACAGAACAAGCTCCTTTGACGCTCCCATTATGAACACTCCTGACTGAGTGTGAACCTCTGAACTCCAGTGCCACTGTACCAGTGATGATTACAACGCTGAATTTTAATGCAGTCACTCGGCCCTGTGAAAACACTCTTTTCTTGTAACATCTCACACAGAAGGTACTGCTCCCACATGAGGATAAATTCGTGGTTTTGTATTTTTCCCTAATTAACGGGACCCGCCAGGTCTGCTGCGGCAGACTTGATGATTTATTAACTTTCTATATTTGATGAAGCTCCTTGATAGAGTCTCCTAGCAATAGAAACAATTTAAAGCGGACTTCACAGATAATTAAGCACTATAGCCGCTGGACATTTTCAAATGAGCTGAGCTCCTGTGCCTCACTACGATGGAACTCTTTCCTTTTCTAAAAGTTGACTGACATGCAGTTCAAAGTCTGTGGTTTTCTAAGAGTTGATAAATATAAGAAGATGGATAAACCAGTCAGTTAAGTTCTTGTAAAGCATGCTTGTGGTTTTAGTGATCCCATAAATAAACCATAAATGTTGCAATCTAGATACACACACACATATATATATCAGTCATATTATTTTATGAATGTGCAGAATAATTCCATCAAAACTCCTTTTTATGTATTTGCATTTCACAGTCACTCACTACGCTGGGTGTTACCCGTTTAAATCCCATTCCTCCAGGATCACAGTCAGTAACTCTGTGGTTTTGTTGCCTGCAGACTCTTTAGCTGTGGTGTCGTGATGAGCGCGACACAATCGTAACATACGACTCAGCGGTCGTGGTCGCCTAACATCGCATGTCGGGGCAATTCTCTCTGCAGGCGAGCAATGTTTTGACACGTTTCTCCACCTCTTAGTAAATCCTGTGCACTGCACTGCTGCATCCATCATGCGTAGGAACGATTCGGGATCACGCAGCACCGCTGCACAGCGTAGGGACGCTTGCTTCTGAGACGCCATGTTGGGATTTTGTCCGTGAGGTTTCTGGCCTTAACGTAGAATAAGAAGTGAAGCCTGTTTCAGTAGCAGAGAAGGAGTTTGTTTGACAAATAGGGATGTGAGACAATTTAAAGGATATTGCAGTTGTTTGCCTATGGCCACTATAAGGAGCTGGGGGCAGTATAATCAAAGGATAATTAAAGCCTAATTAAGATGAGCTAAGTCTAAATGTCTTACAGTGATACAAAACTGTTTGCAAAAGTTGAGTTTTATCATCAAATACTTTTCCAAAAGATGCTGATGTTTGATTGTTTAGATATGGCAATACAAGGTAAAGTTTGTATTTGTTTTAGTACAAGTACTATGAAGCTGTACAACATTTATAGGCCTGCGTTTCCGTAATTTGTATTTTTTGAAAGGGATATTTATTTTTCAGATTTTACCAGTATAGATGTGTGAAATTAAACTGATTTATTAACTCAACGATAACATCATTAAGTTGTTAGAGGTATAAAAGAGGGAATGTATCATATTCCAATACTAGGCTGATCTTTTATTTTCTGCAAGCACATGGAAGTTCTTTCATGCTGTCTTAATTGTCTAACCTTGAAAGTATGTATGAGTGGCATAAAGACTTTTGTCGAGAAGAGTATGTACGGTTTGTGGAATATATTTTGTAAGGAGGGGAAACACATTTTCCCTATAATTCCATTACTTCTCTAATTTCATTAACTAAGCTTTTCTAAAAAAAAGAAGCAGCAGAAGACTGTCAGAGGTAATTAAAAGATAAGTGAGCAGTCTGCTGGCCCCAGCCACATTAAGACATTTAGCTTCTGCAGCGAGAGCACCGTATCCCACACACGCACACGCACATGCAGAGACCCCCGCGCGCGGCGCGCGCTGGGCGGATGACAACGGTGCTCTCCCACCTGCCAGCAGACCCTTCACAGACATATTCACCGCAGGGAGATGTGCTGCAGCCCCGTTGGCGTCGCGCCGGTGAGATATGAAATGTGACGGACGCACAATGGTTGTCGACGTGAACGTCAACATGAATGAGTCGCAAACAAGCAGAACCTCTCTGCCTACAGCGCAGGTTCATTTTACTCAGAGATGGGAGAGGAGGTCCGACACCGTCTCCGATACCGCTTCTCTTGGGGGGGTTTTAAGCGGTCTTTACGTGGGCGAGGGAAATGTGCACGCTGCAGTAAACCATTCAACTCGCTGTGTAACTGTGTTGCACCGGGTTTGTTTTAGCCTCAAGCAGATTATGAACAACGTACGTCATTTGAACAAAAACATAAATACACAATATTTGATTTATTATTTGATTTATTATTCATAGGAACACCGTTATAAATAGGGTCACAAACCACAAACTCTAACTAAGCTGCAGTAATATTTTACAACCTAAACTGACATTAAGGGAACTTTATTGGTTGACTTTAAGCATTTAACTCATGTATAATCAGACAAATTTGTTGACATGATTAACAGAAAACAAATGATGCCACTCAGTTCTACCAATAATTACAGGATAAAAAAACCTTGGCCTGCAGAGGGTGTTTTGCAGCTTTATTACTGGTAAAAAAAAGTATCTTCGTGGTTGTATAATGAGTGCAGATGGGGAGTTTTAACGAGCAACTGACACCCAGAGTATTGCGGCAGCTACTCCACCCTCCAGCTGCAAGGATGAGAAGCATTAAAAAAAAAAAAGAACAGATTAGAGGAGAATGGTGGATCAACTCCATCAGTTAATTAAACTATATTGCAGCTTGATGAGCAATTAATCACGACAGTGTGCGGAGTGTGCAGGGCTCACGTCTTCGCTGCAGTACATTTTCAGCCTACATTAGGCCTGTTTTCCCGGGGGGGGGCAGCCCTTTGGGGAGCAGTCCTTAGCAAGTTAGCGGGCCCTAAAATTGTACAGGGTGTACTGGATTGGGTTTATGTAAGCAGCTATCAATCACACTGACATAAGCTCCATCCAATTAGAGCTGTAGGATTAGGCTCCTCACTGTGAGGAACCACTTGTCCAAGTAGATCGAATTTCAGGGAACGCAAAAAATGTATTTTCGAAAAAACATAATGTTGAAGTTTAAAAGCAAATACCAATCCTATTTCAGAGGGCAGAGGAAAAGCTAGTCAGAGTAATCACATTAATCTGTGAGAATCATGGGCGTTAAGCCTGTCACAAACCAAATCTCTCAGCCTTAAGATTCAGCTCTTATTCTTTCAGCTGATTTCTGACTACCTGAATATGATGGTTGGATTTTTGTTCATCGTCCTTCAACCAGTTTCATCTACATCTCTTTCAAGATTGTGAAGAAGGCTTTTTTTTTATGCTATGGAAACTTGAGTTGGCAGTTTGTGACTAAATGCAGTAAATGTATTAACGAGTCCACGGGGAGCATTAAAAGTCAATTGAAGGAGGCTATTAAAAGAGATTTTAATTGGGTTGGTCCCTCCACTAAAGTCTCTTTTTTCCAACCGCAGTAGTACAAAGAAGTGAATTAAAAAGAAAGTTGGCCTTTTGAATCGCAGATTGTAGTCCTCGGGTCAAATCTTGCTGTCTAGTCATGCACTTCAAATATAGCCTTTTTAGTGTGAAAATGAGCCTCGGTGTGAGGTGGGAGATGGCACAGGCCCAGAGTATCTGCTGCCTCTTGCCATACTTAGCGCTGCTGAGGACCTGCTGGATCGCGAGATGAGCTTTAAGAGAAGAGGGTAAATCTCTTAACCTGATTGCAGCCAACACAAGGTTTTACTACCAAACCAGCGTCTGCAGATCATCCGCTCGCCCATTCAGTTGTGCAGACATGAGCACTGTAACCATCTGCTTTTCATACTGTGGTAATTGGTGTTTATGCCCCCGAGGAGTCAGTAAATTGTGTTAGTGCTGTAGCTTTAATGCATCAGATTATATAATCTGTTTAAATTACATTTCAAAACATACAATTGGCCTAGTTTTAGTAACGGGGTGTGACACATTATAAACGGTTTTAATTGGACTTTAGCTTGTGGCTCGTGAGACATGCTCGACTCATTCTGCACTGTGAAAGAAGCAGGCTCTTTGTGTGTGTTTGTGTGTGTGTGTGTGTGTGTGTGTGAGTGTGGTTTGTAAAACAGAGTCTGTTTTTGCATATGGACGAGTCAGACAGAGAGAGAGAGAGAGAGAGAGATAGTGTAGTATTGGCTGTGCTGACTGGATAATGACATGCAGAGTGCTGCACTGCTCCAGCAACTAGAGCCTCCAACCAGATGCTCCTTTCACTGCAGCTCACACGCAGAGCGAACCGCTGCACCAACGTCTTAACGCTATCAAGCCGTAAGATTCGGGGTCGGCGACGTTGCACTGGAACCTATTAGAGTGCATGTACCTAACACGTGGACCTGAGGAAACTGAGGCTAAGCTGGGTTCAAACGTCCTGTGAGACATTGTCCTAATGTTCCCGTGCTTGTGTTTTTGTGCTCTCCGCATATCGATGTCTGTATTTACTGCAGTTTAATGATTCTGTCTAGCACGTACTTTTCAGATTTAATGGTAGCATTTCTGCAGGGGGTGAAGCTACATTGTTTTTTTTTTTAATTAATAAGGGTTTGCATAAAGTATTTCAAACTGAGGCACCGGAACATTGTGTGTGTTGGTGCGTTGGTGTGTGTCTGCGCCTTTTGTGTGTGGGAGTGCGTGTGTGATGGATGACTGGCTGAAACAAAAAAAGATTGCACTTTTAAAGAACCAGATGGCAGTATGAGACAGAAGGCCAGAACAAGTACATCAAGCACTGAGGCGAGAGGCGATACTCTTAACAACTTGCTATTTAATTTAATAAACTGATGTCATAAAAACAGCACAGAGCAAAATACGCAGTACACCGGGCTGTAAAACTGTTATTGTGTTTTTAAGAGCAATACCATGTTGAAGATTAAGTAAGGCTTCGAACCTAAGGCAACAATCTAAACATCCAAGCATGTTTTATAAGCACTTGGAATAATATCTAACAGAGCAAAAAGTATACGTCACTGTTCATGTTCCTTTAGGCAATGCCAGATGTGAACGCCATAGGACCACAGTACCACAGTACCACTGCAGAGGAAAAGAGCTACACTAAATGACATCCTGACGTTATTTATTCACCGTTAAGAGGCTTCTTTAAATATAATAGCTATTTGCTAGAAATAAAATGTACATTACATTATATTTAGAATCTGGTACATTTAGAAGTAATAATGGAGGATATTATGAATGGGTATGGATGAATGTGTGTGCTGCTTATTATCTAATTAGCTTTGCCAATTATCGTCACTAAAAGCTTTTTCTTCTCTGTGTTCTTCTCTTTTCAGGAAAAAGGAAACATTGCTGTTGTATTCAATGTCGGAACAGACGACATTAACATTGAGGAGACGTCAAAGTTTGTAAATGACGGAAAGTACCATATAGTGAAGTTTACGAGGAGTGGGGGTAATGCCACTCTGCAGGTGGATGACCTGCCAGTCATTGAGCGCTACCCCACAGGTGAGTCACCCGCCCGGCCTTTAACTAATTCTGCTACTGCTAGAAAGTGAAAACATGACCAAGAGATTGTCGAGATAGTAATGCTTTGTCTTTTAGGGTGTTCTATGTTGACTTGGCATATGTTTTAATTGCTTTTTATTTGTTTCCAACAGTTGTTACGAATAATGCAAGTGTTGCTGAGTTTTTTTTCATCATTATCGCTTTACATTAATTGCCGCTGTTAAACAGCACAAATCTGCGTAAAGTGATTGATTGCACTATAAAGCTGTAGAATCTCTATAGTCTCAAATATAAAAGTATAGAAGGGAAAGCAGCCGCCGTGTCTCAATGTCTGCATTATATTCGCTGTAAAAATGAATAATACATCTTCAGTTTCTGCTCACAAAACAGCAAATCAATAGACTATTTACAGACAAATTACCACTTTCACTCTGCAAGTAATCGTGCGCCAGTTCAATATTTGTTTCTCTGCCATAACAGAAGATTGATGAAATTAAGACTATGGCGTGTACAGACCTTAACATACTCAAACTAAATGATGGCCTTAATTCATCTGTTTCCTAGTCAAACAAAACAAAACAGTTGATCAGTTACATGTTCATCCCTTTCACAGCATACACTACAATATCACATAGACATCATTACTAATGACTTCAGTCATTTAAGTGAAAGTGTAACACATACAAATTACACCTGTTACGAAATGCTTGTGCTGGCACTTTCTTTTATGGCGTGGTGGAGGCTGGTAATGTGCACTACATAGATGGAGTTGTGTCTCTTGAAAGTGGAGATGCATACTCTGCCATTATATTTTTATTTTTCTATTGTCGGAAATGAAAAATAACTCAGCAACACTGGTAAGTTCTTGTAGAATGTCAAGAGGACAGTAGTATGATGAGTGCTTGTATCTTTTTATATGCTTAAAGGCTTTGACAAAACCTACAGAGCATTGAAGGAGTGTGACTATTATACGACCACATAGTAATGACTACGCTATAAGAGTAAAAACTGCACCCCCACTTCCAAAATTGTTCGATTGTGATCATTCATGAGACGACTCGGCATCAGAACAAACGGACAAATAGACAAATTCAACCTGTCTCTGCCCTGCTGCATAATGTTTGGTGACCTTTTTAAGCTATGACCAGCGCATTCATCCAAATGAAAGACGGTTTTCCGACTGAGAGTCAATCTTTGCTGTTTGCCTCAGGTAGAGAAGGAAGCTGATGGCTTTTGACAGGTGGTGGACATGGCAGGATGAACAGCCGGGTTCTCACTCTTCAAACAACAAACACCCCCAGTCCCTAAGACACCTATGATACATACAGATGTGCAGCTCATAAACTAGGTGTAGTTGATGAAAACAACTTTTATGCAGCTAAAAAAAAAACCTGAGATACTTAAGTGTTTCTTATTCAAGTATCTATTTATTTAGCAGTAAATGTGAGAGAGAATTGGGCGCTTGGTAAAACAATAATACCTACATGGAGTAGCTTTTAAAGTTAATCATTTATTGGACGACATGTTGCCTGGCAATTGAAAATATTAAGCAGTATATCTTAAAAGACCAGCGATCTCGTATTGTATTTTAAACTCTTGGTCAATGTGTTGTGGAATAAGATCGCTAGACAGATAATTATCTCGTGATAAGTGCTCAGTTATCAACGCTGCAAGGGAGAAATGACCAATCTCATCCCTTCCAATCATGCATCAGTGACCACGCCAAGTCCAGCTACCCTATTAGTCTCTTAGCAGACTAATTACATCCAATCACAATTACTGCGCAGTTCCTCCCGTCACCCCCCCGGCACACAAAGGCATTATTCTCTCAGCTCGCCTCTAGTTTGATTAGTATCCATGTAGGCCTCTAACGCACTCGTAATAGCAGCTTCCAGCCACTCCGAGGCCACTGACAGAACAACAGTGATTATAATAAGAGTAGACAGCAAAGATGAAATTGATGGCTGGAGAGTGAGATTGACATGGAGCAGGAGATTACATGAGAGGGAGCGATCGTTCTCAGAGCAAGGAAATAATTGGTTCACCAAGACGTAAATGGCTGCCCTCGTAATCTCATTATAAAGTGTTGTACTGCTACACACTTATGGGTCATTGGCATGATTACTTGGAACTAAAAAACACACACGCTGAGACATAACCAGCCTTCTATGTATTGTAGTTCGGTTATCTTTCCTTTATTTTTTTCCCCGCTTTTTTTTGTGTAGTATACACAAAAGGCGGGGCGACCATAAAAAAATCTGGGTCTTGGCCACGGAAGTAATACCGCCACAATGGCGCTGCCGGGCCCGCAGGGGGGGCGGCGCAGTGTACCGGCGGAGCACCCGATGAACACTCCCTGCACACAAAGATAATGGACGAGTCCCTGGCCTTATTTTACGCTGTTATCAGAGCGTGGTGCACTTAAAGAGCTCTGCCTCTCGCTGCACTCGCTTTTTTCTTTTCTGTCCTATTTATCCCTAACTGTCCAGCCCCGTCCCCTCGATTGATCTTACTCTCTATCCTGTTTTCTACCTTGCGGTGTGGAGTCTGATTTGTGGGATAAAAGGGGAGGAGGCTAAGCTTTGTCCGTCAGAGCTCCATCCCATCCCATCCTTCTGTGTTTTATCCACCGGCCTGTTCGGCCTATTTTGTAAGCAGTCATTGCTGAGCAAGCTGCAACCGGATGGTGCAAAGGCTGCTACCTCCAGAGTAAAGAACAAATAGAAACAGAATAAATAATATTCAAAGCTTGATTTGGGTTCCACCTTCTTTAATACTTCCGGCTCCATGAACAGAGGAAGCATTTGCATATTTGTTCATTTATTGTTGCACGTGTCCAAATGCTTGTAATGAGATAAGGCTCCCACCTTATCTGACCACTTTATTAATAAAAAAATAAAAAAAGTGAGTGAGGGCAAAGCGGGTCAGTTGGGACGGCTCGGCTGAATCGCTGCTGTCTGGCGGAGGAGATAAGCCGGGCTGTCCCACGCCGAACACAATCACCGCTCGGCAGCAGTCACGAGCTCCGCTCGCAGGCAGGATGAATGGGCTCCGCTGCTGCGTCCAAGCCCGGGGGATGGCATTGTTTAACACTGTGGTGTCCCACAGTGAGGATCAATACACGATCAGACCTTGATTATTGCCACACTTAATTAACCCCTGAATAAGGGTAGGCTTAGCGATGGGCTCAGCGATAGACTAGCTTTGCTAGCTGTGGGAGGGGGGGGGGGGGGGGGGGGGGGCACAGCCGAGGCGGATAAAGTGCGTACGGTCTATGAAAATAGAGCATGTTTTTGCACATTAGAGGATTTTGGCACAGTGGGAGGCTCTGTGTGAGGATGAGTTTGTATTTACTGTATTTGCGTCTACCTGCCCGTTTGAGATTGTCTTTCTTGTAGTAGCACGACGTTTCATAGCAGGATGTAGTGGAATACAAAAGGAACAGCATTTGTACACATTGTGGCTGTCAAGGAACAAAGCAAGCACATGTTTAGTGAAATGTGCATGACTGAACAACAAATAAATCAGAGAAAGCGCCATGGAAATGATAGTTGGTCTCTTCAGCCCAACAACTGTATGCTAACTGTACTGGGAAACAGAGAGGTGACATAAGTGACACTACATTACTGACAAATGGAGGTGACAGGAATTAGCAAAGCCCATCAATACTCTACAACAACAGAAATGAATGAATTGGTCATCCATTTAAGACCTTCTGCTTTTCTGTCTGCATGAAATATTTGCGTCACGCTCAGCGTGATCATCATAACCACGAGCCTGGTCAGTGTAGTTTATTTTACTTACTTTGTACTTATCTCTGTTTCACTACAGTAAATGGATTACTAGAAGTTCACCAACAAATGCACTATTGTATAGTGTTTCAGTTACATTTGCAAAGAACTCTAGGCATCACTTTGTTTAGCAAGTTGCTCATAATAATGGACCAAGAAAAGTTATACGTGAAAAATGATTTAACTTAGAACTTGAACCAAGAACTTGTTCATCACCGTGGCAGAAATGTGGCCCACTGTATAAAATCAGAGATCCATATTCGTATAACACACACTTTGAGGCGGTAACGCAGCATGCATGTGTCTACGTCAATGCTGAGGGATTCCTCTAAATCCAACCAGGCACAATCGACTGCAGACAAATTCCCTGTATAGACGAGCTTTGAACCCGTTCTGGTAGCTGATCCCCTACAGTAATTTAAGCCGGTGCGATTAAAACAGGTCTCTTTATGTGTCCTCTTACCTTTAAGACCTTTCAACAGGCCAACTGTGTGCATTTCTGCTACTCTTTCCCCTTCGAAGCTTTTCTCCACCGAATCATTGTTAGCTACCGGATCTTTTATCTGACAGAACTGAATTAATATAGTTGATGGGACAAACATTGTCAATCTGCCGGAAGAATGGAGCCGACTGAATTCAATCTCTGCAGACAATGCCAGGGGAAAAGCTCTCTGAGACAGTGCCACTTCGCTGAAAGTCTTCTGTTCTGGAGAGGTTATTGGCCTTGACAAAGGGGTGATGCAGAGTTTTCCGTCATTAATGCCAAAGTGCTCCTTCGATATTGGAGTTTTTCTGTATCTGCTCTTTCTCCGTCCGACTTTTTGGGGGATTATGGAATTCTTTTTGAAAACGACTTTTCCATTAACTCCAGTGTCATCACTGTGCAATTATCTTTTGACTTCCTTCCTTGTGACTCGTAGCATTTGTCAAAGCTGTTTTATTGAATATTTAACAATGAATGTGCCTACTTTGACATTGTCTTTTGACTTTTCTCTGATCAGATGCTCTGAATGTCTACTGTGTTTATGGCTGTATTGCAGTTGGGTCATTATTTATTGTCAATTATACTATATTTATAAATGGGGTGGGCATTTGTAATATGTTAAAGTTAAATTGTCCATTAAACTATAAACGGTTGATTCAACAATAAATTTAAATGATGTTATTAACTAATTTAAAAGTCGGTTAAAAAGATGTGGAGGGAAAAGACAAAGGGGATGGAAATATTTGAGTAAAGACTTTGTAATGAAAATGTATAAATTTGTGATTTGGATTGGTTGATAACATAGGTCTATTAATCTAGATGAAACATCTGCGTGCTAGTCCACTTATTTTCCATTAATATAGGCCTAATTTGTTAATATAGGCCTAATTTGTTGGCTAAAATAAAATAAAAAGACTGACGTTTGTTCAAATAATGTTTTCGTATTATTGTTTTTTTAAATATAAAAAACTTTTTTAATATAAAAGCATTGTGCTGTTGTATAGCTGGAGCATTAAGTATGAACATTTAACCTTTGACTCTACAGATTGTAACCACTGAAATGTCTCTTTAAACTTTAAAGGCAACAATGATAACGAACGCCTGGCGATTGCTAGACAGCGAATCCCATACCGACTTGGTCGAGTAGTTGACGAATGGCTACTCGACAAAGGTAAAATCACTGATTAAAATTTCAAATAAAATAAATTGATCATAACCAAGTTGTAGCAACATTTTGTAAATAATAAACCTTAAAAAATAAATGTTCAGTAAAATTTAAAATAAAATGATTTAGACAGTTAAATTTAGTTTGTAGTCTTTCATACTAATGTATAATAATGTATATATTTTATATATGTCAGCTGTTTTAATACGTGTTTATTGTCAGCTTAAGGTTAAAGGGACTGTAAATAAGAATTAAAATCCACGTTAAATTCAGCATTTTTAAAATGTCTATAAATTACTGTAGCATTTTGTTGTAAACATCTAAATGATAAATTTAAACGTTCTTGTCTAGTCAATTATAAGTTACCAAGTGTTATTTGAAACACTTTTGGAAATATGTACAGTACTGTAATTGGTATTTTTTTATCTGTTCTGAGTAAACTGTTAGCAGTGATAAATAGTGAGCAATATGAATTGGCATCAGAATTCTGAGTCCCTTTAACAGACATTGTAAATATGTATAGGGCACTAGATCAAGGAACTGTTATATAAAACAAATTAAGTGCATGCTTTGTTTTCTCATAGTTCAATACCGTATTCATATTGTTCACTTTAAATGTGAAATAAGCCCTATCATTTTATGTTTTGTGTTTTTTGTCTTCTGTTTTGTGTTTTGAAACTGCAGTATTTAAATATTTTTGTTTTCCAACCATATCTGCTCTTTTTTCCTTGGTTGCTTTTTTGCTAAAAGGATGAATAGATCCAAATTTCCTGAAATGTGCCCTGCTCTGCGTGAGATTGAACACAAGAAAAGTCAAATGATCACAGCCGGTAGCCATTTTATAGAACGTAGCAAGTTTGTAAATGTTAAGATTGGAAGGAAATTGCAATGTATCATAGTCAAAGCATTATTGAACATATGTAGGCCTATAAACCTAATATTATATATTATATATAAATATATATCATATATGTATATTTATATATATCCTACTCAACAAATTCCCATTTTTATTATGATTAATTGTTGTTAATCATTTTGCATTGCCTTAACATCACTACTTGTAATTGGTTTTCTTGGTATTTTAGTTTAGACTGCCCTTCTAGCAAAGCTGCATTGATTTTCTAAATCTTTTTTTTTCATAAACATGGTTTTATTTTCATAGGCATTTCATTATTATTTCTGCAATAAATTACCAGGGTCTGCCTCTGCAACCCGCAATTTATTGGCCTCATTAGCCACTGGGCAAATAATCTTATCTTTCTGTAATTATTTCATTTTTTTTGGAATAGAAGTGGATGAAGTCCACAGTCCGACATTCTTGTATATACATAACGTTGTTCTCCCACAGGGCGGCAGCTTACGATCTTCAACAGCCAAACCACCATACAGATTGGGGGCTGGGAGAGAGACCGCAGCGGATCCTTTCAGGGCCAGCTTTCGGGCCTCTACTATAATGGCTTGAAGGTGTTCAACATGGCGGCAGAGGGAGATCCCAACATTAGGATCCAGGGCAGCGTGCGGCTTGTGGGGGAGTCGCCCTCCTCTATCACACCGCAGTCGAGCACCACAGCCAACCGCTCGGAGACGTCCACGTCCATCATGGAGATAACCACCACCACGGCATCCAGCAGGCGAGCCAAGCAGACCACACCTCGAGAGCCTCAGCAGGTAAGATTGTCGTTTAACTCGTTATTATTCTCCCAACCTGAGTGTGTGTGTGAGAGCGTGTGCATATGTTAGGGTGATAACCAGTATCCCTCGGTCCTCCATCTTCATTATCTGTCTTGCATGAGTGGAACAGCATATCGCTCCTCAGACACAAAACGTATGTCAAATTCGGTTGCAGTCAGAGTTCACCTGCACAATCCTTTGCAACAATGTTTGCCTACAAGAATCAACGTCACAATTATAGTAAAACTCGTGCATGTTCTTAAAAAGTTAAATAATAATTTAACACTTGTCTTCATTTATTTGCATGAGTGCATTAGGAATTGGCTTGTAAAAAGAAGGCTTTGACATTCAGATTCATTTCAACTACGAGCCAGGAATACCTGTGCATTGAGCAGAAGTTTTAGGTCAAAAAGAAAAAAGACTTTTCGATCTTCAAATAGAGGAATTTCTGAATGTAGTATTGATTCGTGTTTTGTTGGTATGAAATAAAAACAGAAGCCCGTACATGCCAATAAAAAAAGCCACCTCCTTGATAAGATATGTGCTTTAATATGTATGTCAGAAGCTTATTCGCGATGGCTTATAAAGAAATCGGTAAATGCTTAACATAATGCCAATTTGATATTATAGAAAGGTCTATAATTTAAGCTTTGATGGGAAGCAAGTGAAATATAACTGAAACAATGAAGGCAGAACATATACACGCTTAAAATGTGAGTCATTTAAAGGGAAGCATACCACCAGGGAGCCATTTCAAGAGTTGTAGGAGAAACGTTTCAGTGCAATACCGTGTTCCGTAGTTCTGAAGTATACAAATCTAAATATTTATTTCCGCATTGTTGCTTCAATCTCAAATGAAAGCATAAAAAAATTAATTCTGCTAAATTCAGAGAAAAACTTTGTAAGACTTTCGAACAACTCCAAAATCCATTGTAGAATTTATTTAGTTTCAAACATATAAGCTTAAAACGTAGCAGCAAAGATCCAAGTTAGTGGCTGTTTCCACTTCTCTCTCTCTCTGTGTCTGTCTGTCAGTTTTAACCGGGATCTGCAGGTGCTGACAAATAATACAATCGTAAATATTGATCTAGTCGATTATTATAGTTATGTTTGGGGGAATCTACTTGTGCCTATTGTTTTTAAATGTTAGTTGTGTATCAGAAAGACCTCATGCATCTTAGTGGTGACTACAATTTATCTGGCTAAATTAATTCAGAGACAGTGTCCTATTAAATGATGTTCCTAGCTCACCTTTAAAGTTCCTTGTAAATGCGTGGAAAGGGGAGATTAATCACGGCTGCCTGTGTTGGTTTAGGTGTTATCTAATGCATTCACACAGAAAGAAAGGTCACCGGGAGGAAGAGCTGCTACGTGATGCAGGCAGAGAGATGAATGAGGCATGCAGAAACATGTGCATGGGGAGATGTCAATGCCTTCAGTTTGATTCAACTTGACGACCTTCCCATGGAGACCACTCTGACTTTACTGTTTCAGAACGCTGCACCTCGAAAGACATTGTGTCTGGTCCGTGAAAAAAGAGATCTCACCTCGAATAGTCAGCATTCCAATCACAGTCCAGCTGTTCAGTCTCCGCACTGATGGGAAAGCACTTCAGTGACTTATTTTATGTCCCGAGAGCTTCACATGACTGGGACACCTACGTTATTAGTACGGCCGACCCCAGATGAGATGGAATAGCTAACGCCCACTGCTTTCTGTATTGTCATTTAAAGCAATTATAATCTCTTTTTTTTAATGACAATGAATCGCATTACTAAAAAACAAAGTGATCTAAATGCTCAACTTGGGTTTTTATGATATTAAAAGCTGTGGGCCTTGGCATGTGGGTAACATTACGTTAATGTCATTCTTCTCAAACCACTTGGTGTCCTCCCAAGCTCTGTGTTAGAATATTATCATTTTAGAGCTAATCAAGGTAGAGCTGCACAATGGGGGAAGCTGACAAGTCACCCGTATTCCTATTTTAATAGTTATTATAATCCCCTCTTTGCCCGAGGTATAATTGATTTATTCAATTCCAGGACTTAACTAAAGTAAACATTATTTTTGCTAATTGAAGAAAACAATGTTAAACAGCTAGCCGCCTAAAGAGGTTCATATAACTTATACAGAGTTTAGCCTTTTTCAAATAAAAGTCCTGCATTCTAAACCATACTGAAGTAACAGTGTAAAAGTTTATTCAGAACAACTTACTTCAAGTATACCAGTAAAATATACATTCTCAGCATTACATCTTTCATGTAATACTATATGTTTATTGTTATTATTGATGTATTAATATGCGAGCAGCAATGAATATTGTCGCCTACTTCATTTTATAGACACAACAAAGCGGCTTAATTTCTTTATAACATTATTTTGTGTTTGATCATCAAGGGTTTTTAAAATTCTGAAATGAAAAGTCTGCAGTATATTAAAAGTTTTCCTTCTGAATTAAAAGCAGAAAATAAATGGACAACCCCGCGAAATTGCACTTTTGCAGAGTATTTGAGTACAATAATGTATTCACATTGCACATACATGGCTGCAAATGGTCAGGTACTATTAACTTAAAGGTGGCCTAAGGTTGGTTTATCTCCATGGTCCTTTAAGCAAAACAAGGTTTATATGTCCCTCATATTTGATCACCATGAATTCATTTTATTGTGGGTATACAGATGTAATTAATGTATCTGTTAGATGCTTGACCACCCAGTTAATAAAGGAACATGCAGCCGGCAAACAGCGAATAGTTGTTGAATATGTTGAATACTTGTTTTTTAAACGGCTAAATTCCAACAAAACAGAATATTTAGTTACATAACCTTTTTTTCCATCTGACATCTTGCAAGAAATACAGTTTACAGTTAACAGAATGCAAATGTGTATGTGTGCACTAGGCACACAACCTCAAGGCGGTAATTCCAATTTTTCCAAAAGGTGCTGCAGACGTTTTAGGAAACTCCGCTGCCATTGTGCAAGTGCTGAATATCATTTGATGTATTTTTTTTAATTGCTGGTGGATGAAATGAAGGAAAATGTCAAGCTGTAGAAAGATAGCATTTAAAATCAGATGATAGTTAATCAAAACCATTGTAGGATGAGAGATAGCAGCCCATGTCACCCTCCCAGCAAAAAATAAAATAAAAAATGAAAGCCCGCTATCTTGAAGAGCCATTGAGAGCTCTTGACAGTGATGGATCCTCACCTGATCTGCTCTGTATTATCAACCTTGGCCAGCGGGCAAACAGTATATACATCTTACAAGCTGCCCTGGTGTCAACACACTCCAAAGTAAGTATTGGCTTGAGCATCATGGAGAGACATCTCCAGGTATGATATGGTTTTACAGCGTGCCGTATGTTTTGTAACGTTAAAGACCTGAGGCGGTTTGGGAACATATTGGTTGGTATGGTAAAAAAGTATTGTTAGTTATTTGTTAGTATTAAAGTGTTTTTTCTCGTTTCAAGGACCGTTACAACATCCACACACCAGTACTTCTTTCCATTCTATAATATATTTTTAGTTTGAATTCACTTTTCTTATGATTTATGTTTTTACTTTTCATACGTTAGAAAAATCGAAATAAAAGTGTGGCAAATGGTCAAAGGAATGTAGAAAACAAGCCATTGTGGTGCCTCTGTGAGATTGTGCTTAGGCACAGCAGTGCCAACATCATAATCACTTGTAAGTGATGTTATTTGTCTTTAGTGAGGATGCAAACATTTGGTGTTGCACTAAAAACAAAATATAAATCGGGTGGATGTGATGTCCATAGGTCTGTACGTATCTGGTCACAAACCAAAAGTTTTGGAATTGTTTTTAGTTTCAAGCTTTGCTGGAGTCCGCAAATTTATTAAAACGTATGCTCAGCTTGAATATCTTTAAGAATTTTTTTTTTTTAAGACCTTTTTTATAATATCATCAAAAACGTCAATGTCATAGTGGAAAATCAAACTTTCACTCTGAAACGGATGTCTTGTATTTGGGGCCAATATAGTACAGTATTTCCTAAACAAAACACAGTAGACTCAGACATTCCATGCTTGCCATATTCACTTCATAACCTTTTTGCAAAGTGCAATTTCTTTTTGGAAGCTCGCTGATTCATTCATGAAATTGTTATTATAGCCTGTTCCTATGGGGAGTGAATGGCCACTATGTCACATCATTAACACCAAATAGCCATTTGGCCATTCTATTTCTGAATTAACCCTGGATGAGGTGGGTGTAATGGTTGTTATGTGGGAGTGATGGAACATTCAAAACACATTGTGAGGGCAATTTCATTTGCACTCACGGCACATGGTTCAGTTCTGGCTGGACAGGCTTGTTGTGGTTCTGTTTTTCTGGGGCCCTGAGAAGAGGGGGAAAACCTGGCCTCTCTTGATTTAAGGGAATAATAGGGGAGATTGAAGTCCTGCACTGCTTCACGTTCAGTCCAACGTTTGGGAACCCTGTAGCCTCTTACAAACACACTATGTTAAACTTAGTCTGACATTAATCTTGTGGTGAAGAATCTGTTGCAGTTTGGGCTTCAATTACTGCACAGTTGTCTCTTTTCTTCTATCTCGTACTACCTTCAGGCATTGTTGTGATTGTCTTGATACCTGTGGGGATTATTGTTTTACAAACTAAAGCTGCAGTAAGTCTGCACAGCCTAGATGTAATACTAATCCTGCATGCATCAATTCAGACCTGCGACTTATCTTGGGTATTAAGCTCCACACGGGCAGCTGCACTTATGAAGTGCAGGCTCTTTCATTCTGCTACATGATTTGATACTTGGATAAGATAAGAGGATGATTACATTTTTTTTAGATACACTTTCTGCTGTTACATAGCAAGACAACATCAACAACCAAATATCTAAAACCACGGTCAGAGAACAGAAATCATGCAGATTAATGTTCTACCTGTTGAAATGATATGCACTATTATGGTCCTTGTGTTTGTCTTATATTGTACTATGAAAAGGCCTGGTCACCATTTCAAGCTAAACATATTGAAAGCTATGTATGCACATATAACAATCATTACAAGAGAGGAAAAACAGGTTGAATTGTAGACGAACAACTCTCAAGTGCAGCACCGCTGTGTCTGCCCAACTCCCCACCTTGTCCCTAAAGTGAGTGCGTGTGTTGTTGAAGGTGGTCCTGGTGTTTTCTGCCTCGAGCTCCAGTCACGCGTTTATTCCCACCCAGTAGCGCTGTGTACCCACGATGGCCCCACGAGGGCCCCGGGGTGCAGCGTTCACTCCCGGCGACAGACCATATCCATCATCCTCGACAATATGGACGCTGCCCTTCAACACTGTGTTGTACAGATCCATTGACTTGTTGATCCAGTCCACCTTGGCAGGGTTGAACACATCCATGCCGGTATGTGTTTATGTGCACTCACGTGCAGTAATTGAAAATTAGCCTGCTTCTGGCCACATGAGGCTCTGTACGCATTTGGTGCTTATTTCCACTTTGATTGTTTTAAAGATTTCTTAAATTGCTACATGCAAATGTTTCAGAAATACTGCCATTATCAAGACAGTCAATGAAGAGGCATCTGTGCGTTTACACTGTGCTCACTACTGGCAGCGTCACCAAATCCTACAGATTGACACACAAGTCTGTTTGCATGACAAAAATTAAAACTACGCAACATGAATGTTTCCTCTGTTTTATTGAGTGTTGGATTGTGCGTGCAGGAGACTGATACTGACAGCTTTACAGCATGTTTTAGAACCTTATTGTTGTCTCTCAGGACATTTATTTGTAGGGACACCAAATAGTTATTAGCCAACTGCTGATTGAATTTGCTGATTGAAAGAATTTGTACCACAGTGCATTGCTGCCACCTAAAAGTTTCTGCTATCAACTGGTTAATACAACACATTCAATAACACAAGCTGTCTGCCAGCTGCTCACTGATCTGTTCTGAGCTCTCTTCACTTTTAAAAATATTTTTTTCAAAAGCTCCTGGAAAGTGTCAGGCATAAACTGACACAGGTGCATCTCAAAGCTCCGGTGTTTAAGATGCAAGCAATGCCTGTTAAATGTATGAATTCACTTACTGTAGATCTCACCAAAACAAAAACCAGGAGTACCAGCGTGGTAACTGAATCTGCAGCTTAGATGAATATCATTCTTTAAATATATTGACTTGGCTGCTTATGATTAGTGAGTAGGCATCTTCTGATGCTGAAAACCAGATCAAGTACAATAAATGCAAGTTCAGTTGATGGAAACCAGTGATAATATACAATAACGTCATTAGCACAATGATTACATTAAAGTAAAACACATTCCAGAAGGTACATGAATTAAATAATAAACATATGCCATACACATGCCAGCAAATGGAGCCTGTTTGTTTGTTAGGCAAGTGCACAAGAGAGGAGAGTAATGGATGGAATGTAACTCAATCAAACATACGAGTCCTTACAATTTAAATGTATCTGTGTTTCAATAAAGACATGCTGGGAACTGTTAGATGTCGAGTTCTCAGGCTGCTGTGTTTACGTTGGTGAGTTCATTTTGTTATATCTGTTATTTCCAGTGTTTGTGTTGTTTCTAGTGTTTAGCCAAGTTCAGCCAATTGTGTGCTCGCTGTGTCTTTATATCAAGCATAGAAACGTGTGCAAAAAGTAATATCCATTTTCCCCTCTCTTGGCAAGAGAGCGAATAACAATATTTTACAGAATATTATTTTATTGATTTAAAGATAGATAAGATCAAATACAAATGGAAGAATTTTTTTGCATTGTCAAAACTAAAATCATCATCACAAAATAATTTGTCTTGGAAGTGAGAGCCTTGCTCATTAGGTTACAGCACTGAGCCTTTGTGAATGACATATCCAGACACGGAGGACGAGATATTTGATTATGATGACGCTGTGTTGGGGGCCACACGCCACCTGTTCTGCTGTTGTAGGGCAAAGCTTCTCTCTCCTCTTTCCTCATGTCATGTTTTTGCAAAATTTACACACACGGGAAGGAGAGCCTCTAACATTCATCTCAGCAGTGATGGCATCTATATTAAGATGACAAATTTGTTTCTGTCACCAGATGACGGACTGGGACTACATGTCAAGACGCAGGTGAAGTCAGGAAGACAATGATTTGTGGCCAAGCCGCATATCTTTTGCTCTTGCGCCGTCTCTGTGTTTGTCAGCTATTTTTAGTTTTTGAGGGAAGGGAAGTCGAAAATGAAGAATTTCATAGTCCCTTTGGGTTGAACCAAAACGGTTTTCCCAAAATGTTTAGTGATTTATGTTAGCATTTAGATAGAAATCGCCATGATTACAAGCCATTCTCTCGTAATTGTTATTCCTCCCTCACTCGCTAGCTTATCCTTAGTGTATGATATTCCTGCAGGGCAGTTCTCTGCTCTCAGGCCAGATTACTAACAAGGCGAGCTACAGACGTGCACACAGCTCCCGATTCGATTTCAGATAAGGAAAATATCAGGGCATCCAGAGGGGAAAATGCTTCAATGAAGACAGATTTCATTTATCTGAGATGTGTGAAAGCAGGGGTAAGAGGGGGGGGACAAAGTCATCCATGTAATATATTTCTATGGAGCCGTGTTTATGCATAAGCAACAGAGAAAAGAAATGAGAGAACAAGAGGGGGTTGCGTAGGAGGTATATGGAAGCAGATAGTGTTATGAATTTCATATTACGATTTTATCATTTAGAGCATGTAGCTAGCGGAAGGCATCCAGCCTTTGCTTATATAATCTGGTTGAAGCTGTTTATGCTTCCCAGCAGCCTCTCAATGCACTCTGAGGTGACTACAGGCACTCGTCCTTATTGTGTGCATATTATTCACATGTCTAATGAATAATACGTCTGTCTGGCTCATTAGAAGTCAAAATATCAACTGTCTCGGGTAGTACTAAGGGTGGAACCGGGCAGTAGTCCCACCTGGTTCACTCTGAGTCATTGAGTACCATGGTGATAGTGTGACGGCAGCCGCTGGCTGGGAAATGGACTGTGCTCCCTCCCACGCAGCGGGACATGGTTACCTTGGTGCCTGGGCCACAGCAGTGTTGAATTTTCATTAAGCCCGTGCGGATGACTGTTCCTGGAAAAATAAGTTAAACGTGGTCCTGCGAGGCAACTGGAGAGAGACCTACAAAGCTGCGCAGCATTGCCTCGAAGCAGCCACATTAAAAGGAGTCCAAACGAGTTTAATGAGGGCACAGGTATTTGCACAATTTGCAGCAGTTCTTTATTTACCTCATATCCACTTGTACTGTTAAACTTTGCACTCTTACATTAGCCCCTACCTGTCCCTTTGTGTCGCTCTTTCACACAGGATAGCTTTTCTGGGCCGCACGCGCCAAACTAGCAATTTCCCTGTCACTGGTCTCTCATTCCAGAGCCTTTTTGTTACATTTCTTTTTCGTTGTCAGAATCACTTTTTACCGCATTGAATCTTTTGACTTTCCTCCCACATTAAGAAATGCATTAACACACTGTTGCATTAGCAAAAACCTTTACACACCTCAGAAATAGTAAAACCCAATCCTCTGTTGAGGACGTCCACATTAACAGAGAAGTGTTTCTGGACCGATAGGATCCACCTGACGGTTGACATTTAAAGAAATGAAATATTCCCTGTTTGTTTCAGTGTGAAACTGTGCTTGTGTGTGTCCACGCTGTCCGCTGTGAGCGCACCGGGTGCGTGAAGCGGCCTCCCAGCGCCTTGTTAGGCTGTCTGGGTGCAGCGACTTAAGCCTTGAGGAGGATGTACGGCAAGACAGAAACATGTCGGGGCCTGGAGAGGAGGTGGAGAGCCTCCGACCATTCCTTTTTTTAATGACACTCTGATACTCTGCCTGAGGTCCAGTCGCAGCAGCAGCTGCTTTGTTTTAAATAAAGCAAAGCCTTTCTCCCAAAAGGGATTTCCTCATAACTTCAAGGGAAAACAGCTGTCCACC
Source organism: Gasterosteus aculeatus (assembly GCF_964276395.1). Taxonomy (NCBI): domain Eukaryota; kingdom Metazoa; phylum Chordata; class Actinopteri; order Perciformes; family Gasterosteidae; genus Gasterosteus; species Gasterosteus aculeatus. The sequence goes on along the minus strand of NC_135693.1, from coordinate 9,200,901 downwards.
ATGGCCAGTTTAACGCTACAGCATACACAACTGGAAAGAAAAACACCAAACAGTGAGGAGGAGATGCCAATTACTTTGAGTTGATTACCTTTGAGAAATGCCTTCATATTTCTTTGCATGAATCCTCAAGTGGTCTGAAGAACCACACTACCTGCAGAGTGTCCTCAGTGGCTCGTAAGAAGCAATCAGGTGATTGTTTCAGAAATATCTGAACAATCATTTTGCCGGATAAAATAATGAAGCAGGCGGCATAAGTAAGCTTTTGCATTTATTTTTGTTTATTGACTGATATTTTCTGAAAGTTCCAGCTTTGAAGCTTTCTTGATCCATTTACAGAGAATTGCAGAATCCGATGTAGATTTTCTTCAGCGGCGCAGCAGAGAGTTCAACCATTTCTTCACAGCGTTTCTTCTCCTAGTCCTTCTCACTCTGTTTCTCTTCTGTTGAGCCCCCCGTGAAGTCCCACATCAGAGCTTTTGTTTGATGAAAACAACCAGCAGTAGGGAGATTGTGGGAGAAGGACAGGCAACGGACTCAGTCTTGAAGGCCCACACGCCTTCATTATTCAGTTGGAATCTATTGAGCATCTGGGACTAAATAATTCATCAACATCGACCTAGTTGCAGGGTGCAAAGTTAGGTACTTGGATGTCATCGGACGTTCTGATAAGAGCTGCTGCTGCAGCGTGATAGCAGCCATGGTTAGATTCATGCCGTGTCTAACCGCGAGCCGCTTCTATCTGCCATGCCATCTCTCTCTCTCGCTGGCACACTAATGATGTGTTGCGGCTGCAGGAGTGTGAGGCTTAGGACAACAAACTCCTCCCAATTAGTCTGTGCAGACTACAACTCTGGTCAGAGCTGGACACTAGCGGGACACTATCGTAATTCAGAGCCAGCATGAGAAATAATGACAAACAACTCGGACAGGAAGGTATATGGAGAATTCTAATTCCTCTGCTTTTAGAGGCATTTGGAGCTTTGGCAAACATATAAGTGACACCTATAGCTTTGGCTTCAAAGAGTCCTGAGTGTAACCGTGATATGATTTGTCTGGGATTATCATAATAGAGAGAGAGAGAGAGAGAGATAATGGGGGAAAAAACAACAGGAGGACAACAAGTATGTTTTTTTAAGATTAATGTTTCTGTCAGAAAACTTTGAACAGAAATCTTTTCTAGTAGATAATCTCAGCGTTACAATTAGTGAAGCAATAATATTCTAGCAAACACACTCCATTTGTAAAAAAATGTAAAAAGGCAATATAATTCAACAACCTGATCTGTTGGCATTTGAAGTGGGATAAGAATAAAACCATCATTACCAGGGCTATGATAATTAACAGTGTACATGTTACATCAAATGGCTTGTGTGCATTATGAGCAAATGAGTTGTGCCATGGAAATGAAGGATGTTGGGGCCCTTAACAAGGATCAGACAGAAAGATGAGAAGTTATGAGGGAGAATCTGCATGTTTGCTTGCAGTTTAGTAGACAGAGAGGTTGTGTATTTGTCTTGATAGTGTGGAGTGAAGCCGTTTTCTGTTTTCAATCAACACAGAATTTACCGACTCATCATATCACATCATTTCTGGCGTTTGGAAAAAAGTAAATGGATTTACACAACGTCTTGACAAGCACCAGAAAACCGTGTTTCAGTTAACACTCATCGAATGTATTATTGTTCCAGATGGAGAGAGAGGGAGTCCTGCAAAACACAAGCTTGTATTGGACAAAAACAGGGCTTACAGGGGGAGAAAAAAGCCAAACAGAAATGGAGTGGGGCAAATAAAAACAGCAAGCGTCCTCAGTGGACTACATAACCGGGACAGCAGTGGCATGGTTCAGATGAACCCTTCAGATGCCTTCAGTGTCCTCCTGACTTTCAGCTCGTCTCCGAGGAGACGTGTTGTGTGCCAGACAGAATTCACCAAATTAGACCTGAGAGAAAACAATGTGAAAACCCAGGGTCTCTCCGTAGAAACATGCCGACCGGTTATCACAGCGAGGGTTCTCTGGCTCTTGAGCACCTGGTTAGCAGCCCACGGCCTCCACTCCTCTCCACGCCGGGATGAAGAGGGGGAGAACACGCGGAGAATTGTACCAATGTATGGCGTTATAGTAAAGTCACCTGATCCATACAGCATATATCAGAGCGTGGCATTTGACGGCGAGTAGTTGAGCGTTTGTGGGCAACAGATAAGTGTTTTGTGGTGGTTGTAGATAACCGGATGACACTGCTGACTAAGCCTTAGTGAGCATGAATGTAGACCGTGGCTTTAAAGGGACATCTCATTAAGGAAGTCTGTCATCAATCGTCAGCGATCGAAAACCACCATGACAGTGTTAAAGAAAGCGCCGGGGTGCCTTCGGCTGAGTCAGGTTGGAATTTCCTGGTCCACCTCCCCTTTGATGGTTCAATCAGTGCATCGTCGAAGGTCAATCAATAGCTTTACCCATCTAGGAAGTCCCAAAAGATTTGTTTTTATCATCTTGTCTTTGTATATAAAACTCCCCCAACACCTAAAGAATTGCAAATGACACTGGGCTTGAAAACTATGAACATTTCAAACACTAAAAGCATTTACTCTCTCCAGTCATTGTGTGTTTCATACTCCCAACTGTCTCCCCAGGTCTACATCTCATAGGACTATGTTCTCTGCTGCTCCCGGCAGGCAGATAAATGAGCTGTGCTTTAGGTTCACCGTGGTTTCAGCACTTTACCGCTAGATTAATGATGCTTTGCAAGCCCAAAGCCTTTGCTTTTAGCATTTCAGAAGTACCGCCATAAAATGAACTACAGGTACATCTTGTTTATCCGCTTATGTATTGGGACTGTCTTTCCTCGGGGCATGATGCTTTGCACATCAGTGAACTTGACTCTGAGCTGAGCTAATGAACTCTCCAAAACACGCACAATTTTTTGAGGGGAAAACATAAAAAAGACAGTGATATTTAGATATAAAAACCTTGTTTATCTTTAACTCAGAATCAGAGCAGTGTCAAAATCTCCTAATACACAGACCGTGTTATTTCTCCTTTGAAAAAAGACAGATGTGTCTTTTCCAGACATCCCAGGTACCAGTCATTTTTTATCACAGTGGCTAAATTGCACGGTAAGCCCGTCACACAGCCCCCATAGTCACAGGTTAAAAAAAAAGTCAAGCATTGGAGGAGGACACCATGAATTGGTAATGTTATTGCATTTCAACCGGGTCATGACCACATCAAATGTTGAACTACACACTAATCCTGCCTGGCGGACTAACTCCCAGCTAACATACAAAATCACAAGAGCGTAGATTTGTAGGCTTACATACACTATACACACGAGATTCATTTAAAAGTAAAGGATAGGGTTGATATTTTTATAAGATTTAAAAAGTATTGGATTTAGAAGTGGCTTAAAGGCACATTCAAGCCACACTTTGACAGGCCTTGTCCTTGGAGGGTGAAATTGTATTTTTTATGGTGGTACAATACAAGTATACATTGCGGCTGTTGCTTATTTGAAAACCTCAATCAAAGTGCAACGACATTATGTATGTCTGAGTGATGCAAAAAGGGCAGATCTTGCGTAGCCGTTTTTTTCTTGAAGTAAGGAGAGAATGTTATTTTCCACATATTAAATACTGGATTCCATGTCTGGACCTTTGATTATATAATCGAAGTATAGAGAAAAAACAATCAATTTACGTTATTGTATTATGCTGCTGTGATGAAGTTGAAAGCCTCTGGCTGTATAGCTGTCTAACCTGAATGAGGGAACCTGGACACAAACATGTTAATATGAACAGGCATACACTTCCACTGAGGTTATCCTATAGGGAGTAAACCTACTACTCCCACATCACATTGCTTCCTCTTCCCCATTTGCAAATAAATTGGAAGGACAGAGTCTGAGACAGAGAGAGAGAGACTGGTAACGTGGGAAGAAGAGAGAAGGAGTATCGATTACCTGATTCCCGTTCCTCTGCCAGTGAGTACAGAGTGTCAACATCTCCCGCCAGGAAAAACAAATCACGCGGCTGAAGTGATGGATGTGGCACTCCGAGATCCGGGGGTTTTGCCATCTGGATGGCCGACACTGTATATCAGCCTCATGCACAGCAAATTAAATATACATTTGGACGTCTTCCCCGGGCCTGCACGGATGCACCAAAAACAGCCCCTCCGCCACAACTCCCTTAATGGGTTTGATCTATCATTTCCAGGTCTATTATGTAAAAATTATGTTGGACCGTGTACCGAATGCCCAAATGATGTTACAGTCACAACGGAATTGCATTATATGAAGCCAAATGGCTGTTAGGCAAATGACATCACCTTTAATTTCCTTAAAATGAGTCAATACTAATCCAACTTGCAGATCTAGTTTGATGCACAGTCAAACATCAGCAAAATAATGGAACAAATCGAATAAAACCTGAGGTCCATCTTCAATTTCGGGGCTTATGCCTTTCTCACTTCTTATATTATTTTGTGGATGTCGTACATATCCATACTAGAGAATGAATGTGCAACAAATAATGCCAATCTTCTACACAGGGTTCTAAAAAATAGTACAAAGTGGGTATTTAGAGGTGCAAGGCTACATGTATAGCAGCAGGTTATTCTGTTTAGCAGAAACTCCAAGTGAAAATCAAAGCCAGCCCCGAAGACGCTGCTTTGCTTAAATGAAATGACATGATCTTTAATGCACAGCTGATCAAATTGCCTGCAGTAATACTATAAAAAACAATGCAGTGAAATGTTTTAAAATATACTTTTTTTTCCTGGTCTTTTGTTTGCTCCCCCCCCGTCCTAAGAGTGGCACTTTTATTGTGTTGGTTGGGTGATCACTTTCATTGAAAAAAGTTAAACGGATTTCGGTGTGTAATAATAAAACACTTCAGTCCAGCACATGCAATCGTTCAGGTTTTTATTTTTATCCTGGAAAGTATGTTGATGAAGTCTCCCCCCGCACTGCCCTTTGTTTTCCCATCTCTCTCTCCGAGCCTTCACGGTGGCTTGTCCTCTAAATGTCGCGGGCGTGCCGCGACGCCTCTCAACCAATCGGTTGCCGCGCGATCCGAGCGCGCGAGTTGACAACTGTGCCGTGAACTTTAGCCTCCGCTCTTCCTGGATAATCAGACCTCGTTTCTGTGAGGACCGTGCGGCCTGGAAAGCAGTGCAAAGGCGGCATGTGACGGACAATTCCAGCAGCCAAACAGTGTGTCTGTATGGATTCACATCTCATCTGCCGCGCTGTCCTGAACCTAAACTAACCCGCCCGGAAACAACCTCTACTCGCAGCTCGGAGTCAGAGCGTGTTGATGCGGATAAGTATGTTTGGTCCTCATCGCGCTGCTGTGTGCTTCTCTCTTTTACAGACAACCGACGACCTGCTGGTGGCGTCGGCCGAGTGTCCGAGCGACGATGAAGACATTGATCCCTGTGAGCCGAGCTCAGGTGGGTTAGGTTAGTCATCTTTTTTTATTCTACTTCTCTCTGGGTGTGTCACTGTGTCTTGGTGTGTTGTAGTCCACCTCCACAAAGACGCTCTGGGTTAACACGCACTGTTTGAGGGAGCAGAGTGGAGCTTTTGTTCGAGCTCGAACACTCGGTTGAAACCGACCGCATGATACACCAATCTGGGAAGTTTACATCCTGCCACACGTTTTGATTTTACTGGTTCTTTTATTTCAATGAACAGGAACAGAAAATATAAATGCAGTTTAACGTTTACTTCCTTTTTAATGTAAAAAGTCTTGTAATGAACTATCTGAATATGGAAAATATGCTTCTAGCATTTTAACTGCAACGCTTAGAGCGATGGTTAATATTTTTGAGAAATGCAACCTATTTTGCTTTCTTGCTGAGTTTTAAATAGGATCAACATCTCTCATATGTGTGCCCTACATGTGATGCTACACTCAGCAGACGGTTAGCTACCGTAACACCAATGTTGGAAACGGGCCACCTTTTAGTCATTTATGACACAGTTAATAAAAAAAATAAAAAATACATTGACCAAATTGTTAAACTATTTTGTAATTTTTTTTTTTTTAAATATATTTTTATTTTAACCAGTACTTTGAGACTAGCTCTGAGTCTCCAGTCTCTGATAATTGAAAGCATAACTAGTACTCTGTACTGCTTAAGGTGTTTTCTTTGTCAAAGAAGTTGGTGTTGCCGTGTTTTAATTGTTTACCATTTCATGGTAAATTTCATCATTGTCAGTACACGGCATTTTCTGATGCGCAAACAGAGTTCCCAGAAAGATGGAAACCGGGAATTTTTAAATTATCAGACCAAAGTGACTCCAATGCGTGAGTGTTAACCCAGAGAGAAGTGTGTGTGTTCCCACTGCTGCGATTTACAGCGATAAGTTCATCCTTTCCTTCACTATTGTTCACGTGAGGTGCAAATCACGTCCCTTTGACTACATGACTAGTGCACATATTAGCATAATAGCATGGGCCTCTTAATACAAACACATTTTTGTCCACAGTTGTTATTGTTTGTTAAAGACGGCTGTTATGTTTAAACACAAGGAAGCACTCTAAGTTCCCTCGGTTGTTTTTAAGAGTTGCTCTGAGAAACTGGGATTGTATATTTGTCTGTTCCCTGCTATGCTGCCAAACGTTTAATCTCCTGCCTTGCCACAAAACAAAAAGGCAATTAAGCCTCACCTCTGCTCCTGTCTTTGAAAGAATGATTTTCAAATGCGTTTTGAAGTGATGAGACAGAGAGAACAATTAAGTCCAGACCCAAGGCTCCCCACTCCATCTAGACGTGCTATCGATCAGTATGTGGTCATAAAACCACTAAATTAATGTCTGCCCCACAGCCAAGACTATCAACCGGTGCTCCAGCGCGTCCTGTTCCGTTGGCCTTCCACTAGCAGATTTTGATTTCGCTAACTCTTATATTATTGCACATTAGAGTGATATTCCCATCGGGATTCATCACAATCGGTACTTCCAACGTACATCAGCCAAGTGTGTGAAATACCACACACACACACACACACAGGGGATCGGTGTGAGGACTGATTCTCACCAGCAGCTTGCTTTAGGATCTTTTTTGACAAGTGCAATCTGCCAAAACATCGGTAGCGCACTGTTCGATGCTCAGGGACGCACACTCCCCGAGCAAAGTATCCCTCTCCTTCTGTGATCACTGAAGGGGATTTGACACCAGAGCTGTGGGCTCCCAAGGTGAAAGCTGTCCAACACCGTATCCTGATTAATATCTCCAATCTGAGCGATTCACACGCTCTGCCAAGCTCCCACCACATCTCGCACGGGTTCGAAGAAGAATAAACAAACCGCTTTCTGATGTTCCTGTTCAGCTAATTCCTTTTAGTGACACAAATGATGCATCGTTTAAGTCTCTTCCTTCCTTGAAGACTCCAAAACCATGTGCTCAGACTTTGCCTCGCATGTTACCCGTATGATAATGTGGGTGCATAAGTCATCCCAAGGGGGTGAGTTTTGAACCAGGACTATGATGTCAGCTAACTGTGACCCGAGGTCAGCTTTAGATCATTCCATGTGTCACCCGGAGTCCCTCGGCAGTCCCTATCAGCAGTTGGTGACATCTATGGCGTAAACTTCCTCATTCCCATGTTGTGTTTCTCTTGGAAATACCACGGAAAGCCAGAGATTATCACCAGGCAGGACTCAGATTAGATCATACTGCAGCAAATTGAATTGCGTCCTCCCCACCCAAACAGAATCAAGATACCAGGGAGGGGGATACACAGTTACGTGACGCTATAACACATCTGAAATCTCTGAAAGCATATTTTACACATAAAATATGTGTAAAATATGCTCCCATATGATCTCACCTTAGACAGAACGGTAAGAGGAGCACTAAAGAGCCTTCATGGGAACGTCTGATTTTAAAGAAATACTATATTAATCCTGACATTTAGCATAAAATAATCCCTTTTTCACAAAAAAGTGTTCATTTAAAGGCCATGGTGACGTGTGGGCCAATCATCTGGAGAAAAGTGCTCAGTTAGGTGAAAATAGACCGTTTAGAAATCTGTCGAGATGGTGCTGATTTTCAAGTACCGACCTCGGTCTTCGTGGGGAGAGTTAATCGAACTGGTTCTTGCCGAGCTGCTTGAGGTCAGCTGGAACGGATGTCTCTTACCTTACTGCTTCATTTCATTTTAGTCGTGCGGGCCATTGATGGAGAGCACTGCTTGCACAGTGACCCGTCACCAAGGTTACCATTCAGCTGCCTTTGTTCCACATTAATTGGCGTTTCCCTTGAGTGTTCTTGCTGCTAAGCATCCTTTTTTGTTCAAATAAACAAAATTCCAATCACCAAGTTCGATCATTTATGATATACACTGTTGGAAAACAAATTCATACGGTCAGTTATTAAAGGAAATATATTGTATTTCCCAAAAATTCTAACTACCCCTTTAAGTATGTTAGGTTCAAACATAACATTATTTATGGATTTTTAACCGCTATAGAGGATTTATAGTTGATTGGTGTAATTATGCCGTCTTTAAAAGGGGAATCTTATTATACCATCCCAAAATGGTGCTTCCATAATTGTTTCTGGAGAAGAAGACAAAATGATATGGAAATATGTGTATGTATATGAGTATATGAGTTTTGGTATTCACACCCTTTTGTGAGTCAAAATAATCTGTTAGTGCTTTTATTCTTTGCTCCCGTAGCCCTTCACTCTCGATTGCCCAGAGGCAGGTTAAGGTCACTCACCGCTTGAATATTTGCTCTCTCATCTTTGTCCATTCTCAAGCCTTCTGCAGGGACACAACTGTATCAGCTGCTAAAGTGTCTGACATTTGCTTTTAGTAGATTCAATTTATGCTCTGGGAAACAATACATAGAGTGAACTAATAAATCACAGTGGAAATAAATTCTCAATGACGGGAATGCAGCCAGCCAGAGGAGGACAAATTAAAGTAAATTATTGTTTTAAAAGTAGCTGTGAGATTAATGAAACATTAAGAGCACAGTTCTGGTTTAAGAGGTCACTGCCCACATTTAATAGGTTATTCAATCATACCCAGCTGGAGCTCAGTGTGTGATCATCCCATTCTTTGCTGAGCACAGTGGCAGGCACCTTGCATGGCAAAAGAATGCCTTCAGCACTGGTTTAAAAAATGAAAAAGCCTTCTGAAGACTAGATGTCCATTGAATGTGACCGGAGCTCATACCCATCAAAAAGCATTGACCTTGCAGCAACACACACGCTCTTTTTGCTAAAATAATTGCTGTATACTTTGCCGATTTATTCAGACAATCGTATGGAATTCTGACATTTTTGTTTTTCAGTGCTCTTTCAGTGGGGATTATGCCATCCAAGTCTTCTTCCTAAGTTCTATTTCAAATGATCTGAGAGAAAACAGGATTTCACACTCACTGTCAGTCTGTCTCTTTACTGATCCCACCGTATTTTTATTTTCAATAATTTTCATGTTTTCTACCACACATATTTTGGGTGTGCTGACATTGATGCTAACACAATGTGTCAGTTTATATGTCTAAGTGGGGCATGAAAGACTTTTCTTTCCAGAGAAAATAAAAGAAGCCCAGCCAAAGGTCAGTTATATTAATGATGAAGGAAACTGGGGCGTGTAAATAATACCCAACAATTCACAGTTGACCAATCAGTAAGTTTTCTAAAGATGCACTTTAATACTGAATTTTTCCTAATTGACCTCTCTGTCTAGCAGCAGTATGAAAGACTCATCAAGGAACCTACTGTCTATTTCCAAGCCAGAAAAGTAAAATTGTGTGCTACCATATTTCAAAACAGTTGGAATTGTTGTTGTTGAAATGTTTAAATTACACTAGTGCAAGTCTTTAGTTTAGAACTGAAAGCTGTTGATCTCAAGGAATATCTTTGTAGCTATACACCCACTGTATGTATCACAAATATGGACCCAAAGAACATGTAACATAATCAAGAGATTAGCTTCAGACCTGTGATGCTCAAGCTGAGTAAGTTTCTTTCATCTCACCTCTTTAAGCAGAGCCCTTTAACTGTGCCGTGTCTTTCGCTGGGCTTATTCAGACACCTTTCAATAACCCCCACTTGCGCACTCCGCTCTCTGTTCATCAGTAGAAGCAAAGCTACTTCAGGCTCACACATGCATGCTGTCATCAGGCGTGCTGCCAGCGTGTCACAAGTACAGGGTGGCTCGCATCACTTTTTCCGAGGACATTGAGATAATCAAAGAGGCATCGGGGATTTTAATAAGTGTTTTGGCTCCGCTGCAGTTGATACAGTGACCTGTCTAGAGACTGATCTCAAACTACTTGATGGCTCTGACAGCTCGTGATTACAGCTGGATACGTGAAGTAAGAAGATGGTATAATCTGGCTGAATAACGGCAATGTGTCACTGAGCATGCCAACTAAGCCTGGAGTCGCTCTCAAGGCCTCCCGCAGCCTCCCACAGCCTCCCGCAGCCTCCCACAGCCTCCCACAGCCACACCTACTCTTAAAAGTAGATGTGGCTCCTTAACGCGGCACGGCGCGCGACTCATGTTTGTCCACCGTTGCAGGTTGGAGAGGGCCGAGTTCACGCCTCATCGCCTTCTTACTCCAAACAACTTCTATCTTGTAATAATGTTTGCCTGATGCAAAACTCAATTTGCAAAGATTCACTATGAAGTATCATCCACATGTACATGAAAGGCCAAGCCCAGTCTGTCCATTCAATATATCCTAAGTAGTCCCGGTTGCTTCATTGCCACTAGAAACGAGCTGCACTCACACCTGAAATAACCCCCACTTCTCTCTCATCCGTGGGCTCCCGTCAGCTTGGAAGCCTGATACCAATTACCAAACAAATGAACCCTACCACGGGACACAAATGAGAAAAAATTGTCTTTAAAGAGGACCATTTATTCAAATTCCGCCTGGCAGTCTGGAATCTCTGATCCCATTCCTCTCCTTGAGAGCAAAAGGAGAGAAATCACATCAGGCACTGCATAGGCATTTACATGACATTTAAATGGTTCTATATCTGTCATTCTAATACATTAAGAGGCCCATTTGTGTTTCCAACCTTTTTCACTAACATTTATGAACATGGGTCATGTATAGGATTGTCCGTGCTTACAAATGCAGACTGGTGAGAGCAAATAATTGACTAAATGTGACTAAATAACGGAAACATTAGCTACTGTCCTCGTGAATAAAACAGCAAGGCGTTTAGAATAGTCTGAATGTGCTACTTTAATTTCACTCTCTGGGATGCAGAGGAGAAAGTTATTCTTCCCTATATGGCTTCACAACTGCATCCTCACTATTCTGCCACGAAGCCTGCCGCCACTTTAAGGTCATTTTCCCCATGTCTAATTTTACCCTTGGGTAAGCTCAAGTAGAGTGTATAAGAGCAGCCATCACTTTAAACACTTGTTTCAGGCGCTATTTCTTTCTCAGCCTTCATTCTGAGGTGATGGAGTGCTAATAAACAGACAGGCAGATGCATTTTGACTGAGGTCTGATGAGGCTTTCTCAAAGGCCCCGTGTCTGCAACATTGCCTGAACCCATCTTGAGGGAAAGTGGGGCCGGGTGCACAGCCGGATTCATGGTGAGAACAAATGGGCCGCATCGTCGGGTGTATCAGTTAATCTAAAGGAAAAGATCCCTGTGTGCCATCTAAATGCAAGCTAATTAACTGCTCATCTTTTTAAATAAAACATGGCTGTTTTGGTGCTTTGCGAAATAGGCTGTTAGTGCTTGAAATGGTGGTCACTACTTGAATACTTTTATTATTCCACTAATGAACAAAAGATGCGGTCTGTGGATCGAGGCTGTCTCACTGATAAATTCTCTGTGCGAAGGCAGCCTGTGGGGAGCCAATCAACAGATCCAGGCGAGAGGGAGTAACCAAGTCCAGTGCAGGAGGTGTTAGTTCACAGAATGAACAGCAGTGCAACGTGGTTCTGTTACCACATGACTCACTAGCTACCGCACGTCTCCGTTCTGTAGGTGCCAGCAGTATAACCGGAGTTCTCCCCTCCATCACCCGGCTGTGTTATCTACGCTTTCAGCTTTTTGACCCCAGACAAAGGCAAATACGAAAGTTACTCACCAATAATACTCGCAGAAAGACTTGTAGTGGAGGAGCCGTGTCAACCAGTGGCTTCTGCCCACGAGGGGGAGAACATTCTTCACACCTGTCTGCAAGGATAAGTGGGCTTGTCAGAAGCAGAGCTAATCTGTTGCAACGCTCAGTCACACTCGATCCACCAGTGGTACTCTCTGCCTGCCCTTGAACGTCTGCTGGCATCGGATGCATACTTGGGCAGCTGATCAGTCTAACCCTGGTGGAAAACATGTCAATGAACCGCAAACAGCATCTTTTTTTTCCTGACAGAAAGCTTGGAGGACTTTTGCCCTTTGCAGTTTACACTTTTGAATGCCCGTTAGGCACGGACGAGATCTAAGCTCAAATAAATCACACCTTACACGTCGCCGTGGGTCATTTTCTGATAATACACTATTCAAAAGGAATGTTTATTGTTGCTCAGGAGATTAATGCACATACAAAATAACTTAATATCCTAAGGCCATCATGACTCCAGAGAGTCTCACTCAGGTGAGGTCACTGAGGTAAACGGTGACGAGAGCACTCAGAGACATACGGGAGCCGTGTTATAACTTTCAGAACAGGAAGTATGCGTGCTGATGTGCAATAACCGCTCTCTTCACTGGTGGAAACAGTCCACAAGAGTACAGCACGATGCCATCAGTGTCATTGAACACTTACAGTTCTTTAATGTTTCAGCGAAGGATAAAAACAAATGACTTGCAGAATATTTGATCCTTGTTAACTATAAAAAATTGTGTAAGAGCATGGCACAGTTCTTAATATTGTAATTGCAAAAGGAAATCTGCTTATATATTGTGCTCCTTCAACATTGAGAAATAGCCACAGAGTGGTGTTCAGGTGTATAATCTTATTCATTCTGCTTGTCCTTCATGGCTCAGGGAGAAACAACGTTTTCTATACAACGAGGCTCAGAGAAATAGCAAAATAGTCAGAGTTTGCTTCTCTCTTCTTTTTTCTTTTGGATGTAAGAGATGAATACAGAGTTGCTCTCTACCTTGAACACTGAGTTCTTGATTACGAAGAAAGTTATTTGTGTTGAAATATCGCTCGAAGCAAGATCAACGGTTTTAAAGAATGAAGAAACATTGTTCTTGTTTAACGTGGAATTTCTTATTTAAGCTGGTTTGATATCAAAGCAAAAGAATCCACTCAAAGATTTCAATCATTTTTGTAAACCAGTATGTTCTTGAAATAAATTGTCAAAAGAAAAGAACTACAAAATGTGACAGCACATATCAAATTAATATCAAATATTTATTACAGGTATGTATTACTGTATGTTGACAGCTGGCATGATAAATGTAAAATGTAACTTCTTGAAAAATGATCACACATGTCTTCTTGATCAATATTCAATATTCACAAATATTCCGGTGAATATTTTAGGTACTATTACTGTACATGCCATTTGGTTTTGATCATGTATCCATTTTTTAACATGAAGTTTCAATATGTGATTAGTGGTTCACTAAATTAGTATCACTACTACTGTAGAATAAATCATACCCGTCTCAACGATCACTGCGGCTCCATGAACACACAAGGGCAAAAATAAAACTAACTGCTTCTTTTCAAATATCCGGTCAGCCTTTATCGCTGTTGCTCTGTGATATAATGTGGCCTGGCCATGCATGTGCTAAACAAAGCAGTACCGCATTTACCTTCATGTGGTATTCTTGTTTTAATTGGCAGCATTTCCGCTTCAGTATAAAACCTTGTGTACCATTATAACGGTAATAAACGGAGTAAAGAGCGTTTTGCTTCATCGTGCAGGATTCCCGTTGCGATAGTACAGGCTGTTCAGTGCATTACTCAGTAAATGTTCCTGCACACTGTGGCCAACGACAAAGAGCCGCAGCACAAGTACAACACGGCAAAGCCTGCTGAATAACTTTAACATAGCTGAAATGATTCAGACCTACATGGCAACACAGCTATTTATGTGTCAGTTTGTCCGGTATGCAAATCAAAGCGTAACACACCTATGATGCAGACCCAGCTGTAAATCGTTAAAAGGTGTTTTTTCCCAGCGGAATCATATTGCTTTCACTTCTAAATGTTTGTGTCGACTGTTTGGATTTTACAAACGCAACAAAGAGGGCTTACGCTGAAATGATGACTTCTACAAAAAGACGCGGCAGACGTGCCAAGAGGACTGAATAATACCAGGAGGTTGGCGTGTTTTCAGAATATGCTCCATTGAAAGGCATCTTTTCAGAACAGAAGTGAGGACAGCCGTTGGCCAAATCTGCTGAGTCAGTTGAAGACTTGTTTCCCTCTGAAAAGTATTTTCATGCAGTTATGCTGCTTGGAAAGTATAGTGAATGTTGGAAATGTGCTTTGTAAATTCATGACTGGGCTAAATAATGTGCAGGAATAAAGGTATTTTAGCCAATAAGATAAAATGGATCTACTTTTGGCAAAGTCAACAAAATGGTCCAGCCCCTCCATTTATTCAGGGCGTATATATACATATATATATATATATATATATATATATATATATATATATATAGAATTTGTTGAGTAATTTGGTGGCTATTCTGTGAATGTCAAAGGATTCATTTAACTGTGCAACTTTTTAAAGGATGTAATATTCAGAACCTGCCTTAAGGCATGGTGTATTTACTACCACTCAATAATAAACTGTCATGTGGCTCCACACATACTGGGAAAAATGCATCACAACTATAAATCCAGTTATACTTATAGCGAGACAATGTAACAGAGAGTGAGCTGAGATCACTGTTGGTAATCGTATGTCCTTCTCCCATGCAGCCAATCCCACCGGGGGCTACCCGGGGACGCCGGAGGTCTTCCGGGAGTCCAGCAGCACGACGGGGATGGTGGTCGGCATCGTGGCGGCAGCGGCCCTGTGTATTCTCATCCTTCTTTACGCCATGTACAAATACCGGAACAGAGACGAGGGTTCGTACCACGTGGACGAGAGTCGCAACTACATCAGCAACTCAGCGCAGTCCAACGGCACTGTTGTCAAAGAGAAACCGGTGAACACCGCAAAGACCTCAAGCAAGAGTAAGAAGAACAAGGACAAAGAGTACTATGTGTGATTGTCAAAGCTTTGGTCTTTGCCAGACCAACCTGGACATTTGTGCGACAAATCAGGACATCAACATGTGTATAGTATAATAACAAAGATGAACATTATTTAGTCATTTTTCCTACAGGACAATGCTCTGAAAAGTGAATATGAAAAGCGGAAAAATTCTTTAGACTGAAGCACTTGGGACAGTTGAAAAGATTCAGCCCAGATGGAGACTGATAGGAAATGTCTCTGGTGGCCAGAGGAAAATGAACTAAATACATAACTAACATGACAACCAAACAATGGTAATTCATCTGTGACTTGTTTCCTTGGCCAGGATCATGCGATCAAACTCCCCTGTTTCTGGTAAACAGAGGAGCTGAAGCACTTTGAAAAGGGAGAATCAGCATTACAAACTTACTGTTTTCATATACATCCCCTGTGTTTGTGTTGATGGAACTTTTTCTAGAGCAAATGACACAATGCATAAATAGATACATACATAAATACGCCAAACATCTACTGGGGATGAAAAAAAAAAATCAGATGTTGAAGTTAGAAAGAAAAAAAAGTGATGGCCGGCAAAGACTAATACATGGCTGACTAATCTTCTGCGGTGCAAGATGAGAATGGATGGCAGTTTCCTTTGAAAGACTGTGTTTTAAAAGAATATGTCAGAAATCTGGATACCTACGTTTTCAAATGGTGTGAACTCAATGGGAATAGTTTCCTCCTCGTGGGGATGTCTCTAAAGTGATCATTTGGGAGCCATGCACGCAAAAATTATCTTATTACAGTACATATGTTTATATACAGTGCGACCACATCTATATGTGCTTTCTGGACTGTGACAAAGTGGTGTTTTATAGCCTGTTGTATAGATGATGCTAACTATAACTGCTCCTCAACCATTTTGGAATAAAACAAAAAAAAAGACAGAAAGAAGACATAAGTGTTAATAAGTGTTGCTAGACATAGAAGATTTTATGAAGCCATCCTCATTTTTCTCAGTTGGATAATAATGTAATCCTCCCTTGTTTTTTACATGTGTTCCTATATAGTTTTTATACAAATGCCAACCTGACATTGATGGTTCCGGAGCAGTAGTAGCCTAACCATTCCCAGAAACTGCACAAAGCGTTGATAGACGCAGAACGGAGCATGACAACCTTTGTGCGACGCTCTTTTAAGGATACCGGTAGAATCACTGCCTTCCTTCTCAACCTTGACTTACATGACTGAGAACATGAGAGATTTGATGATGATGGATGATGACGATCAATTAAAATAAATAAACTTTTGCTTGTTTTTCAAGTGGTATTACAAGGTTGTCTAATATGTCCTTGGGCTGATGCAAAACCACAGGAAAAAATCTTAAAATAAGTCTCCATTTCAACTGTTCTGTGTTTGTTCTGTCATTCTGTCAGTCAATTCTGCTTTCCGGAGGCCTGTACTTGGAATGAGTATGAGAAAGATGACCATGAACTATAAATAATGATTATAAATTCTCTTTGTTTGCTCTTCTTTTTTTGTTCTTGTGGGTGTTTTATTTACAAATGTTACTCTTCTTGTACTCCACAGAAAGAAATATTTTAAAAGAACTAGTTTTGACCAAACTGAACACCAGACAAAGTGTATCAGATAATTATGCAGGCGTTTGATTTCATTCAAGTATCCTATTCATTATAAAAAAGTATTCTGCTTAAGCATTGCAATGCAATAACATTTAACAGAAAGGAACATTTTGATATTTGGTTTCCTTTTTAAAACCAGAGACTACATTATCCATAATTAGGGGTGATATTTTTATTTAAAAGGTTGGTCAGATTAGATGGTTAGGGTGCAGAGTTACAATAGTTTTCCAGTGTATAAAGAATGTTGTTCACTTTATTAATTAGACTTTGGCTAATCCCCAAATATCACATATCAGCATACACGGGCTTATTGTGTTATTCTGTGCGCGCGGCATCAGCCCTTCAGTTACCAGCTGACGACAACAGCAGCTCCTTTTCAGCAGAAATGGACAACTATCAAAGACATGCATCGTGGAACTTTTGGCATTTTTTAAATAAAATCAAACACGATGTACAGTAAAATTAACATTTAAGAAATATATGAAAAGTACTTCACCTGACTTTGGCAGTAATTAATTAATCGTCATTAATCGATAGCTATCAATTAAATGCAGGCTTTAAACATTCATGAACAAGCAGCTGAGAGTTTGAGAAGCAGCGGAGAAGATTGTGAAGCATTGAAATAAGTTTGCGATAGAAACATCAAACCTATTTACATTTGAAAATGTAATTGAATCCCACAGTTTCATCTCTTCATGGATATCTCTTCCTTTGATAACTTCGGTACCTGGTTGTGTTGTTCTTCGTTGAGGTTCGACCGTTCTTCCTCGTCTTCCTGTCCTCTCTCGAGCGTTCAGTATGGCACCTTTCAGTCTCTTGCTCTCAAAAGTTGCTTCAATAACTCTTCACCACGCTGCTCCAAACCAGGACAGATAAAAACAAAAGTGACTATTTCTTTGCCAGACAAAGGGCCGATGTGGATATCTAAAAGGACAATTGTTAATGTCAAAATATATTTTTATTTATATCTTTCTGATTAGGAAATTATTTTAGATGTATATATTTTGTTTTGTTTTTAACGCTGTATTGAATTGAAAACGGCTTGTAAGCCACCATGTTGCTAAATTAATTGTGAGCTGTGAGCTACTAGGTGACCTTAATGTAGAGGTCAGAAACCCTAAACCTCGTAGAGAAAAGCTCAGTGATAGTCTTACCAAGGATCCGATACAGTCCTTGGCATTGAGAATAACTTGCCGTGAGTTAATATCTAGAATTACTTGTTACATCTACAGTTTAACTGAAGCTTTACATCTTACTTTGAGTCCTTATTAAGTCTTGGATATCTCGATAGTGGGGGAACTGGGATGAAAGCACACATATGCGACAGCCGATGAGTTGGATTAAAAGCCTTGCAGCAAACAGATGCTCAAGAGAGTCCAAACAACTGTCACTGCTTTTTTACGTGTAATGTGTGATATGTTACTAAAATACATATGAAAAATACCTCATTTAAATTGTCTGACGCTTGCTCAAGGACACCTCGGGGTAGCTGCTTGCACACACGACATCACTCATTAGTTTGCATTTAAACTAAAATAGCCCTGTGAAAAATTTCTACGCTGGAGTGGTGCTCAGGACGAGGGAGAAAATGAAATACAAGACAGGAAATCTGCTTCAAAGACCATGAACATTTGACACTATTGGAACTATTGAAAAAAAAAAAAAAGGACCTTTTTTTTTCAAAAGGTTGATCAAGAAGTGAAAAAAAGCCATTTTTCTGCTTTCTGGTGATTCAAATGTTGCTGAATTTGATTGTTGCAGTGGTGTGCATTGCGTCACCTTTTTCATATGTATGTTATGTATATATGTATGTATGTATGTTCTACCCCTGTATAGTTAGGGCGACAGTCATTTCTTCCTCTCTGTTGAAAATTGCAGTGTGAAAATGAAAGTTATTTAAGAAGAAAAAGGAATTTGTACTTTTACATAAGCAATTGGCCAATCTGATGCCAGATGTCCTTGACAGCAATGAGACATAAGTGAAGTGAAGCCAGTTTGAGAGCTCTGCCTTGGGATTCCTGCTGTGTCAATACAGTGGTCCTGAGAAATAAGCAAGGAATAGTGCTTGTTAGCCTACAGAAAAGCCTTACTCATATCAGTGGCCTGGGAAATGTGCAAACACAATGGCCAAATGCCAATCTTGCTCCGCTGACTGTCAGACACACGCTAATTTGATTTTCTGCCTCTACAGATGCATGCTCTGACTGTCATCCAAATTTGTAAGTGAAATGTTGCCATTACAAAATATTTTGCTGGGAACAACACTGACTGATTTTATGTAGACTGAAAAGCTTTATGCTTTGCTGCAAATATCAAATAAACACATAAATTGAGCTTCGGGTGGGTTAAGAAAAAGTACAAGGGTACTGTATAATATGGGGTCATAGTATAAAGTACTGGACAGGATGTAGTTCAAATATGGCTCTGTTGTTGGGAGAGTAGAATAAGAGCATTACATGAGCACAGTAACAAGAGGAGGAAAGTCAGCTAGTTTGAATCAAATGTGAATAATAGCCCTTTAAGGCATACTGTTGCCCTCATGCAATAAACTACCTTTTGTATCACTGCTCCCTTCATTTTTCAAATATAACTGATGCTTAAAATGTCATCAGATATGTCTGTGTATGAAGGAAAATTAATGTCAAAATCCAAGAGCGCAAATCTGGTCCATGCAAATCACAAGATTTGCGAGCAAATGTCCCTCAACTATGACAAATAAAAGGAGCGAAATTATGCTATGTGACTTTCATATTTGTGTACATTCAGACGACTGTCCAAAGTGGGTGTGACCTTTTATTTTGGGGTGGATCGGAGTGGATTGCTTGGGAGTAAGGTCAAACTGCAATGCCAATATTTAGAGCAAATACATCAACAACAACGAATTGTCAACACTGTTCATCAATGCCATTATAATTAGAGTGCTTGTTAGTTACAATGAGCACAAGAGGGACACAATGATTCGGCCTCATAATACTCAAACATTATTAGCTTAATCATTCCTTCAGATTCAACTGTTGCCAACATTTTTTCATGGTCTTCTTCCTCAGAAGATACATGTAAAGCCTTCTATGTGATGCCGGCCCGTGCCTGCAACGAGACATGACAACACGTTGTGTCTTCAACCGTGTACATTTCAAACTTGTTTACGTCACAGTATATATCCTGCAGTAAATATCCTGCTCCATTTATTGTAAATACCAATTATCCCCTTTCAAAACGAGCTACTACGGTGGGATTCCTCTGCATTGTTTTATGTGTACCATGCATGACATTAAAAGTCTGCTTTGCTAAGCACAACCATGCAGTTTTCTCTATCCACCTGCAGGATGTGATATCCATGAGTCCTTTTC
This sequence comes from Gasterosteus aculeatus, assembly GCF_964276395.1. Lineage (NCBI taxonomy): Eukaryota > Metazoa > Chordata > Actinopteri > Perciformes > Gasterosteidae > Gasterosteus > Gasterosteus aculeatus. The sequence goes on along the minus strand of NC_135693.1, from coordinate 9,180,767 downwards.
TGCTGGATGATTTTGTTGTAAAAGTTAGTTTGGACCTTCCGTTGCCTCTTCTGCATTGCTGTTACAGAAGGCTATTTCTGTTTAGAGTTGCTATCATTGTCCCTCCCTGGCAGGTTGAGTTATAGATCTGGGCAGATAATTTCAATCTTGATGTCTGGCAGTGTGACAGTGTTGTCCTCCTACCTCTAGGTTCCCCCGCTGCCCTGTTACTGGCCGTGTCTACATGTAGTGTGTGCATGTTTAGTGGCTTTATAAATCTCAAGGTGTTTCTTTAATGGTATATTCTAGTATCCAATTGTTCCTCTGCTTTTGGTCATTAATGATGATGTGGATTTTAGTCGGGACTGAAATATCTCAACAATCATTAGATGGATGCGCATGATATTTGATGTTCCTGGCAGGAGGAATTGCAGTCACTTTGGTATCCTAACGTTGTAAGCATTGTTTGGAACGGCCTTACGGCATTTTTTTGGGCATGGCGTAGGGGAAAGGTGTTGGTTAATAGCTAGTGTGAAATTAAATCATTGACATCAATAGACTTCTGAATAATCACTAAGATAATTCACAAAATTAATAAATAACAGGGCACCAACCTAAAAAGGGTTAGGGTGAGGGTTACACCACGTGTGTTCCTCACAACCGCTGTTTGTAGGTAACTCTATATGTGTGGAGGGACATGTGTGTGTGTGTGTGTGTGTGTGTGTGTGTGTGTGTGTGTGTGTGTGTGTGTGTGTGTGTGTGTGTTGGTAAATTAGTAATCGACAGAAAGAAGACTCAAAGCAAAACAGATCTTATGTGGAACAGTGGGGCACGATAGCGGTTCATAAACATACCCTGTCTCTCGTTGAACAATAAACATCAAAACAAAAATAACGACACATGCTAATCCAATTTCTGCGCAGACATAGCCTTACTGTGTGTTGACACCAACGCATTGAAGGGAGATACCGTCTTTAACCTTGGGTTATGTCCTGCAGTAGAAATAGAAATGCAAGGTCAGCCTTGGTTTGACGTTATGGTGGGAGCCCAACAGCACGTTAGCATGATGTTATGAGGCTGTTGATGTTATGATGCATGAGGCTTAGGTACAGACTCAGTGTCGCTGTGGCTTTCTGCCCTATTTGGGTGTCCACCCTAAAACATGCTGCAATGTATGGGCATTCATCGAGAAAACATCCCTGGACCATTTCAGAGACTCACATTACAAATAGTGTCAGTCCAAAAGCTATTTTACAGAGATAATCTGAAAATCTGTGTTTGTCAAGCCTCTGGTAAAGCAGCTAAAATACAACATAAAACAATAACAGCTACTCTTTTTAAGTGAATTAAAAATCTGACAGCAGGGGAGAAAGAATATTATGTTCTCCCCGTGGGTCAGACTGTGTTTTAACCACCTAAAAATGTTGACAGCAGACTCAGTTTATGCACTTACTTCATAGCCAACCAGAAAAGCTCTGCACTGCCAGACAAATATTGTCATGTCCTTTTTACATTACTTACAGGGTATCTTCAAGGCAATATAACTAGAATGGCAATGTCAGGGAATAAAGGGAGAGCAGATCATGCTTAATGTATGTTCAGCCTTTGGGATGTTGGGAGGGAGCATCTCAGGCCAAAAGGAATGAATAGTGTGTACAGAGTGAGCTTTAGTGCAACGATTAAAAATGGAAATGTCTTACAAGAGAAGGAAATATTAAAAATGATTGTATACATTCAAAACTTCTCACACCGACTAATTGTTTGTATCCAGAAGGCCAAACGAACAGGTAAGACTTTAAACTTTTGAAACATCAACAAAGCCTTTTTATGGTTGGATGTCAGATAATGCACGCAGAGAGTTGGTTGCAAATGAGATCCTTGATAATAAATGTAGAATGTAATTTTCCTTCATTTTCTGCACTTTTTGTGCACACACGATTCAGGAAATAATGAAATAACAATAACAAGCTCACAGCTTTATTTCAGCACATATTGTTTATGCCAATAAACAAAAACTCATAGGGCTGGAAGGTATTTTTAGCATCATGCTTATCCTTTCCCCTCATCCCTCTTTCCCTGCATCTCTCACACTCACACACAATGTCTTTGTCCCTGTCTTTTGGATTCATCACAAGCCATTCCTCCTCTCTCACTGCGGCTCTCTGCTTCCATCTCAGCAGACGTCCCTTTAATTCGACACACTAATGTAATTCTTCTTTTCTATAATCATCCATTTTCCTGTTTTCGTGCCCTCATCCCGAACTTGAGACACGTCTTGTGGATTCTATTTCCCAGCAGTACACCAGACTACACAGGTTTCAAAACCCCAAGCTGGCCGGCTCCGAATCATCATTACGTAATAAAAGCTACTCGCTGACCAGGTTAAAGTATGGATCAGCCACGGGTCTTTAAACACAGTTTGATATCAACGTTGTGAATCAAAAGAAGTACGCTCCTTGCAGCAAAAAGTAGTTAATCTTCCAAGATTACCGAGTAACATTCATTTTATAGCCACACAATCTAAAAACAGTGTTATCGCGCAGAACGTCCAACGCTTCTGTAAGCACCCATTTAGCGAGGAATGCACATTTAGTTATCTGTAATGCTTTTTTATTCATTTGTAAACGCTAAATGTTGTGCTGGTGCAAGTTCTGTTTTGAAACAGCAGGTGTTTCTTTCAAATTGATGACTATATAATTATACTGTGATTGCTGTTGCTAATTCTCTGCCTAACTGCTTTTGTGAAATAACTGTCCAGTTTTTATTATGTTAAGAGATAAATTATGGTGTTCTAGCATTATCATTGTTCCTTTTCATAGTATATTCCTTTAAGTAATTGCTGCTTGTGTATTATTTAATGTTCTTAGGGTTGGGAGAAATTTGAAGCTGGTTGAATGATCCCAGTTCTTTATGCAAGTCAGGTTGCCTGGAGGGTTGATAAAAGTCAAGTCCCAATGTGACCTCAGAGGCGCTGGGCTGCGTATCGGATATTTTTTTTGGACGAATGAGTAAGCAGAGCATTGAAGTAAAACACAAACATTTCCTCCCAAAGGCACAGATGAACATGAAACAAAATGCAACAAAGAAATTGCTGACAGATGTCCTTGCTAGTATGGTATTTTGCAAAAGGGATAAAACAGAATAATATTATTATTATTAACTTACCCCAAAATGCCTTGAATTATGATGCATGCTTAGAAGTACAGCCCTCTAACAGTACAGTGCAAAGTAGATGAGCTAAAGCCTTCATTCAGTTAAATAAAGTTTTTCTTAAGCATTTTTTTTGCTCGCCATCCTGCATTGTCGCGATGTCTGAAATGCCATCATCATGGAATCTGTAGTTTAGTTTAAAAGTGGTGTGTATACATAAGTGCATGACGTTATCGGACTTTGAAAAAAACATGTGCCGAACCTTACCCTAATTTATTTCATATACCGATTTTAAATGCAAAACATGGTCACCCTGCACAGTTCCTTCTTCTCTCCCCAGACCATAACACTTTTAACACATTTTTTGTAAAAAGGAGGATAAAAGGAGGATATGCTCGTGAGTGAAATTCCTGGCGTACTCTGTGCTGTTCCCGTCATGTCAGCGATACGAGCCCCTTGTGGCGTGGTTAAGGTTGGCGCTTCAAACCGAACCTAGCGGTCGAGAGCCCGCCCTCAGGAGAGGGAGTCAACATGGCAAGGGCACCAAACACATTCAGGATGCATAGGTGCCATTTATCATGGTTGACAACTGCACCTCTCAGTGCCATTTGGGTTTATTACCAGTACATTTCTCCCCACCTAATGATGTTTTCCTTAGCACTTGTCCTCTGAGACCAGCTTCAATGAAAAACTGCAGAGGAAACATCAAGGTGACAATTCCCCCCCTCTTTCTACTCTTTTATATAAAGTTTGCTTCATGTGAATTCTAAGGACATGAGAATAAAAAAAAGAGGAAGTAGAGTTTTATAATTTCGCTACAAGTTTGATGATACATTGCTTGAAGATTTAGGATGCATGCTGTATCCGCATGGTGGCATCTCATGGGGCCAGGTGGTAGACGGCTACTTCATTCCCTTTCAGAATTTGCATTGCAGCCAGAGGGCTCCACCCACTCGCTCAGGAGCCTCTGAATCAGAGGTCATGAGAGGAATAAAGGTCAGGGAGGGAAGCGGGTTGAGGAAGAAACACATTGGCTGGAGAACGGCATGAAGTAGACGGTGACGCAGGAAGTCTGAAGTTGAGTTTTTTTATTCTGTTCTGGGGAGCAAACTCGTATCTCCCGTGTGACACTTTTCGTTCACAGCTTAGGTTTGAGGAGAATAAAACCTGACTTTTTTTTAAAAACTTTTGAGGTTTGCCGGTCTGTTGATCACACCTTGCTCACCCAACTTCAGCCTGACAATGTTGACTTCACATGATGTCACAGAACCAACGGGGAGTTAATACCTGCATACATTGGTAGTAGTAAAAAGTCATTGATATTATTGTCATATTGGAGGGACACGTTTGAAAGTGAAGAAAGCTTTATAAGAAATTGCCTACTTTCATGCAATGGAGAAAAACAACTCAAACATTATTCTGGAAGGGGTTATCTGATGTACAAACCTCCTTTCCCACAAAGTTTCTAGAGACACCATTGACGTCTTCTTTAATTTCTTTAAGATTTTTTTGAATATTTCTGATGTTGCATGAAATTTTGAAAAGATGAGCAGCACAGGTCGTAATGCAAAACGACTCCTCCTGCAGATATCGTCTTATCTAAAGAGCATGTGCACTTTATCTTTGTCAGCCGACGCCTAATCATAGCCTAAGAGGAAGGTTCTCATTAGCGCCAGTCACATTCTCTTGAGAGTTTGAGCTGATCATTATCATTGTTGGGGTGGTGAAGGTAGTGGCTGTGAAGATGATGAACAACTGATTGATTTGTGCCAGCGGGTTCAATCTTCGTTCACAGAATTAAATATGCTCTTTCAAATGAAATTTATTTTCTGCTCCTGAGATCCGTCGTTAGGCTAAAATCAATAGTACACTCTCACTTATTTTGCATTGGTTTGGTCAGTATTCCAGAGTCACAACGTGTAAGAGATAAAGAAAAAGGCTGGTATTATAAACCTATTTTTATTATGTGTCGATTAAGTCACTTCTTTATGTTATGTGATTTCCAGATAACACGCGTCCAAACTCTTTTTATGTGTTAAATACACTATGGTGTGCATGGAATGGGAAAACATTGAGACATCTATTTTCATCAAACTGAACATGATGACTTGGTTCCTTTAATGAACCTTTCAGCAAACCCTATCATTTAGCAACCAGGCACTTAGCACCTTGAAACGCAAAAAAAATGCTCTTTCAACACTGTAGATGCTACTTTGGAAGGAATCGATTGACACAATGTGCCCAAGCTCTATTGGAAGTTGCAAACGTTAGCATACAGCATAGTTAACACACAGTATTTCCATTTTGACAGTTCATTGTTTAATAATGTTAGTTAGAACAGCTGATCAAATTCAGATGACAAAGTCCATCCATGACCCGTGGATACAGTTGAGAACTTTCGACATCAGTGAGGAATCAAATCCCCACTGTTTCATATTACTAAAGTGGTAAATGTGCCGGGTGCTGATCTAACTTGACAGGCATCGCAACCATAACAAAGGGGACTAAGACTAAATGAACAGTCAATTACAATATAATGCTCAAATGTATATGGTCCAATTTCCGTTCTGAGTACAGTAATGGGAGTCTGTGACGGTATTATGTGATGCTGCGCAGCATGGCGCAGTGGAGAGAAAGGATGGGGGTCGGTAATGTGCCCACAAGTTCGAATGAAATGTAAGCCCTTTCTTCCGTCTTTTATTTTCACGGTCAAGGTCGCAATTTATTATTCATCTTAGGGGGAAAGTATATTCTTGCGGTTGTTGCCTTTATAACTGAGTCCTCCCTGCCGGAAAAGGCCATTTTCTATCCACTGTTTAACGCGATGCTCACAGTCTCCGCTGTTTAAAAAAAATAAGCCGTGTAAAGCAGAGACATGCTGTCAGCATTGCACTGAGTCATCATAATTATAGCAAGGTCTCCCCTGTTCACAAGAGCATCCTCATGTGACTGCAGTCATCTCCGCTTCGGTCAGCTGCACAATATGCCAAAAATCACAGCATCGCACACAAATCAGCGGATGGCACATTTACTGTTTTCACTCGTGTGATCTGCGGCAGGGTGTTTTTTTATGAAAACAGGGTTCCCACATTACTGACTTTCAGCACATATCCACTGTTTTACAGAGATGTTTGGTCTGAACAGCGGGGGAAATATGAGTAAGCGCAGCATTTGATTTTGTCAACCGATAAAATTGGGTACATAAGTATTTTCATAAAAATAACAAGAAAGCAACTTTCGGCACAGAAGAACAAACCGTGCAATCAAATCATTTCTAATTTAGTACCAAGGAGTTGACAAGTGTGAAATCTTTCTGTCTCTTGATTGCCCGACAGCCCTCCAACTCCTTTAAAAGCTCTCAAACACACTTTTGTATGAGCGCCCACGTCCACATACATCCGTGGGTGGGTTTCTCCCATGAGTGTGGTGTGGGAATTGTGGTCCGTGCACCCAGTTGAGAGAAATCAAAAGCTTGATATGGTACAATATTGCTGAATTCGCTGACTCGGGCATGTACACATCTCTAAGAGCAAGAAGAGCTTGATCAGACCAGATATGAATCTGTGAACAACCTCCAGATAAGCTGTGACACATCCGACTGCTCTAAAGCTAGATTCAGATAGATGATCACCGACTTGTGCACATTAAATGATTCTCATCGTAAATTATCATTTTGATGTATCATTTCAATAACGTAATTGAATGGCTCAGTGAAAATACAACCAAGTCACAGTGAAAACATTTTGTGTGGAAGGTTTCTCCACTATGGATTAATATCTGCTTGGAAATTGTGCAGGACTGATTTGAGAGGCTCAAAGGAATGAGATTTCTAACAAACACAGGGATACACGAGATGAGGCGCAACGAGATACTGCTGACGTCTACAGTCCAAAAATAATTAGGATAAAAACAATACTCATACTAGTTTATTGTCCAAAAGGAAGCATTTGATGTGCTGCCTCTCTCAGATTTGTTGGATAAGAGCCCCCCTACTAGTTCAGTTTATTATTTGTATTTTTCCTACTTTCTAATAATTGTCATGTTTGACTACAGGCAATGGCCTGATTGGATTTGAAGCAGTTCCAACTAGAACAGTTTCTAAGAGTCAGATATGTTCAGAATCCCTGATAAAGGATTAATATTTATGTGATTCTTTAATTCATAAGGTTTAATTTTAGTTGTGGAAATATAAGAATACAAAAACACAACCTGATCATGAGAGAGAACGAGAGAGACAGACACAGAAACGCAAGGAAGGGAAAACGCGAGGAAACTAAGAATCTTCTGGAGGTACGACCACAGCTGGTTATTAATATCAAGTGGAGGAAAGTTGTGATAAAGCTAAACATATGGCAGGTAGATGCTTAAAAAAATGAATTGATTAAAAAGTTACATTGAAAAGGCTATTGTGTTTTTTCTGTTTTTGGTTCAATTCATTCAGAAACTCTAATTTTGCTTTTGTAAATGCGCTGGTAGCACCGTTACAGGTCTCAGCATTTAAATGAGTGCACGATTAGTGGCTCCGTTTTGTTTGTGGCATTTTTGTTTCAATCTCTGTGGAGATCCCTTGAATTGGTTCACTGACTGAACAGATGGAATAGTGCAGTGCAGACCTCAAATCTCTATGATATGTTCAGTTTTTAATTTTCAGTCAGGGTAATTTGTTCTTTCTTCAATAGAACACAGGTGCGAATATGATTTGTTCAGAATGGCTGCCAGGAAATGCAAAGAGTCAGATGAGACTTGTTTTGCCACAGTGAAGGAAAACCCCAATTTATCACCTCTCTCCCTTTATGTGAATGAAACCATATCGGCCGCACAGCCTCACCTCTGGACCTGCTTGGATCAACTAGGTCCCTCTGATCTTAACCTATAGAGGTGGATAACTGCAGAGGAGCAACAATAAATTGCTTACTGTGGACAGAAACCTGTTTATATCTGTTGGGCCTTCAGTGCTGTTCGGGGACAAGACAGCAAATTGTGTGTGCATTTGAGTGTGTGTATTTTGTGTGGTGCAGAGACGGGGTATTGGGGTCACGGTGCAATTTAGCAAGACGCCAACTGCAGCCAGCGAAAAAAGAAAAGAGAGAATACACAAAAAGAAAGGGGCATTTGCCTTATCAGCGTTTTGCTTTGCTATGTTTCACGTTTCTGCCAAAACAGGAGAGCAGAGAATGTTGTCAACAATGCTGACAACCGTTTTGGTTGATGATTCACTAGAGGAAACTGTAAAAAAAAAAAAAGGGGAGGGCTCTAGAGCCTGTCTTGCTGCATAACTGTACTGTCACATTTGCAATATAATGCAACTGTGATGGAGTGCTGTGCTTGCAAAGAGGACACAGTAGCAGGCACTTATTGCTTCTCTTCATAGTGCTGCATCACTGAGCAATTAAAAAGCCACCAACTGATTACCTACAGTGCCATCTGACCTTGTTGTTACTATTAAATAAAACACATGTCTGTGAAATGAGGTGAACAGAGCAAAAACATATTCTAAACGCTGTATGGATCAGGACCATATGCTGCTTTTTATCAAAGCAAAGCCAATAGTGGGATGCAAAAATGAATGTGCAAGCAAAGGGAGAAGAAAAGAGTCAGTTTACTCGGAACACATAATAAAGGGTGCGTTGCACCGCAGTCACAGAGGATGTTGTCGGCAGCAGTCGCATAACGCAGGTCAGGCAGTGCAAGAATGAGATGTGATGGAAACAGATTTACTCAGTTCAAACACACTATACATATTAATCCAGCACTCTTATTTCTCCATAATGTAGCCATTAGTTTGGTAAATTATTATTTGATCAGCAGCAATAAAACTGTGCAATATAAGTCAATTGTTTTCATAATAACCACCCGTGGTAATATAATATTAAAATTATTATACAAAACCTTGATACCACCATCATCACCTTAGTGACTGGAGCCGTAGTTAGGATTTTTTTTTCTTCTTTTATTGAAATAACTTAAATGAGAAGAGTCAGACAAATCTGCCAGCATGGAAATGTTTTTGAAAAAAATGGATTTGATTATTGCTGACAAAAACAAACTGCACATTAAACTACGTGATCCACTTACACAAGAGGGATTTTGTTCTTCTGCAATAACGGCAGAGGTGAAACACACATTTTATTAGAACAAAAGGAATAAGATTTGAAAAGATGGTTGAAAACACAGGTTGGTGTTAAATGTATTTACATGAGCAATCCTTTTAATATCATAGAGTATGATCATAGAGCCACAGATTTTGAAACATTCCTCACCATACTTTGGATATACAGAAAAAGTCAAAGCTGGTCTGATGGTTTTTTGAGGACAGATCAACTGGCCTCTTATAGCATCCTCAACATTAAGTTACTTTCAAAATCACTGGCTCCATCACTTCACAGGATTCTCTCTCTATTTCTATGTAAAAACACACTCACTGTTGCCAGCTGCTTTTTTTGGGGACTGTAATGAAATTCTGGTGTTGTGTGGAGTGTGCATCTCTTCTACAAGGCCACCAGACATCCAGGCGACCTGAAATCGGACTAAGTATCTCTTTCTTTAAACCAAGCTAGTCTGCTAAATTTGCTGTTGATTCTAGTGTCTTAAGTTAATTTGATTGCTGATTTGCTTTAGTTTTTTGTCGTCTCACGACCAGTTCTCTTTGTTTGAAGTTATCTTGGTTGCTAGTTTGCTCAAGCTCTTTCAGTCTTTTAGTGCCAGTTTGTGTTCTAGATTCTACTATTAAGTTAACTGCCAGTGTGCCCTCCTAACTCTGCTAGGTTTTGACCTGATCTAAGTCTGTTTTGCCTTGTTTTCTGAAGCAAATAAGACTTGTATCCTTAAACTCTCATTTTGTCAAAAGACCACATGGTGTTTGTTCACTGATTAGGGTGTCAAGCTATTGGTGCTTTGCATTTTGAGGAGTTTCTGTCGAGGCCAATCGACCTTTTGTCTCCTAAACGACGGGGGAGCGGCCAGCGCAGCCGCAGCCGACTTCCACTAACGAGGGAGTATTTAACTAGAAATCGTGGGAAGCGTTAGCTTATCCTCGCAGCGCGTAGACGAGCAGAACAAAGACAAGGGAGTCTTTCGTGGCAGTCTTCGGGGCGGCTGAATGCGGCGCCTTCTTCTGCTATTTTTAATAATGTGTTTGACCCCTTCACCCGTGCCTGTTCGAATCTCTTCCCGCAGATACTACAGGCCTCGGGCTAGATCTGCTCTCTATCGTAACCTCTCCTCTCTCTCCTATCCCACCCGCTCCACACATGTCCAGCACCTCGTCACAGGAGGTCTCTGGAACTGCCAGTCAGCGACTCGCAAGGCTGACTTCATCTCCGGCTTTGCTATCCAGCAGTCACTCGACTTCCTCGCTCTGACCGAGACCTGGATCACACCCGAGAACACATCCACCCCAGCCGCTCTCTCCTCCGCCTTCTCCTTCAGCCACACTCCCAGGCCCACTGGTAGGGGTGGTGGCACAGGTCTACTCATTTCACCCAAATGGAGCTTTTCTCTCTACCCTCTACCACCAGCCACCCCATTGTCCTTTGAATTCCATGCTGTAACAATCACTCACCCGGTACAATTAACCATCATTGTCCTCTACCGTCCGCCAGGCTCCTTAGGTCATTTTTTGGAAGAATTGGACATTCTCCTGTCTAATTTCCCCGAAAATGGTCCTCCGGTCATCCTCCTGGGTGACTTCAACATCCAGACAGAGAAGTCATCTGACCTCGTACACCTACTTTCTTCCTTCGCTCTGTCACGCACTCCCTCTCCTCCTACTCACAAAGCCGGCAATCACCTTGACTACATCTTTACTAGAAACTGCTCTACCACTAACCTCTCTGTAACTCCACTTCATGTGTCTGATCACTTCTTCATCTCTTACTCCCTTCCACTCTCTATAACTAACAAATCTCCTTCATTGACTAACTCTATACCGGCTCGTCGCAATATTCGCTCCCTCTCTCCCTCCTCGCTGGCATCCTCTGTTCTATCAGCTCTCCCTTCAACTGACTCCTTCTCACTCTTGCATCCGAACGCTGCTGCAGAGACTCTCCTCTCATCTCTTTCCTCCTCTCTAGACTCTCTCTGCCCTCTTACGACACGACGGACTGGCAAATCCCCTCCGGCTCCGTGGCTGTCTCAACCGGTCCGTGCCATGAGAGCCACCATGCGAGCGTCGGAAAGGAGATGGCGTAAATATAAACGACCTGACGACCTGCTTGAATTTCAATCTCTCCTCTCCTCGTTCTCTGCCTCTATCTCTGCTGCCAAAAGCTCTTTCTACCAGTCCAAAATCGAATCCTCATTCTCTAACCCCAAAAAACTCTTCTCGATCTTCTCCAATCTCCTCGAACCCCCTACCCCTCCTCCCCCCTCCACCCTTCTTCCGGGAGACTTTGTCAACTACTTCACCAAGAAAATAGCTGACATACGCTCCTCCTTCTCAAACCCACCACCTACTTCTCGCGTCCCACCGACCTCACCTCTTTCGCCCTCACTTCCCTCTTTCACCGCCCTCTCTCCTAACCAAATTCTTACCCTAGTAACCTCTGCCCGTCCGACCACCTGCCCTCTTGACCCCATTCCATCACATCTTCTACAATCTATCGCACCTGACCTTCTTCCGTTCCTTACCTTTCTCATCAACAACGCTCTGTTATCTGGCTGTTTTCCCAATTCTCTGAAGGAGGCAAGAGTCAACCCTCTCCTGAAGAAACCCACCCTCAACCCTTCTGAAGAAAACAACTACAGACCGGTCTCTCTTCTTCCCTTCTTGTCCAAAACCCTTGAACGTGCTATCTTTAATCAACTCTCCTCTTATCTCCACTGTAACAACCTCCTTGACCCCCACCAGTCAGGTTTCAAGGCAGGCCACTCTACAGAGACTGCTCTCCTTGCTGTCTCTGAGCAACTCCACACTGCTAGAGCCGCCTCTCTCTCCTCTGTCCTCATCCTTCTGGACCTCTCTGCTGCATTTGACACGGTCAACCACCAGATCCTTATTTCCTCCCTTCAAGAACTCGGTGTCACAGGCTCTGCTCTCTCCCTTCTCTCGTCCTACCTCGATGGCCGCACCTACCGGGTAACCTGGCGAGGATCTGTGTCGGAACCGTGTCCTCTTACTACTGGAGTTCCTCAGGGTTCCGTGCTGGGTCCCCTCCTGTTTTCGCTTTACACCAACTCTCTTGGCGCTGTCATTCGCTCGCATGGCTTCTCTTACCACAGCTATGCCGATGACACCCAACTAATTCTCTCCTTCCCTCGCTCGGACACCCAGGTGGCGGCTCGGATCTCTGCCTGTCTAACTGACATCTCTCAGTGGATGTCCGCCCACCATCTGAAAATCAACCCCGACAAGACTGAACTACTTCTCTTTCCCGGAAAAGATTCGCTTACCCAGGACCTGACAGTCAACTTTGGAAACTCTGTGCTAACGCCCACTTCGACTGCTAAGAACCTCGGCGTCACACTCGACAACCAACTCTCCCTGACTCCCAACATCACTGCGACAACGCGATCCTGTAGATACACGCTCTACAACATCAGGAGAATACGTCCCCTTCTCACTCAGAAGGCAGCGCAGGTACTGATTCAGGCTCTTGTCATCTCCCGCCTGGACTACTGCAACTCCCTCCTGGCAGGTCTCCCTGCCACCGCCATTCGACCTCTGCAGCTCATTCAGAATGCAGCAGCTCGACTGGTCTTCAACCTTCCGAAATTCTCCCACACTACTCCACTCCTCCGCTCTCTTCACTGGCTACCGGTGGCCGCCCGCATCCAGTTCAAAACACTGGTGCTCACGTACCATGCTGTGAATGGATCGGGTCCAGCTTACATCCAGGACATGGTCAAACCCTACATCCCACCCCGCACTCTCCGCTCTGCATCTGCAAAACTACTCGTCCCTCCCTCACTGAGAGCAAAACACTCGACTAGGTCTCGACTCTTCGCTGTCCTTGCGCCGAAATGGTGGAACGCGCTCTCTGAAGACATCAGGACCGCAGAGAGCCTTCACATCTTCCGCCGCAAACTAAAGACACACCTCTTCAGACTCTACCTCGACTAAAGACTAACAAATTGCAGCACTTAAATTGTACTTGTGACGTCACTCATCTATAGCAAATTGTAAATTCGCTTATTTGAGGAAAATGCACTTTCTTGTTTCTTGTTCTCCTGAGTTTGTACCCTATGGTTGAATGCACTTATTGTACGTCGCTTTGGATAAAAGCGTCAGCTAAATGACATGTAATGTAATGTAATGTAATGTGTTAAGAATACTCTCTGTAGACAAGAGGTGATTAATCAATGCCTGAGGCAAAGAATCATATTTTAAACGGAAGCAAAGAGCTCTTTCTCTCGACTACGGAGGGGAATCAAGTTTAAACATGTTAAAGGCATGTGCGCCACTCATTTCACAACACATTAAGATACCAAGTTTTTTATCATTTTGGACAAAGAGCGAAAGACCGGAGGCTTTCCTAGATGTACATACATGGCAGCATTGTGGTTATTTACTCAGTTCTATGCAGTTCTTCTAGGATTGTTCCGCCCCTGATGAGACCATATTACTCCTCTTTATGTCACCACCTTTCAGAGCCCCGGTGTTCTTATCAGAGGTGGAGTGCTGATGGAGCAGCCGGGCTCCACGCTGCTGTTGGGCGGCAGAACTAGTTTGGTTTCCACTGAATAATGAAATAGACTGTGTACCCAGTTCTAATTAAAACCCAGGGTCATTCATCTATCTAATTGATACAATGCCTCGCAGTATCATTTTGTCCCAAACGCGCCATTGGAGTCCACGAACGCACCGCTGAGCAGAGCGGCTGCTCGCCAAACATGCAAGGGATGAGACAACAGCGACTTCTGATCACACTCTCTGCAACCCACTCACAGACATATGTGCACGGAGACAAAGACACACTAACTTATAACAGAAATCTGCCACCACCATATTAGTTGCTGGACACAGAGAATAAAACCCGTCCAGTTTTGCAACAACACAGCAGGCTGTTTATCTTTGGATTTCAGGAGGCTGCACGCATGCCAAAGCCGTGTCGGCGCTCACTGGCGATAGAAACAACAATATTTGGTAATTTGTTTTTTCTTTAGCTATTTAAAAACAGAAGCTGTGTGTTTATCTGCTGCAACATGTCTAAATAGCTCATTAGGGACCCTGTGTCATCCAAAGAGCATGTAATTAGCTTCGTCTGCATTGCTCTGTAGGGTGACAGGTTACCGTAAAGAGAAATACTGATGCTGGAGCCGACTTTTGTTATTTGGTTTGGATCTTTATGCTCCAGCTGAGGTCATTTTGCAGTGTTGAACATAGCACGGGTTGTAGAGATGTATTAAGCAAAATGATTTGCTCGCAACGCAGCAATAATTTAACGATAAAAATAATTCTATTTAGGAAAAACATCATGCTTTGAAAAACAAAAAATAAAATGTCCTTTGCGATCGGTTTGTTGTGCGTATACAGGCCCTATGATTTCTCTCGCTCAGAACATTTCATATGTGAAATCTGTGTCCCCCGAGACAAAGGATCCTAATTTAGCATCCGTTGTTTCCCTGGTACCGACACCGTAATTTGAACACAAGACGGGCCACGACCAATACAAAGTCATGTCTGTGCAGCCTGATCTCCAAAACCTGTTCGTAAAAATGTATACGAAAATCCTGAAGATACAAATTCGTAGTGATACATACTAAATAAATACGGACTGGCAACTGATGACATCACCCTATTTAAAGTGAATGGGGACCTGCACCCCTTAAACACACTTTGTGAAGTCTAACGATGTAAAATAAACGTGTTATGATTGCATTTTTAAACGAGAAATCCATGTTAAATTGAAAGAATACAATACTAACCCTAACCCCCTCAAAAAATCCAACATGGCGGAGAGACGTTCACCCAAGAATCCAACATGGCGGAGAGACGTTCACTCAAGGGGCGTGGTTAACCACCGCCAGTTAGTATGTATTGTTACAAATTTCTATGTCAAATATTGACAGGTTTCGGAGATCACGTTGGTCTGTGAGATCCGGCAGACTCATCCTCTGAAACCTTTGCATTACTGTTTGTAAAAACAGTTAAGCATAAATGTTATGTTTGTCTTTATTCACCATCCAAGCCATCCATCCATTTGTTTCAACAAATACAATTGTAGCTTTTATTTATAATACTGCCCCAACAAGTTCTCCTCTGCAACACGAGAGCATTGCTACTCTTTTATTTCTACTTCAGAGACTCTTAATTAGCTAGCTTTTAGAGCTGATCATATCCGCGAGCTAGAGGCATCATTTCAGTCGACAAAATTGATGATCGTCGGCTAGAGACGAGAAGCCTGGTTTTGTTCATCCACATTTCTGTGTGGTGTAACATGCCATCTGCTACTCTTATCATTGTAAACGCCATGCTGTATGTGTCCTGCTACAATGGAGAGGGTGCAGGGCATAGCAACAGTAACTAAGAAGGAATGGTTTTGCAAGTGGCCATTTGGATCTTTTTCAATAGAAAAAAGAGATCCATTATAATATGCATAAAATATACTCCACACACAGTATTGTCCCCATATGTGTTGTCTGATGCCATCATCACAACATAAGAAACAAAACGTTTTAAGGAGGAAAAGAAGCCTGGGTTATCGTTTGCGTTAATTATTAGAGGCAGAAAAAACTTTTTTTTTTATTCATAAAAATAATATTACTTCTGTTAAGTGCTGTTCTCACAGCCCAAAAAATAAGAATAGTGACATATTTTCAGCATAGTTGTGACAAGCCTGATGCTTCCCTTGTGGCGGAAAATCTAAAAATAGCCAAAAATATATAAAAGATTTCAGGGGATGTATTTTGTGGAAACTGTCTGTGAATACAAAAATGTCCTTTATACACTATGTTGTAGAGATACAGCCTAAGTTCACACCCTTATCATCAGCCTTTATTGTGCTTCTACACGTCTATTTTTATTTTAGACTATTCCGCTGCTTTTCAAAGTTAATTTTTTTATTTCTAATCCAGCGTCTGTCCCTTCAGAACACGGAGAGGAAATGTCTCAAATCTAAATGTATCCTTTTCTTGCACCACTAAGTACAGCAAAAGACAGTGTTCAAACAATAAATCCCATGCAAAACATGTCTTTGGTCTAATAAAGAGTGCACATCGAGGATGCACACGATACTTAAATTGGATCTGATGTAATGGTGATGATGGATAATCCTGTCACAGTAAGATATCATTTCTTAAATACTAATATATATATATATATATATATATGAGAAAATGAAGATGTCATTCCTACTGAACAGTTTGTCGTAGGTTGAAGCAAATGAACAAGTGAAGCCAGAAATGAGAGAAAGACGTCAAGCATCACTGGCACTGACTGTCATTGTGCCGCCAATATTGTGGATAATTGGGTTTATTTACAGTACATAAAACTCTACTAAAATAAAACAAAGCTCTTGGTTTAAGGGCCCCTTCTTGTTCATTGGAGGCAACACTAATGAATGACTGTTGCCACACTTTGTGCAAAATAATAAAGCAAAACTGAAGTACATGCAGTGGCAGCTGTTGGCCATTATGTTCCTATTTATGGCGAACCGTAGAGCTCCAGCAGGATTTACTTGCATCCATTTTTTCACAAAACGGGAATCTGTCCCACAATTATAATGAAGGTTAAGATAAATAGATAATACTCATGTAAATGACAACACATCTTGCTCCACCCAGTAGAATTAAGTCTTTGTACAGAGTATCCACACCACATTTAAAATAAAATAATGATATGCAAGAAGTGTAATAATGTCATTACCTCTCTGAGGCAGTGCTGCCTTGTATGGCTTGGAAATTGCAGCAGGCTGAAATCCCATAACAGGGAGTTAAGTATTGTCCCTGAGGGACTTTGTCTTTCTGTCTCTTTAGCAATAGAGCAATAAGATCTGCAGCTTCTCCAATGTTAGATTAGCGGGAGTAAACTTTTAAAATTCTCATTGTAACTGCGTAGTCGAAGCAACAGTAAAGCCTTATCATGTGCTTTCCAACGTGATCAACTGTTTTAATAAACATAATTTTAATTCAAATACACTATAATATAATAAGATGAAATCTCTCAAACTAAATGGCAACGTTCTGAGAATGTGGGGTAAAGAAATACAGCTATTTTACTTGTGATGTCATCCCTGATATGGCGCACAAATCGAAATTCCACTTTAGCTTTCTTTTAAAATCAAATTGCATTTGCAATACATAGTAATTGCAAGACACTGCTTCATGTTGTTGTAAATATAAAAGTGCTGACCAACGGTGTTCAGGTATACTATGTCTTGATCAGCTTACCCAGGAGGCTTCTTCAATCAATAAGTTGGTTTGGTGCAAACATATTGAATAGTAATAATTAAGATGAAAGTAGTACGTGCATGTCGAATCAAAGTAGGAGTATGTTTTGAATTATTGGTTTGCTGTGCTGTACATTTTTTATAAGTTTTCTGAATTTGAATAAAATGTGTCTGCTCCTTGCTTGATCACCAGCTCACAATCATCAGCTTGTCTTTTTGTAGTCAATAAGGCATATTTTATGGGCATCAGCCAGAGTATGTGGGGTTTATTTCTCATCATCTGTATGATAATGATGCTCTAACTGTGCTTGTACGAAATGGTGCAGTCGCTAGTCAGATGGATTTGAAACATCAGTTGAAAATTAAGCCTACTGCAAACACTGACATGCAGACATGCACAAGTGGATGAGAGGATTCACCATATTGAACGTAACATCTGTCAGTCGTCAGCGGCCTGTTGCATGCAGATATCTCCTGATAAGCACTCTGTTTAATTCCTGTGTGAAAAAATACTCAAGTGTGTTCAATTACCTCACGATACAGATCTCATCCTTTTCATCTTTTAAATGTCACTGTATTATAAGCAAAGCTCACGATGATGTACTCTCATAAATCAATTGTAGCCAGAGGTGCCCTAAAAGCTAACGTGCTGCTTTGGAGTTAGGTGGAGAATCATCCATAATTTCCCAGGATGCAGGGTGAGGGGTGTGAGCGAGGCAGGTTGCTCCAGCTGGAATGCCCCACGCTGCACGGGGCACGTGTTTACTGACAGCCCCACAGAGGCTGCGAACAATCACCTGCTAGCACTCGTTCCTTTAGGGGGCCATGCTGTTACATTAATGCATGGGGCTTCATCTCATTATTCATAGCTGCTTGACTCCCGGGGAAAGCGGTTGGAATAAAGCCACTACAGTAGCAAATGGATACTGGGTCATCTTTAGCGTTGCAGGTGGTATCAAGCCAGAGGAACATGGCCCATAGAGAGAACGCCGTGGCTTTTTGTAATGCAAAATGGAGAGCATGTTAAATTTAGTCTCTGAAATGTACTCATTACAATATAATGAATATGCACAGGTTTAATGTGCTTACCTTGTCTGTTTGCCTTTCTTCTGATTGATAGTATCAGGCTAGAAGTTAAAATAGTTATCTAGAAATCAAAGCATTACGGGACCTTCAAGGATATTAATTAGAAAAGCATAGAAATTCAATAGTTTTTTTCAATAGCTTTGAAAGGAAATACAAAAAATGATAAGTAGCATAAGAATGTTTATACTAATGATAAAAAGCAAACGCAAGCAGCGTTCGTAGTAAAGCATTACCAAGTATGTTAAAACGTTGTGATTGTAACTTAAAATTCAGTGATTAAATTGCAGTTAGTAATCACACAAATCAATGTTACGAAGGTCCCTTTCTTACTGTCGTTTTCCTCTCATTGTTTAAATAAACAGAGTGGTCTGGAACAGGAAAACTCCATAGTTGACTAATTTAATAAGCGTGTGTTGTTAATTCAATCCAGTATTCATTAATCAAACCCGTCACCTTTTATGTGGATTGGGGACTTCTGCAGCGCAGCTTAGAGAACGTGAGCCATTGGTAGTCCGAAAAGACCTAGAGGCAAAAGAAAACACAGAAAACTGCATATGACCTCTCGCACAACTATAATGCATAAGCTAACCAATAAGAAGTCTACACGGGTAAAAGGCTAAACGTGTGGGCAGAAATGAAAGAAGCTACTTAAATAAAGTAGGCTGGCGGCTCGTTGAACCGTAATGCTTCACTTTCAATTTCTATAAGTGTTAAGAATAGACTATTCGATGTGTGGGTGGGGAGACTTTAAAGACATTGACTGAGGTGTGCTGTGGGTGGAATTCATCATTTACGGCTGTTGTATAATTAGCAAAGTGAGTAATATGTACTTGATAGTTAATCGATTAGCTATTTCAAGCGATTTTCCCAACAGTGGTAATGAAAGTCAAACCCTTCCCTGAAACCACACACGTTCACACAGTCCTGTGGTTGAATGAGTCAACGTTAGAACCCCTAATGTTTCCTGAAAGAGTTCTTCCCTTGCAACATCAAAGTGGAAACTAAATAGGCATACAGAGCGAAAAAAAGAAACATGACAAAGAGAATCAGGTTGAACATGACGTCCATAGCCTCTAACTTCAGGTTCATAGATATTATATGAGTGGTGAGGACTTCAAAGGGTCCGATCGATGGGGAAAATTCCAGGGTATTATTTTCACTCTCGCAACTGGCATCAACAACATTAAGGAAGAAAGGGAGGATTCTTCCTTGCCCGTCCCTCTCACCTAACGAATATGGAGCTATTCACTGCACACTCTTTCTTTGACATGCATCATTCCAAAATGTCTTTATCTTTTATCTGAGGCCTTGACAGGATGTCAGTGGGCCTGACGAATCTCACGCGTGTGTGTCTGTTCTTAACACAGGAGATAATAAGCCTTAAACACTGAGGAATTTCATTCTAATATTAATATTAGGCCACACTCTTAAAATTTTCGCGGAATTTTCTAGTATTCATATATAATGTTAGCTTGTGTTTATGTTAGTTCTTTGACTACGGGATGGTATTTAATGCGAGTTCTGTGTGTGTGTAGGTCCTGTGATGTATTTGGAGTTATTTGGAAGGATTCCATATGAACAACTGACAACAGAGCAAAGAAAGTAAGGAATACAAAAAACATGCTTTTTGCCTTTTTAGAGGGTTTCTGAAATAAAAAGTTTTTGTTACTTGTGAGTCAAATTTTATCTGACTTACATTGAATGTATTTATACTTCACAAATGTTACGGGTGGTATGTGTTATGTAACAATAGTGGTTTAATGTTAGCTCAACTTACCAATGCTTACATTTCTCATAGGTCCTTGCAACAAACATTTTAAAGGTTATTTTTGGACACCCAGAGGTGATGCACCGTCATTAAACTTGCCTCCTAGTTGTTTTTTTGTTTTGCCTGATTGTTGAAACATTTGAAGAATGTAGTTTGTGTATATTCTGTAAATGGCGTTCCTGAAAGGGGTTGACATAAATGCATACAGTATATATTTCATAACTTATACAAAGTACTTTTGTCTCTGCAAGGAAAAACATTGTAGTCTCTAGCTTCCTGAAAAGACAGTTTAAAATACAATATTCATTCTTCAGACAACGTTCTGTATTACAGCAATAGTAAGGTGGAACAAACAAATGTCCCTGTCCTTACATATCACAAATGCTGTTTTCTGACTTATTAACACATAAGCACATGCAGCACTCACAAGCCAGTGAGGAAATCCCAGTGCAGCTTCAAGGGAAGAGCGTCTGACAGGTTTATTGGGAGACCTGGACGTGAGCCCGAGCTCCCGAGAACCGCTTAATACTCGATTGTTAGAGAGCGAGGATGAACTCTTTGACGCCGAGTCACGAGCCAAGAAAATCCAGGCCGTTGGAGATGAGAACGGAGCTGTGTTACAGTAGTGAATATTTTAGCGCATCATATCAAGATAATTCTTTTTTTAATCCGTCTCAGTCTTTTTTCCTGAGGACAGAATCCATTTAGGGGGGGCACCTACTCAACGTTCTCGCAATGGCGTGAAAGTCAAAGTCCGGGCTAATGGTTAAGCACTGCACGGATTGCATCTCCCCAATGAGAAATTCTGCATTTTTATCGGTAAAGTAATCAGTAATGTTTGTTTTGCTCAGAAGTGGATGCGCCAGTTTCTTACTTTTAAACATTTAGCTTTGCTGGATACTCAGAGTCCAGATAAAGTTACTGTGCTGACAGAAT
Organism: Gasterosteus aculeatus; assembly: GCF_964276395.1. Classification (NCBI taxonomy): domain Eukaryota; kingdom Metazoa; phylum Chordata; class Actinopteri; order Perciformes; family Gasterosteidae; genus Gasterosteus; species Gasterosteus aculeatus. The sequence goes on along the minus strand of NC_135693.1, from coordinate 9,159,521 downwards.
TGACGCTGATAAGATGAGTTTCTGATGGAGAATATTAAGACTCCATTAACGCTCCACTGGAATTTCTTATTGCATTTTGTGAAATGTAAGCAAGTGTTGTAATTGTAATTGTGACAAAAATAAATTAACAAAGGCACATGTTTAGTTGATGCCTATTGGGTGTGGAGCAGCTGCTTTGTGCCCTATGCATCAAGGCACTACTGATAAAATCAGTGTACTGGATTTAAGAAAAGATGAAAGAACCACATACTCGAGGAAGTTTGTGTGAAATGTCCGCCGTATATATTTTTAGTAAATAAGTTTCTTATATAACACTCCACTATTAAGGATACAAGCGATTCGGATACCAGCCTTAAGGGAGGTGCAGCATGCCATCAGTCACTGAGCCATGATTTCAGTCTGTGAAAGTGAGACAGCAGCGCAGATCAATACTACATTCCCTCTGTGTAGTGAATCAACACATAGCGCCAACGGATCACATGAAAACAATTGTACACGGGCCCGATACAGTGCAGGTGCTTTATTCATCAGTGAAAGTGGCCACATAGCCACAGTCCAGCCATATAACATCTGATGACACGTCTGCAAAGTGTACTCACTGTTTTGGGGCTGTTTCAGTAAAGCCTAGAGGAGATGTGAGCACTATTGGATGCTGCCGTAAAGCCGCTGCACGAGGAGGTAGTCTGCTGCGCTTTAATCCATTTCCACAGTGGGAAATGCTCACGAACAGGCAGGCAGCAACAGCTTTGGATTACCAAGCAAAATAGAGGAAGCTATTTTAAAGTGTAAACTATCCAGATAAAGAGGAAACTGCACATCGGCATTAACCAATGAGCTGAGACATTTCTTTCCCATCATGTTGTAGATGTAGGTGGGTTAAGAAACATCTCATTTAAAAGTGGACATCCACTATATCGGACAAACCAAACAGGCCAGATCTCACCCAGATTCAAACATCTGGTTGAGATAATCTTCCAGGAAGCTGTTGAAATCAAATCTTCCAATTTATCTGACTTTTTTTTTTCTTATTCTTTTCGTTTTTTCTCTTCACGCTTTCAACTTGTTAATGAAGTCTCGTTGTTTTTCTCTTCCCTGTATAGGCGGTTATGGAAGAAATGTGATCCAATATCTAGAAATGCAACTTAATGAGCCTCTCTCAGTGCCCCGTCCAGAAGATGGGGATGTAGATTATTGAAACGAATAAAAGAGCGGAGCCTGCTCTGAGAGCCCATCACCAAAATGCATATGATGGTTTGAAAGCCGATAATGTGAGTTTAATTCATCACGGTCTATTACAGCATGAACAAGCGTTCATGATCAAGGCACTGACCCATTTTTCCAGAAAGCTACACAGCTTGTGGCTTGAACATATTGTGGGAGTGAAAATGCATTGGGATTGATGAGGCAGGGTCGATTTGCAAAGAGTCTGATGTAATAACATTTAAACTAGAACCTGATCCATCTCGGTTTGGGTTTTTATTTAATTTTACATTTCCTATCCACTCCGTGTGGAATGGACACAGGACTGTATGCACCATGGTATAAATGCAGAGGTATGTGGATAAACTGTATACATACCATCAATGGCACCACAGAAGGAGCCACATACCCAACACATACAGACTTAAATGATTCAGTGTACAAGAAAAGTCTGGAGTGATTATTTTTCCTTTATCCATATTATGATGTGATTGCTCTTTTTCCTTTTCTTTTTCAGTTCACAAGGCACATTGTCTGAAAACAAGTCACTTAGATATACTAAGCACCTCCTAAAAAGAGGACAACAATACAACAACAATACAATAAGTGTGCATTAACCATTACCATTAGAGGTTCTAAAGCACACATTTAAATCAAAGTGCATTGCCTGATATTGCCGGCTGAGGAAAAACACAGAACATAGCAATACACAATTAGAGGCTTTTCAAGTTTTCTTCTTGGCTGATTTAAGAGTAAAATGTTACTTAACTGGACCCAAGTGCAGAGATCAATGTAGGACTTTTCTCGTGGTTCAGCACCCTGGACAGCTCACTTAACAAACGCCAAACTATTGCTGGATTGTAGGTCTGGCAAAAGCTGTCAGGATGGTGACTTTTGGTTGTGAGCAGTGGTGGAAGAAACATCATGATCGATTAATTCAGTAAAAATAAAAACACCACCGGGTGACACACTGTACCACTACAAGTAAAAGTCATTGCTTTAATTAAAGGTATGTAAGCTATATCATCTGAATGTTCTTAAAAAAGGTACAATACACATTGTATTACACTCAGTAGTTGCACATCTACAGAGCACATCCTGTGCTGCTTAGCAATATTGTGATTCTATCATTCTATCACATGAGCAAGAGAGTAAGTAGCCTCTAATATATGCTTAATGACCGCACCTTCTCTGGTGTTATCATGATTTATACTTGTAAAGTATGCGTTGTTGCCTGGCAATGCTCTCTTCCACTGTGTATTATGCAACAAGTATAATACTATTTGATTTATATGTTTCCATTCCTTTTTAGGGGCTTAGGGGGAATTTTTTCCACTAGTCTACACAGTCTTGAGACCCATAAAAAGAGTTATCGTTCCTCAAAATCTACCACTCTTAACTTTGTTCATCAAGCCCCCATCTTTTGTATAGAGAGTTTCGACGGCATAGGCACTTGCTAGAAAGAAAGAAGTTAGAGGAATATGGGAGAAAAAATAAATTGGAAGACAATGTCTACTATCACACATGAAATTACTCTGACTATCAGAGAACTCCATAAAGCCATAGAAGCTGAAGGAATCTGAGGCGTACTGAAGACTAAAATGGCACTGCTTATAACCTCTAAGGCAAGAAGATGAAATTCGACTGTCAAGAGAAACCAGTTTTGAGCATGCTGTAGAAATAGATGCGTTGATAATAATAGAACACATGTCGCAGAAAGGATACCTACACACCGATCAACTCCCTTTTGAAAAGAAAAGTAAATAAGAGGAGAGAGCGTGTGTATTTGACGACAACCAAGCCACATTTCCGATGATACCCTGGTTCCTCATATCCAAATGTCATACACAAGATCGTACATCCTTAGTTGTAAGGTACTTAATACTTATTATATCTCTGTACTTGATGCCTGTGGTAGCCATGAGTCATCGCAAAAGGGTGGCCAAGACTTGCTTGCGTGACAAAACTCTTTTAATGTTCATTATGCTTTGCATCCAGGCACCCGTCCAGGTTTGGAATCACAAAGGAGACTTCTCAGTTATTTCCACTAATGCCATAGCACGTCATATTGGCTGCCTTCACCTGAAGTCTTTTTAGAATCACTGGCATATTAAGAAAAGCTTGAATCACAGCTAAGGAAAGCCTAACAGCCTCTTTAAGTAAACAAAAACCCTCATAGTGTAAAGCTGCAAGCAATTTCGATGAGAAACCAACCATCGGCCTGTGTATGTGACATGACTGATTCATTCAAAGGAGACATATCATGCTCATTTTAAGACTCATTCTTACTATTCAGGGTTTCCACCAGAACACCTTCACACACTTTGATGTCAAGAAAGACCAGTCTTCAAATCCAGCGTTATGTTGGCCCAAGTTGAGAAAAAAGTCAGTTTCTAAATTATTTGCCCACAGTTTTTTTTTGTTTTGTTCTTGTGAGGCCCATGGGGGTGCACAGTGATGATGTTGAAGTTCCCATTGTTTTTTTCTAGCCACACACTTTTTCCATCTGTCCAATACAAAGTCCATGACTATAAACCTCTGAATAAAGTCATGGCAAGTACTTTGCCAAAAACCAAACCGAAATGTTTTAGCTTCAGCAAGCAAACTAAAACGCTAATATGCTAAATGTTATAACCCTAAATTGTGTTTAGACTTTATACATAAGTGGTAGATGAAATGATTCTTCTTGTATCCGTTTTTCTATTTCACCGATGGCAGGGCTACAATGCGAGGGGCCATCAGGACTTTCGAAAAATATGTTTAGAATGTGTTTTTCCCAAGGACACACCGACATGGCGCAGCAGAGCTGGGGATCAAACCGCCATCTGTCCGGGAATACGTGGGGATGCCAGGACTCAAGCGCAGACTTCTTAAACAAGAGACTTTAATCGCCCAAAAGGCAAAAGCAAAAGGCCAAAACGCACACGAACCAGGGGAAAAACAGCAGGCAGGAACTACGAACAACCACGACAAAAGACAAGGAACATCCACGACAAGTCTGTTTTACGCTGCCAGAAGGGACGACGATAGACAATGACGCAACAAGTGACAGGAGACACACACAGCTTAAATACACTAGGAAGGTGCAGGTGATTGGACACAGGTGGAAACAATCAGACAATCACAGACGATGACAGGACAAGGCAGGAAGTGAAGTTACCCAGGGAGAAAGCAGAAAACTACGAAATGAGACAGGAAATAAAACTACAACGTGACACCATCATCTAAAGCAAAGACGACAGCCCACAAATGTGGATTTCTGGTGAATGTTTTCGGTTCATGGACTTCTTAGCTAGTTGCTATTGTTTAACTGTTGATATTAAAATATTCATTACCTTATTTATCCAACAAATGTGTAAATTATGTCTGAATGGTAAATGGCTGTACTTGCTACACTCTTAAATTGTAAATATTTTTCGCTGTCAGATTTTTTTTAAGAGATGAACACGACTCAACCTGTGCAAAAAATTATTTTTAAATGACCGGTAAGTCAACTTCCCTGGCTTGCTGCCTATTTTGTTATGCTGTAAAGAAATAATTTACGATGAATATGCCGTAGGGTTGTATGCTTTCGTTTTAAGCACCAACCTGGGACGCAACACTCATCAACAACTCACGTGATCCCAAGGTTGACAATTCCAGCAAGGTCAGTCTTTTTCTAGCTATTGATCACTGTGTAGATCAGTGCCAGCGACCAATAAAATCTGGAGTCAAGGCTGCTAAATCCAATCACTGGAAGCCAACGGGAGTATATCACGCCCTGCATCAAAGGATTTTATGATTTGGAACAAATTGACTTGGTTGTGATGCTGTAAAAACAAAGTGGATTGTTCAGATATATTTAACACCAGGCCTTGATGATTAAGATCCAGACTCAGCAACACGGCAGCAGTAGTTTATGATTATTGGATGAGAAACAAAATCCATATTTCATAAATGAGAGAAGACATACGTATAATGGTAATATATGGTGAAATAATTGTATATTGAAATATAAGACGCAATAATTATGTTGATCTTTCAAATATTGAATTTATTATTATAGTCTTTTTTACTTTTGTTCATGATATTTCCTGGATGATTTCCTGAAAGGATTTAAGGACAAGGACAAAAAATGAAACTGTTGAGTTCAGAAACTAGTTCCCTGACCAACAGGGAGATTGAGTTGCCTGGTTACCAGTTGCAGCATAGAAAGCTAATAGAGAGCAGCGACGTACATGTGATGTGATTTTTTCTGGTTCCACAGCCTTCCCGTAGTGCTGGACATCACTTCTGCCACAGTTTTGACGGCATCGCGCATTTATACCGATGCTACATAATGGGAAGATTGTATCCCTTAAATTGTATCTGTATTTATGGTGGGTTAATTTAGCTTTTTTTGTAGAATACCTATGGTTTCAATACAAATGAAGAGTATTACGAGTTTTCAGCTGAACAAATACCCGGATAAATTACTCTTCATTTAGCACCAACATTTGGTCTGTACATACAGTATCTACAAAAGGAATACATTTATTTTATACATTATAAAATTGTTTTAATATATACATATATATATATGTCACCTCTTAATCCTTGAATATCATAATATTCTATCATAATAATCTACAGCACACTAGCTATATATCTAAATGTGTTTTTCAGAGAAATAACTGTTATGTTTAAAACTGCAAAGTCACTAAGTATTCATTAACATGTCACTCGACACATCTGAGTGAAGTTTATAAAGAAGAATATCAATCTTTTAGAATCTTGTCTTTAGTCCTTGGTGGCTGTTTTGTCTCTGCCAGCAGAGGTTTAGAGATAAAATAAACTGATCTGCTGATCTCTGCCTGTATCAACATCACTAATTCAGTTTCTTCCCTGGAGTCTTTGTGGTTTCTCGCCTCACAGGTTTCCATGGATCATGGTTATATCAGGACCCTGTTCCTGTTGACACCTACGACTTCCAACACCATTATTAGTCCCACTACTATTACTGTCAACATTAATGCACGTTACTAACTATGTTTCTTCCACGGAATATTTGTGCGTTCTCGCATAGATTGTGGCTGTGGGCTGTGGCTGTGTTCCTGCCATGGCTCTACTGATACCTGCTGTCATTGTGCTTTTTTTAGGAATTGTGCTTTTTGAAAGTTCTCACCTCATCTTATCTCACCTTAAACCCGCTTATCTCCACTCAGGGTTTCCAAAAAGGCAGAATACCCCAAACAACTGTTTGGCGCATCGACACAGACAACAGACAGAGTTCCCCCCCCCTCATAACCCAATGCGGCGCCTCCACTCCACAGTAGAGTAAACTGTATCCAGGAGAACGATTCCAGAGAGAGGCGACGTTCCCAGTGGCAAAAAATGAAAAGGCAAAAAACTCTTGCCACGCAGCGGGGTTCTGCTTGTAAGTGAGAACAAAACTGTAGTTTTTCCTTATGTCTATGTAAATACACAGTTTTGAAAGTAGCACCCAGGGAACAGAACAAACCGAAAGAAGTTATACAATCGTCAGTACACTGTGGAGGCACAAGGACCCCTGTTCTTTACTGTGGAGATATAATGATCTTATCTCTTACCTCAACTTTAATCACTTATTAAGGGTGAGGTTGCAGGGGATACAGTTACAGCCGAGGACCCCAAACCTCGTACAATTGTCTGACCACTTCTGTGTTTTCTTTAATATTTCTTTCATTCCTGACACCCAATCAAAATCAAATACTGTCAAAAAACGGTACATCAATGAACATACTAATGTACTCTTTAAAAATGTCATCTCCTCGTTACCACCTCTAATCCCATGTCATGCTGATAATCTTGTAAACAATTTTAATTCCAAAATTTTGAATGTTATAGATGACATTGCACCTGTTACGGTTAAAACCAGTTCTAGTTAGCAAAAGGCACCCTGGAGAAAAGCTGCTGTTGTAACAGCCCAGAGAAGAGAGTGCAGGAAGGCTGAATCTGGCGGAATACAAAACTTCATATTCACCATGACATCTATAAAGAGCGCCTCCGGGCTTATTAAAGTTGTAAATGACATCCGTCTTAACACAGACTCTGGCAAAACTTCAATATTAATGCTATTAGACCTCAGTGCTGCATTTGATACTATCGACCACTCAAAACTTTTGGACAGGTTGGAAAACTGGGTGGGGCTCTCAGGCACAGTCTTAAGCTGGTTCAGGTCATATCTACATGGTACTACAGACAGGTACTATTTTGTTTCCATTGGTGACTTCGTATCAGAAACAACCGACGTAACGTGTGGAGTCCCCCAAGGTTCGATCTTAGGGCCGACTTTATTCAACATCTACATGCTCCCACTAGGACATCAGCAAACAACTATCGCCCCATAGATATTCTGTGCCAGTGCATTGAGCAAATCAAAGACTGGATGTGTCAAAGTTTCCTACAACTAAATGAAGACAAAACTGAGATCATTGTATTTGGTGCTAAAAAAGAAAGGTTTAAAGTAACCCAACACCTTCACTCTCTGTCCCTGAAAAAATCAAATAAAGCCAGAAATCTGGGGGTTATTATGGATTCAGATTTACACTTGGAGAGTCACATCAAATCAGTAACAAAATCGGCCTACTACCACCTCAAAAATGTAGCACGACTTAGAGGGCTCATGTCAGCTCAAGACTTAGAAACACTTCTACATGCCTTTATAACTAGTAGGCTAGACTATTGTAATGGTCTCCTTGCAGGTCTTCCAAAAAAAACTGTCAGGCAGCTCCAGCTTGTTCAGAACGCTGCTGCTAGAGTTCTAACAAAGACCAAAAAATGTGAGCACATTACACCAATTCTTAAATACTTACATTGGCTCCCAGCATGTCAGAGAATTAATTTCAAAATCCTACTGCTCACATATAAATCACTACATGGTTTAGGGCCAAAGTATATCACTGATATGCTTCCACTACATAAGCGTTCAAGATCACTAAGATCTTCTGACACCAATCTGTTAGTGATTCCCAGAGTAAATACAAATCATGGGAAAGCATCATTTAGTTACTACACAACAAACAGCTGGAATAAACTTCCTGAAGATTTAAGACTTGCCCCAACTCTGACCACGTTTAAAACAAGACTGAAAACTTTTATCTTCAGCTTCGCCTTCTGCTAAATTTTACCTACATTGCACTTTTAACCTCTGCCTTTAATTAAACAATTTAAATAAGATTTTAATTTATAATTTTATTTGCTGTTTTTAATTGTCTTTTAAATCCTGCATTTTATTTCACTTTATTGTATGAAATGTCATGATGTGAAGCACTTTGAGTCTGCCTTGTGTATGAAAAGCGCTATATAAATAAAATTGCCTTGCCTTGCCTACAAGCAAGGGCCACTGTGCCCACAATTAAGAAAAAAATACATTTTGTGATATAAAGACTGTAAAATAGGAGTCATAGATGGGTATTTGGTATAACGAAAGTGCATTTCTTTGTCCTACCTGGACTTTTCTAATCTGCATTGTAACCAAAACCTTTTAAATCCTGCAATTGTGAATATCTTCCTCGGCATAGGACACAACACCATGGACACCTCTAGAATATTATGCAAATCCAATTCGATCGCCAGGCAATAAATACACCCTTTGTGAAAGGCTATAATGTTCAATTTATGTTGACAATGTCACTGAAGTGCTGACAAATGTATCCTTTTGCGTCACATAGCTGGTATTTATTGCAGCTTTGTTCTGCGAGACTGCAATATGTTACACAGGTGTTCCAGTTACTTCCACCACCCCCGATTGCAGATATGGAAACATCCTTATTACACACAGAATGAAGCCCTGTAGGATGCATAACATCTCTGCAGGCAGGAAATGGATTCTATATTAAAGCAACATTTTCTTTCAAGTATAATTATATAGATTTTTTTATGTTATTAGACTGTGCATTAATGCAATGATAACACCAAATGATTCCTCGCAGAGAGGCTGGCTGCGGGTGGCTCATTCAGTCTTTGTGTTGTTTATACTGAGGTGGCATTCATGAGTCAAATTAATATTGCCACTTAGTGCTCATCATTTATAATGAGCAATATAACAAACCAATTACATTCATAACCGTCTGTGTTGATTTCCAATTTACTCAAATATAAAATCTCCTGCGGGTTTTATTTATTTTTTATCTTTGAAATAGAAAACTTTCAGTTGATCCAAATTAACTGCAAGTTGAAATTCAGTTCTGAAATGAAAATCTATATTTAAATTTGAGGTCAGGGGAAAACTAAACGCTCAACCTCTTTAAAATATAGCTCGGTATCAAACACTGTATAGCTCACTCCTCCCTTTGCCTCTGAAGTACCAAATAATGTACACGTTGCTTAATTGCACTCAAACGAAGACCAAAAAAAAACACTCCACAACTGAAGGCTCTCTCCAAATAATATGACTAATAAACTTCCCGCGTACTTATTTTGCTGTTTAAATATTCATGCGTATAATAAAAACTATAAGGAAAGGAAAGAGGGGACCAAAAAACAATTATTTGAATATTGATAGTGATCAACCATTTGAGTAACTAACCCACTATATGTGTATCAGGACACTACTAAACCAGATCTATGTGGCTAATAAAAGCTGAATGTTTATTTAATAGGCTTATGACTTCCCGAGCAGGTGATTTGGGAATACGCTACAAAAACTAATAACTTTAGAAATGGCAACAAAAACAGTACATTTATGCGCCAGACAACCAAACCTAGAATATGCTTAAAAGCGCAGTAAGGTTGAGACAGAGTGACCAGTCCAATGATAATTCTTTCCATCACAACTGCTTACCACCTATTGTTCAAGTAAAGTATCGATTGGTTATTTTAATTAAGAGGTGGCATCAGAAAACCATTATCTACTGTGACTTTGACAACAATTCAGCTGCACATTGTATCAAAACACAATCACACAGTAACGGAGTAAGAATCATCTAGCGGTGATATTTCAGTCATGCTTCGACTGAGAAGAGTCAAGAATAAGCAGCCATCCTGGGAGAGGAGGCGCTGGGACCCACGGAGAAGTGAGAGGTGGTGTCAAGGCCACAGAGATTTCTTTTTAAAGTATATATACTGCAACAATTATAACTCTGTGCAGGTTTTTTTTTGTTTAACTCCCAGCTGAAGAACACACATCACAAAGTGTGTTTGTGTGCCAGGCTGCTGCCGATTCTCCTCTCAGACCTCTCTGGATCGCAGAACTCTTTTGTTTCTTGGACAGAATTGTGATTCAGAAAGGTTTAAGAGGACACTCAGAAAGCAGAAATATTCTTAAGTTTCTTTGTTCTGTGGCCGATGCTGAAAACTTTAATGGCCCCCATTTGCATTAAATCTTTCTGGCAAACAGCCAGCTGACTGAAACTTCTTGACCATGGAATCGGGATCTTGAGCATATTGTGCATCAATATAAAAAGAAAACGAATATTTCATTAAATCCATTTCATTTTTACTATATCTGCTGTGTGCATTTTAGCGAGGCTACACTGTATGTGCTTGACCCTCTTGGAGGGGAAAAGGGAACGCAAGGAAAATAAAGGGGTCCCATTCAGTTCTTTTTAGCCTCAAGAACCAATTCAACTTGCACTGCTGAGAAATCTTGAAAACAAATCCAAGCATATCCACAATAATGATTATCCTTTAAGAAAACATTTTACTGAAGGTCCATTTGTAGAGAAATAGTGTTATGGCCGGAAGAAAATGAACACAGACAAACTGAGATTTCCCTGAGACAATGTATTCTGTTGGCAGTAAGTGGTTCTCGGGACCATTAGGAAAGGTTTCATTTATACAGCCTGGGGGTTTGAACAAGATCCAGATACGCTTAACGATACAGCCACTCTGAACTCGTGCTGTGACTTTTGAAGCCGCGTCCAATGAGAAAATAGGGGTTTTAGTTATTATTACTCTTGTCCTCCTTTGGTCACTTCTTCTCGGCCGGAGCCGCCGACAGAGAACCCTCCCCAACACCGCTGCCATGAAATGGAGCATGTCTCCCGACAGGGCAAGGAGGGGTGGGAGGAGACCTCGGGGTGGTGGGACGTGGGTGGAAGTTTAATCCATTAAAAATGGGTTAATGTACTCTGACATCTTGGGTCACAACTCATGCGCATTGAGACGTCAAGCGTGCGAGGGACGGATTTAGAAACGTTGTTTTTGGGGTTGATAAGTGGCAAAGAATGAGACAGGAAGGAGAAAGGGTAGAATGACCCCCCCCCCCCCCCCACGTCTGTACAGAGACTGTCACCCACTGTGATTCTGATTTTGGTTCAGCAGAAAAATAAAACAGATATGGCTGTGACCTAAATGTTAATGGGTTTTTCCAAAGGACGTCTGTAGAGAAGGTTGTCTGTATGTTTACATTCAATCCCTGCATTTTTTCTTCTCTCACAGTGGAAAGGAAACATGTGCTTGCATAGAGAGATTGATGCCTTGCTAGTATCTACGCTCCCACATACTGACCTGATTTTGTTTTTTTACCTGATATTCAGTTGCAGTTTCTTGAGTCTATCTTACATGCTTGTATGTGTCGGACACCACAATGATATACAACGTAGGTCTTTATTTGATACATAAGTACACTTATTGACAAAGTGGAAATTTGGATTATTACAGAGAATCAGACATTTATTTCATGATGGACTTTTACAATAAATAAATTCTATTGTCATAAATAAAAAGCTAACGTTATAAACTGTGCAGGTCAAAATACAACTGAAGTAGAACCTACCCTTACTCTCTTTTTAAAAAAATAAAGAGTTGATTTAAGTTTATATTTTGGTAAAAGAGACATCAGCTAATGCCTTCTTTCTTTTTCTGAGATTGCCAAAAACCTTTGGTTAGCAGAGTAGCAGAAAGTTCTAACTTTTGGAATACTTATTCAGTCTGTGTTTCTGTTATTACTGTGTAATTTCCCCCGATTGATGGCTTCAAAGTGTATCATTGCAATTGGATTGGAGGGATGACAATTGCAGGCCGGGCTTCAGTGGGTCAGGCACGTGAGGGAAATCAAATATTCCAAAAGTGAAAGTCTGATTAAAGAAAATCGGCAGGCAGATTTTGAATATATATTTCAGAAATCAGTTTATATGTACATGTAGCCTGTATCTATGAATAACAAGTAATTCCCTGAGTGATGCCGCGTCTGCATCTATTTACCATAATCTCCGTGGTCAGTATAATGTGAGTGTTTGATCGTTGACAGAGGACACAAGAAGACTGACTCATCTCTCCATGGCTTCATTAAGTATCAGTATGATTCAGAGCAGACATCTTGATAACGATGGTGTTCCTTCCAGAACAGCGTCGAGGTAATGTGGGTCCACGGGAGGTCCTGTGGGGTGTGGACACCCAGAAACCCAAAGTTGGTGCCACATTACATCTGCATGAGGGTGTGTGTGCAGCTTTTGGTCCTGAATTCCACCACGAGCTCTTTGGTCTATTTGGTGTTGAGGGCAAGCTGATGTTATTGTTTAAAACCGGAGTTCTAAAAAAAAATCCATGCATGTTTTACACAGTTTTGCTACATTTACCATTATCATATGAACAAAAAAGCACAACAATATTCATATGTCACTTTTTCAAACATTTAGAGAGAAATTCATGTAAATTCATGCAATAACTAACCAAGGATAATGTTTGGCAGTAACACAAAGTTGTTAAATAATCTAATTCTATGTTATATCTAAAGAGCTAATTCATCCGGACTTGCCAGCTTGTCTTGCCGCGTGAATTACCGTAAATATTGTAATGTTCAGTCATCAAGTTTGATATGTAGAGGGAACATTTAGTTCTACATTTAACATTTACATTCAACATTTACATTTAGATTTACATTTAACATTTAGATATAACATTTACATTTTGATTGAACATTTAGATTTACATGATTTGATTATTTTGATTATTTAACAACAATTATTTAACAACTTGGTGTTACTGCCAAACACTATACTTGGAAAAGTTATTGGATGAATTTACATGAATTTCTCTCTAAATGTTTGAAAAAGTATTAAAAAATATTGTCGTCCTTTTTTGTTCATATGATAATGATAAATGTAGCAAAACTGCGCAGGATTTTAGAACGTGCGACATTTTACAAACGGCGCTCCATATGTTTTAGCATAATTTTCAAATATCCGTATACGAAGAATGAAAACAAATGTCACGTTAGTATTCACGTACACATGGTATAAACAGGGAGTTGATTGGTTAGTTCAAGAAAAGCTCTGTACGTCTGATAACGCCGCTAGACACAGCTGATTATGCAAAAAAACAGACTCTTAACAGGTTTAATCGTCATTGTAATTGATGGATAATGAAGCTCGTTGTTGTCTGTGATTTACCGTGGAAGGCTCAAGTCATGGGGGCACGACTGTTACGACCCAATCAAGGTGTTACGACCGTCCACACTAGGAGGTAACGCCGCAGTTGTCAAACTTATTTGTCTTCTTCCCTCAAGGTAACCAGCTCTTGTTAACAATGTTACATTATGAACTAACACAACAGTGTCCTTCTGTGTTTGCTTACCCAAATGGAAAAAAACACCTTCAAATTCAATGAAACTGCAGTTTGCAGGAACAGAAACATTTGGTACCAACATTTTGCTGAAATATGAGACGTAAACATCTACTGCTGAGCAATGAAGGCTTTGTGAACCAGACAGAAGTCCGGATCCTGAGTCGGTTTCGGAGTTGCGGTGCTCACAGAGCATCACAAGCAATTTCTTTGTTTGTACTTCTAGGGGCTGGGGACCGAACAGTGCAGCATCGATCCCTCTTTGTATTAACTGTCATTCTCAACTGGAAAAAGCTATTGAGTTTGTGATTACACTGTGAACCCGCTGGGTACAGAGAAGCCCCTTCTGTAAGGCCATTGAAAGTCACTGTGGGAAATGCAGGAAATCACTGACCGAAGCACAAGTAGACCAGACAGTTTGAGGGGAAAATGGGTTCATAAACAACAAATAATCATCGTTATCAAGAATGTATTATTTCCAGGAAGACATTGGACACTGCCAGCTGGTATTTTAACTAAATAAGGATAAAAATTTGTATTCCTTCTAAAAGGGAAATGTAATTAAGTCACTGACCTTAATGGAAAATAGCTGTTTGTGTTCCAAAACTCAACTCTGAAAGCTGGGACACAGGCTACAGTACAGAAATTAGTAGTTCTATTAGCCTGCAAGGCATGACTACGGGATTAAATAAATGATCACTTATTTATTTGGGTCAAATACAAACAATCACACAAGAACATCATTAAGCTTCCAAATGTGTTGCCTTTACTTATTCATTTTTCTAATATATTCCCTTTTTTGAAGTAGATGAACATGATTGGGGGAATTCAAGTGTTTGCCGTGCTATTATGTTCAAGCAGAACATAATCTTAGAAGATAGGAAATATTTGAAAAAATTTTGGAATTACTAATGTTAGTATCAAAGAAAGCAAAGAATGAGGAAAGTACAGAATGTCCCAAATAATATCAAGAATGTCTTGATTGTCATTGAGCTGAAACAGTGGTTGAAATCGTCTGCTTTTAAATATATGCACATTTAAGTTGTTTTCAAAATATTGAGTTGCATGTGTTTATTCGTAAACAAAATGACAAGATCCTTCAACAGATTCTTGATTTTGGGGTTCACTGCAAACCCCCTCTCTCACGCTCTGTCTCTCTCTCTCTCTCTCTCTCTCTCTCACTGTCTGTCTTTGTCTGCCTGTCTCCATCTTATTCCACTCCCACAACACTTTCGCCCCTGCTGCGTTGATAACAACCCCCATAAAATACCGTGAAGAAAACACATTGTCCTTGGTCCGAGATTGCACCATCCTCTGTGTTCAAAGGCATTACCTCCTTTCCAGGAGACTTGGTTACTAAAGAGAGAAAGAGAGAGATTACAGGGTGCTCTATTGATTCATTGTCATAGCTTAGACAGTCCAACCTTGGATTTGTCTGAACTTAAAGATGGAGATTCACATTCTGTGAAGACTCTCCGTGGGAAGACTGCCCCTGTGGCAGAAATGTTGAGGGTTTCCTTTCTCCAAGAAAAAATACAATCTTGTCTCCTTCTGTTAAATAGGGCCTTTTTTAGGTGTTTTTATCAAAAGTAATGTGGAAAGTGAGGGTAATCACTGGAAGAAAATTACGAATGGGCAAATCAGCTGTGATTTTTTAAGGAATTTAATAAACAAGGTAAAACAAATTATATTTTAAAGCATTTTGAGAAATCATTGCATATGATTGGCAAAATATTCTCATTTACACCTCTGAAGGATTATACAGTGATTTGTGTGTTGCAGTGCCATTGCAAATGCACTGTAATCAGGCAAGCTGAGATTGCTTTCAAGTAAATTGATAATTACTTCCATTGTGTGATATCCCAATCAAAAATGAACAGCTGGACTCTACAGAATATTGACTTTTACTTGAGGAGTTTCTTAGTTTAATGGTTTCCCAGATCTCCCGTCCTCTCAATTTCTTTCGCATTTGGTGTTTTTAATCGCTTGATGATATTTTTTCTCTCTATTAAGAGATGGGGTAAGTTATAAATACACAGCAGCCCTGCTAGAGTGTCTTACCTGCAGGCTGTAATGCTGAGTTGGGTCTTAGAGGGAGAAGCTCCCCACTATATTCCCCACGCAGTCGATCTCTGAACTACGACATTTCTTTTTTTCAACTGTCTCCCCTCCTATACACGCTCCTTTTGAGTATGCAGCACAACACTTTACATGTTTCTCTTGTGTCTGTATTTGTAAAGGTAAAGTTGATTTACAGTAAAAAAAAAAATAGCTTACACTACGGATTAACATCCATAATTCCCAAGTTCTATCAACAACGTGGAGAAATATGCATGTAGTTTGTAAAAAATGTGGAGGAAGAGGAGGGAGGGGTGTGAAGGACACAAACTCCGGGATCCGGTACGATGGAGGTGGTCTGGATAAGTGTTAGCGACTTAAGCCAGAAGTGCAACCCTAGTGGTGGAATTTATAATACGTGTAATTACATTACATTACATTACATTACATTACATTACATTACATTACAGGTCATTTAGCAGACGCTTTTATCCAAAGCGACTTACATTACACTTTAAACCCATGGCTTTTTCACATTTTTGCCTGGGGAGCAATTAGGGGTTAGGAGTCTTGCTCAGGGACACTTCGACATAGAACATGGGGCAGCCTGGACTCGAACCACCAACCTTGTGCTTCCCAGCACACCTTCTCTAACGCCTGCGCCACGACGACCCCTGTTTAGTGCTAGAATTGCAGTTTGTGATGTTAGATATTAGTTATTACATTAACATGTTAGATGAAGTGAATGCAATTTCAATCAAACACAATTCATAGTCATTTAAGTCATATAAACACTGTACACATTAACATTCTGTCACAATGTGATGTTAAAACCTGGGGACGGATGCTAATTGCCGTCCTTTATGGATTTCTCCCAATTTTATCCCCAAAGAGGGTTTTTTGGGAGTTTTTTCTCCTGTCAGGTAGTAAATGAACAACTTAATGTAAGGCAGCCAACTGAGGCAAATGTCTTTAGAATTGGACCACATGAACTGTCTTAGATCTTATGATGAAGTGTGATGAACAGTGATCATTAATGATGTGTTGTAATGAAGATGTAGTAGTTAAAAGATGAAGACAAACTATGCATGCTTTGTTATATTCACTCATTGAGGCATAAAGCCAACTGTATCTACATTGAATAGATTGGAACGTGAGGGACAGATAGTACAGAGAAGGTCTCAGGTTACAGCTGCAGCTTCACACCTCGATGTGAAGAGGACAGTCCAGGAGGGGACACTTTGAAGAAGAAGCCAATGACATTTAAATGCACCCAAGAAGACACACCTCAAGAGTTTTCAAAGGACCAAAGCGGGGAAAGGACTGTTAGAATTTTCCTGCAGCCGCTTTGATAAGTCGCTTTACTTGCTCAGAGAATTCTCTATTTCGCGAAATATTTTACTGTTCGCTTTGTATTTCACTTTGTAATTGTATTCCTTATAACGTTGTTTAGTTATTAAATACTTTTGATTTTTGAATTTAAGCAAGCTGACTCTTTTGATTCTTCGTTTCCAGCGGGGACGAGAACAAAGGAGTGAGGCCTCCCTCGAGAGCTTTCCTAAACCCTAACAGTAGCAGGCCAGAAAATCTCATAGGGCATACAGACCACAGGTAACAAATCAATAGACATAACTTAATCAAAATCTTAGCCTGGTTTAGGGACTAATGATCGCCCCTGAAATGCTCTATTGATGTTTTCTCACGATGTCTCTCGGGGGGTTCTGATATTGGAAGGAACATTCGTCATTTTAAACTAAATTTGAATTATTTATTTGAAATTGAATTACTCAGTTTAAATAATTACATACAAAATTATCATTTGAATAAATTACTTTGGGGCTGAATTTCAATAAACTTAAACGGGCAGATCCTCCGGTCACTGAGCTTCAGGAGCCACAGTTGGAGCAACTCTTCTTCAGCCAGGCCAAACCCAAAATATTACATTCAATTTCAAGTTTATTGAATTTCAGTAACCAAACAAATACAGCAATTTCAAATTATGCTACTCAGAATAATTCTTTATTTAAATTATTCATGTCAAGCAGTACGAATTCAAAGTTGAAATTAATTTGCTGGTTTTGTGATGAATACTCTGAGAGTGTTAAAGAGGTGACAAAGGCCAACTTTCACATTAATGACAGGAAGAAAATATGTTGATTTGTTTTTCTCTCTGAAAAGCACTAAGATGAGAGCTACACTTGGATTTGGAGGTTGTATCAATGAGTAAAGAATAGGAAAAGAATGAAAAAGACACTCAACCGTCACGGTTTGGGTTCATGTCTGGTTTTATTTTGTAGTTTCTTGCCTCTGTTCTCCCTGGGTCATGTAACTTCCTGCTTTCCCCTGTCTTCCCCTGTGATTGTCTGTCATGTCATGATTGTTTCCAGCTGTTTCCAATCACCTGCACCTCCCTAGTATATTTAAGCCATGTGTGTCTGTTGTCACTTGTCGAGTCATTCTTACTTGTTGGAAGTCCTAGTCCCTGTCCATGTGCCTGTTTCTGCTTCATGCCTACGTTTTTGCCTTTTTGGCCTTTTGATTTTGAAAACCTTTTTTTTTTTACTATTAAAGTCCCTTTTTGTTGTTTGAAAAAACTCTGCGTTTGAGTCCTGCCTTTCTCCCCACACAACTTCTGACACTCAACTGTCCCAACCCCCGGCTTATTATGACTTTTAGTTCCAGGTTTGTAACACCTTTGAAACACTGCGTCACCCGCCTTGTAAATACCCATATATATATTGTAGGTGCGGGACTGGAACGGTCAGGCATCTCTCCAAAGACTCCATGAGTTATTGTATGTAACGAGAAGGTGGCATGTGAGTCCAAGACCTCCCCTCCCCAAACACACACACACACACCTCCTATCTGTGAAGGTATCTTATTGCTCTCTGGGGCAGGATGCATAAAACTTTACTGCAGAATACAGGTTGGAGTTTTGAGGGGACTGAAAAGTGATGATGCTAAAACAGGGAACGTTCATAAAATGCGTTATGCACCATTTGTTACTCACAATTACGCTCACAGCTAAAATGAGATATCAACAGAACAGGATGAATTTAATGATGTATGTATGACATTAATGTCTGACAGTAAATACATGACTGCCTGTTCTTTCCTCCACAAAGAACAGGATTACCAACAACAGTCCTTTAAGTCTAAAGTAACTTGGTTACTCTCCCACAACTTTTCTCTACAAAAGGAGCTGCATAAGCAGCAGGCCAACAACCACCAGTTGGAAGCAGAGCACAAACTGCTGAAGATTGAGACAGAAGATCTGGCTGCTTTGTAAAAGAGAAGACCCACCACGAGGAGGTCACTACCAGTGATTTCACTGTATTGTGCCTGATCTCAAAGATCCGGCAGATGGAGGATACCATCGCCAATGGAAATCAGATCCTGATCACCAAGAACCAACATTTACAGGATGACAAAGCAGTCCTTGAGAATGACTTTAAAAAAAAAAAAAGACGGAGATGGACAAAATGAGGCTCAAGATGCAGGACAAGGAGACAAAGAAATAAGAGAGAGAAGAAGAAGGAGACTGGATACCAGTAAGAACATCTTCCTTCATCTCCCACTCCAGCTTACCTCATCCATCTACCTAATATCATAAAATAGCATCATATTTATAATATTATTTAACATACAATGATACTAATACCATAAATATAGAATCATATATCATATTTATAATATGTTGAACCATTGATTCATCAAACTGGCTGTGGTAGGTTCTCCAAACATTGGCCAAATTACCAGGTTTAGGGTATTTGCGCAAATATGTTTTCGGCACTTCAAATACAGGCATCACATAATAAGCAAAGAGCAGGTAGAGTCGCTAGTTCAACATGTTCCAACTGGTGAAATTCTGCCTTGTAGATGGTCAAATGTGTGTAGTTTTAAAATACAATTAAACAACAGTGTCTAAAATACACGCTTTCTAAAGTGATTACTCATTACGTGTAAGATTAATCTCTAGGAGAAAAAGCAAACTTTTAATTGCAATAATCGCGATTGATTATTTTTAAAATGTGCGATTAATTAGTTCATCTATTGACAGCCCTAAAAGTAATGTCTCGCAAATTAACCCAACTTTAAGCAGAAGCCTGATTAAAGCAATTTCCGGTTATGAAATAATAAATGCCTCAAATCATGTGTGAATATCAACAGATCAAAGGAAGAGCTTTGGTTTGATGAAAACTAAAACTGTCATTTGTAGATGAGCCAATGGAGAAGAAAGAAAGTGAAACTCTTCCCAAAAGAAAATCCAGCGTTTCTCTAAAGCTTTGTATTAGATATCTTTAGAAGGCAGAAGCTTGTCAAGGGCATAAACAGATAGGTGTAACGTCTTTGTTCCGAATTACAGCAAAACTCAACATAATTCTGTTTTAGGGATTTTTTCTTCTCGTGTTCGTTTTATATCCCTTATATCTTGTATCTTTCAATCTCAAATGGGATCTCAATACACAGGTTGAGAACCACTGGTTCTGTGTCATAAACTGATCCCTCAGTTAAAATGTTTAAACAACATTTGATAACTGCTTCAGTCAACAAGGCTGAAACTTAGCCCTACTTGGTCCAAATACAGCTGAATCTATTCATCAAAGAAACTAAGTTGCTGCAGGACCGCAGAGGATATATTATCCTGTGAAAGCAGGAACATCTGTATCTACGCCATACATCTTATGTGCTGATGCAACCATTTTTCTAATCTGCTTACATTGTAGGAAAATAACTCTAATTGTGGAGACTTGTCGGGTATTTATTGGGAAGCGCCCCTTTGCGTTAAAGTTTCTCTGAGATTCATGTCACTTGAACTCTACGAAGCATCTTCGCACATTATGCAACTATATGAACTGTTCTTTCTCCCTGAGGAGGACAACATTGATTTAAACCCTGCTCCTTTTAAGATATTTATAAGTAAAGGAACCAGAACAAATAGAAGATTTAGTGGGAATAAAATAGCAGCTTTAAAATAGCAGAATGTTGTTATGTGCTCCGGTTGAATAGTACGTTTTCTTCTGAATTACAGCTACTCAACCTTTCTAGCAAGCGGAAATCTTGAGCCACATGCCAATAATAGATGACTCAGGAGCTGTCTGCACCCTTGGACAAATACATTTAAGATGTCATGACAAGTTCTCTGGCTGCACAGCTGCATTCACTACCCCCACACCCACATCCTCCTCTGTTCACTTAGTACATCGGGAGGTTTGCGTCCAGCATTACATTTCCTCTTTTTGTTTCTCTCCTCGGCTGTAAAATGTCTTCAGCCTTCCATTGTCCAGTCAGTTGAGATTGTCTGTATTTCTGTCAAAAGGACAGCTTCCTCTCTGAGACCCCGTCATTGGTAATTATGGCCTGAGATTAACTCTGCTGGAACAGCTGGAGCCAGCCTCCAACCTACAGCACCAAGGTCAAGCTCTGAAGGACACTCAACCGAAATGGGCCACTTGAGGAAAGCAACCATAACAATAAAGTCAAGCACTCGTTCCAGACTTCTGTTCCCCATTCGGCCTTTAAATTCTATTCCTTAAAATACTTCTTTGTCTTTATGACTTCACCTCTGACAAAAATTACCTTTTATTGTCAAATTTTCCTCCGCAATCGTCCCTCAACATCTCTGTCAGCTGTGTTGTAACAGTTTTATGATGCTGGAGGTGAACAAATGTAATCAGTTTTATGCCTGCGTCTGTTATGGAAGATATTTGGCTCAGGACGGAGTCAAAGACTGTGCTTTATGCCGGGCCGGGCAGCACTTAGAGTTGGGGGCCGTAATTCTGCTTCCAGCTGACAGATAAAGTGAGCAGGTAGTAAATAAAATGAAGCAGTAAAAGACCTTGGAGGTGGCCCCTGAACTTATTTAATATCCCTTCCTCTGAATTTAAATTAGACTCTAACCCCCAACTGCTTTTTCAAATCACAAAAGTATGTTCTTGGTGCAGCTGTGCTCGGGCTCTGAAACACATTGCGTAGGCAGGTGGTCACTGCTGTGCGGTCCACTTTTCACAATAGGAAACAAAAAGAGAAAAAAGCTACTCTATCACATATTTTGATTTGTTGGAGTGACTCTCGATGGTATTCAAAATGTGTGGGATGAGGGTTTCTCTCAACAACCCAAAGAGAACGAATCTTGAATGAATCTGTCATTTATCAGGCAGCTCCATTTTGGAGACTATTCACAGCATGTATAGGTTCTATTGTTCAAGTTGTCAGTCATGAGGAAATTGTAAAAGGATCATTTACATTTTTTCAAATTTTAAATATTTGTTTTCAGCCTAAAGATGTAGGAGAAGGAGACGGAAGCTACTGTCATGAGAATTGAGGCACTTTGATGCCTGACGATAAAGGACAGAATGTTGGTTTCCCAAGCCACCTGCTAGCTGCTGTGCATGCTAGGAGTCCAGCGGATCCCTACTCTAATGACATTTGACATTTGGAGATGACAGGTACACACAGTGGAAGGGGGGGGGACATGAGTTCTTATAAGTCCCCACACCTGTGCACTCCTGCTCCGTCGCTCCAAGGTGAGTGTGTGATGGAAATGCTGGTGATTTCTAAGTCGACAGGTGATACATCATTTTTCGGCGGGTCCGCAGAGATATGCTCTCAGCAGAATCGTGACAGGTGTGATGACAGTCGCAGATCTGAATAATCGCATGGCATTAATGTATGAATGTTGGGTGGACCTTGCCCAGATGTTTAAACCTTGTAGGTTAAAACTGTCCTGAGATAAGAGAGAAGAAGAATTGACTGTTTCTGTGAAGTTTACGAATCTGTGTCTAATTTAAATTAGTTTAGTTCGTCAGTATCTAAGAATGTCTTAAATGATTTAATTAATAAGCTGCTACACTGCATGGTTTCCACCACAACTACTACAATTCCACCCAGATATTCAGTTACTGTAAATCAATTCCACCAGAATATTAAGAAAATATAAATCAATTCCACCCAAATATTCAGTTACTGTAAATAAATTCCACCAGAATATTAAAAAAATATAAATCAATTCCACCCAAATATTCAGTTACTGTAAATAAATTCCACCCAAATATTCAGTAACTGCTAATCAATTCCACCCAAATATTCAGTAACTGTAAATCAATTTCAATTATATATTCAGTAAATGTAAATCTTATTCATCCAAATATTTAGTCATTATGAATCAATTTCACCCAGAAATTAAGTAAATATAAATTTATTATGATGATTTTCTTAGTAGACATGAATCATTTTTCCTTGTAAAAATATTTTAGATTTCATTATTTCTTTCAATAATATTTGCTTAAATGTTGAGTAAGTAAATTCTAATCAATTATATTAATTGTCACTTTGTTGCCAAAAATTTTTACGTTACCATTGGTCACATTTTTTAGAGTGTATGCACGTGAAACACGACCCCGTGGTCACCAGAATGAGCTGTTGAAGACATATTTAGTGATCAACGATGGTTTCTTTAAGTAGCCACCTACAGCCTGTGTGGTGTGTCCAGCATAATCAATATTATACATATTCAAAATATAATATAAAAATACTCTCTAAATAATTCAAAAGGCAGCCACTGGCTCCAATATATACTGATGTATTGTATCCGATTTTACCAGGTAAAGCCAAGACCCTGGTGTGCATTTCCTGTGGGAAGAGAATACCGAAGCAAAGCGCTTTCATTATTTGCAGTGAATGAGCACATTTAATTGGAATGAATGGGAACGGTCCGGGAACACAGTGTCCAGTTCATGATATATCCATGAGCTGCACAGAAGCTCAGTTTACACTCCAGCGCAACCATATTCATTATTATCATTCTATGAAAAAAACAACTATAGTTTCTACATGCAGATTATTATAACTGCACTCATATTGTAGTTTATACATTCACAGTGTGGATCCACAGAAGTGACACACATGACGTAAATACAACTGAGAACATGAATCTGGGCCAAATCTGAATTATTCTTTCTATTATTTTACTAGATGCCATCACTTTCAGTTACATGATGGAAATTAGCCACTATTTGGACAGTGTATTAAATAGAAGGATTTGGGATCTTAGATAATTGCACATTAAGCTCGGTGACAGCAAACGTTTGCACTTTGTTCAGTAAGATTTATATTTACGCATGAATGCAATAGACCAAACTAAAAAGCCAGCTTATAATGGCTGTTGGGTTCTACAGTTTGTGCATAACACAGCAGCATTCTTCACATTACTTTGTCATACATTTATTTTTATCATTAGAGAAAAGCAAGATCCTCGAGCCTTTTTATTGATGCTAGCCGGAAGCTGGTTTCTCCCAGACATGTTGTAAAGATATATTAATAATTTCAGTATAAAAAAGAACAAACCTTCTATGTTTACCCTGCATTGAAGTACGACATCCCACAGAGAGCCAGAGCATCACTCAATGACACTCGTTATCCGACTGTGACCTACCACTGCCTTTGCAGCTGATACATTTAAGATGAACAGGATGTGCAGGTGAACATGACAAAGTGGTAAAGCAGAACCACTGGGTTAAATATTACAGACTATTATTGTTTTTGATAATATATAAATTCAATACTCATCTTCTGATTCATTCACATTTAACAGCAGGCTTTTATGGCAGGTGCTTAAGTTATTCGTTCATGATTTGACATGGACTATTAGCAAGTTTTGGGGAATCTAACAGCTACAGAAGATCAATGGCGCTTCCCCTAATGACCATCCCTAGTTTCGTATTCGACCACAGACAAAATGAAAGCTCCGACCATTCATTCTACGACCCATTTCAAGACTTTGGTTTCCACCGAAGCAGCAGAAATTGCTTCATACATAATACATCAGCTGTGTGTTATTTATTCATTGTAACTGTTAGCATCATTACACAGTTTTATGCATTCCTCAGTCTCAAGTTTTTATTTCTACGTCATTTCTCAATGACACAGGCTTCCTCGCAGCTAGAAGGTCCTGGATTCGACTCCACCCAGCGGTCTTTCTGTGTAGATTCTGCATGTTCACCCTGTCGGCGTGGGTTCTCTCCGCGTACTTTGGCTTCCTCCCACAGTCGAAAGACGTCCTCTGGGGATTCTCGACACACGACTCAAGCCCAATCATTCTCGCCCGATGCTGCAGTCTACCCAGCCTCTGTATATGAATAATATATAATATTCTAATAAATGCTGTTTAATTAATTGAAAATATCTTAATAAAATGCTCTCACCGAATGAGGAGGGGCCTGCAGTCTCTTTGAAAACTGCTACCTGCCGCCCCTGTTAGCATGCTGCATTAGCATTTAGCTCTTGGCCTTATCGTCTCTATAGTGTTTTTTGTGAATTATTTCGATATTGTAATTTTTAAAAACCTCATTTATTAAAATATTTCCAACACCAAATGTGGATATCTATATTCATTTCAACCATGATCATTATGATGATTTAGAATGAAAGTCACTAATTGATCATGTTTTACTCATTTGCCTTCGGCCCCTGTCAGCTGTAATGCATGACCATTATTAGGATAGGATAAAAATAAGATGGTAGAAGGTAATCTTCCTCTGCAGTCGTTGAAGTAATTAACAAGAGACACCATAGTGAGTTTGTCATTGTAGCTGATGCAATTAATATGTGATAGAAATGTCTGAATTGGGAGAGATTTTGACACTGAGTAATCCGTCCTGTACGCAACAACTTTTATGAATGGGAAGGACAAGTTGAGGCCTGACGAGTCACACAGTCATTGAGTAAACCAACAACAAAATGTTTTACAGCTCCACTGCCCAGCTCCTTGTGCTTTAATCTCCTCCTATTTCTGTGACTACAAGCATACAAACCTTTTGTCTGTAACACTCAAAAATCAGTCAGGTGACTCATCCCTCCTGCTGCTGCGTCACTAATTCAAACCCCTAGGTGTCATACACAGCTGCTAAGGGTCTCCTTTCCATAATATGGAAAAGATTTCCATGGCTACTGCCTTTGTTTGGACTAAACCCTTCTCCCAGAGGGCTGTGCATTGGAGAAAGGAGAGGCTAACTCCACATCATCAGTCACAGACACCACTTAATCATATCCCCTCTCACACAGCTCCTTGCTCTCCTCTACTATAATATGCATCTATCAAAACAAAAACAACATATATTTTCATATTTTCATCAAAGGAAATAGAACTTGTACCTTATGAGAGGTAAGTTGATACTGAAATGTGTCACGTAAAGTTAGAAGTAAATGTTTCACTGAAGTTATCGATCATTATTGGTGATGCAAATATGTGAAGGTGACTTCCTGTGAGTATGTCTCTCTCAAAACTGCTCAAAGCCCAAAGCTTTGTATTTCCACTTACCTCTTTATCTGGTGGGGAGAGTAAATATTTTATTTTAACAATTTTATAATTCTCTTTTCCACAATAGCAGGCTGTTACTGCCACAAAATGTTGTTGATACAAGCAATTATGGCTAAAGGGTTCCACAAGCTGGGCTTAGTGAACTATTGTTAGCATCAATCCCTTCAAGAATATGAGATTTAATGCATGTGTAGCAGGATGACTGCTTTTCCAGTGGCTCCGCCCACTCGCAGTATTGTCCCCCTTTAATTTATTATATAAGGAGGGACCTGTAGATCTGCTCGCTCTCTGACAGCTGATACGCACCTCCCCCTTCCGGGTTTACCTGGCTGCAGGTTCGGCAGACGCTCGGCACTCTCTGCAGGGTTGTGCAAATTGTTCCACCGTGCAGGTACGTTGCAGTCTATTGCGCGTCGGCGATCTAGTCGGCACCGTAATAAACTTGCGTTTATGTGCAGGCGCTGGCAGGTCGGACTGCGTGTTTGCTCGTTTTGTCCCGGAGCTATGCCACGCTGAGGTCCCGACTGTCCTGACCCGTTTTGGACTGCTGCTGCTTTGTGTGGGGATAAAACCCACACTTTTTACGGACATTGCCTGCTGCTTTGTGTGGGGATAAAACCTACACTTTTTACGGACATTGCCTGCTGCTGCGTTCGGGTGTGGAAATCCCGTTGTCCGCATTTTTATGCCTATTGTATTATGTTTTCATGTTTAGCTGCCTGAAATAGGAGGTGGATGGCAAGGGAGATTTTTCTTTATTATTTTTGTAGCTATTTTTGATTATTTGATGGTTTAGTTCTTTGAGTTCAAACTGTAACCTGTTTTGATATTTTCCTTTCTTTTTGATTTGTATTGGATCTCTATTGTTGTTGAATTTATTTTCAGTCTCCCATTAACTGTCCATCTATGTGATTCCAGGTGCTGAGGGCCTCACTGGTGATCCTGTTTGGTGATGGTGTCCCTTCGTGTGTAGTGTCTTATTCACTCCCCTCCTTTGTTTTGCTTTGCCCTTGTGTGTTTGGAGTGTTAATTTTGGATTGTGGTGCTCCCATTTTAAGTTTATACTCCCACCCCTCACTCACCTTGAGCACAATTGCCCCAGCCCTGGAATACATGATAATTTAGACAAATAGGATAACTTTTTTTTAGATTTGAATTGTGCCCAATAAACTGTTGTATATGCTTTTGGAAACACGTCTCTCGCCTGCTCAGTGTAACGAACTTGTGTTGTCCTTTTGTTTAGATTTAGTAATTTACCTTATTCATAGATTTCTTTCTTTTCCCTGGGTGATTTCTCCCAGGGTGGCGTTGCTGGTTTCCTTTAGTTTCTTTCTTTTTCCCCTAGTTAAAAACATAGATTATTGGGGTAGTTCCTACCCCACCTCACGCTTGCCACAAACTTGGCGTTGCTGGCAGGACTTATACTGAAAAAAAAAGGCAGAGACGTGTGTTCCTTTGTTTTTTGTTGTTTGTTTTTTGTTTGTTTTGTTTTTCTGAATAAGACAAAGCAGCAGCAGTCCCCTGGCAACCATGGAGGAAGAAATGCAAGAGTTGCGAGCTCTGGTTGCGCAGTTAAAGGCTGACAATGAGAGGTTGCGTCAAGCTTCGTTGGTGCCGCCCTCTAGTGCTACACCTTCAACCTCCTCAGTACTGCCGACTGCCCTTACTTCTGCCAGTGCCCCTGCAGCCGAGAGGTTAGTGTTCGTGCCCCGAGACAGAAAGTGCCCTATGTTTAGAGGAAGGTCAGGGATAGCTCTGAGCGAGTGGCTTGAAGAGCTACAGTCGTGTATGCGGGCTCGTCATTTAGCCCCAGCTGATCAGGCCTACTTTCTGTATGACCATTTAGAGGGAGAAGCACGGGAGGAAATTAAATACCGCCCCAGCACAGAGCGCGGGGATCCAGCTAGACTAATCACTATATTACAAGAACTCTATGGCTGTTCTGAGTCGTATGTGGCCTTGCAGGAAGCATTCTTCTCTCGTAAGCAACATGAAGGGGAAACGCTACTCGAATTTTCGCTCGCTCTCATGAGCCTTATGGAAAGGGTGAAGCAGCGTGCACCGCCTGGAATGCTTAATACAGATAGTCTGTTGCGGGATCAGTTTGTTGAGCAGGTCTTAGACAGCACCCTGAGGCGAGAGCTTAAACAGTTTGTTCGTCATCAACCTGCAGCTACCTTGCTCGACGTCAGAGGGGAAGCCATTAGGTGGGAGCGTGAAGGTCTGCCCAGCACCTTCAGAGGCCGCAGTAACTCCGTCCCTTCCATCAGTGGCATTCAGTATGGAGTTCAGGGTGCTCATTCTGTTGTATGTGTCCCTCCGTCCTCAGAAATGGTAGAGTTGAAGGAAATGTTGGGGCTGCAACAAGAGCAGCTCAACCATTTAACCCAGACCCTCGCTCATATGCAGCGCCCTCATGCTGGTAGTCATACAGCGCATCGTGGGCCCAGAGTGTGTCATCGCTGTCAGAGACCAGGCCATTTTGCGAGAGACTGTGACGGTGTGCGCAATTCCCGCCCCCAGTTTTCTTCACCAGATTCCAGGCCGTCTGCTAGGCAGGCAGAACCCAGCACGGCTCCGGAAAACTAGCACCCACCAAACTGCAGAGCCACAGTTTAGGTGGGGCCCCTCATGGCTCACGCCCTGTGTCTGGTGGGCTAGCTCAAGGCCCCAGACTGGTGTCGTCCTGTCCCTATTTAGAGGTTCTCATGGGAGGAGTCAAGGTGCCATGTTTGATTGACACCGGCTCTATGGTTTCTACTGTTACAGAAAGCTTCTTTCAAAAACATTTTGAACCTTGGGGTCAGGAGCGGCTCAAAGCCTGTAGCTGGTTACAGCTAAGGGCAGCTAATGGTTTGAGCATCCCATACCTGGGTTATTTGGAGCTCGATGTTGAGTTGTGCGGTAAACTAGTTTCACTGTGTGGTATCTTGGTGGTAAAAGACCCCCCTGGTAATGCTTCTCTTCAGGCCCCTGGTGTGTTGGGAATGAACGTGATCCAGAAATGTTATCGAGAGCTCTTTGTGCAGCACGGTTTGTCCCTGTTTAATCTGCCCTCTGTCACGCAGGCCCCGCAACCTGTCACGCAGGCATTACAGGAGTACCATCAGGTGACCACGCAGACCTCCCAGGAGCTGTCTGGGAAGGCAAAGGTCAGAGGTAGGCGTGCCTGTCGTATTGCAGGTGGTGTGATGCAGATAGTCGCAGCTACTTGCTCAGGGCAGGGTACCGATAGCACAGTGTTGTTTGAGCCCCTTGACTCCGGTTTACCTGCAGGTTTGTTGGCTTCTCCATCTGTGGTGAGGGTAGTTAGAGGTACAGCATACATACCCATTGTAAACGTTGGCTCTATAGAAGTACTGCTGTACCCACGCACTGTTCTTGGCACTTTACAAAAAGTGAGTGTTGTCAGCCTCCCTGCAGGAATCGCAGAGGTCCCATCCACTGTAGCCATTGTAGCTTCTCACACCGCCTTACCTACCGTGCCAGACCAGATTGAGGGTTTAGATCTGTCTTCTCTTTCCCCTGAAGAGCAAGGTCAGGTGAGGTCTCTCCTTAGAAAGTACAGTCCTATTTTCTCTACTCATGACGGTGATTTAGGCTGCACTAACCTCATCTCTCATGACATTCCTCTGTTAGACGAGACCCCAGTCACGCAACGCTACAGGCGTGTATCCCCTTCTGATTATGAGGCTGTCAAAGACCACATTAATCAGCTTCTTTCTGCTCAGGTAATTAGAGAGAGTTGTAGCCCCTATGCCTCCCCCATTGTGCTTGTAAAGAAGAAGGATGGGAGCCTGCGTATGTGTGTCGATTACCGGCAACTAAATGCCAAGACCAGGAAAGATGCGTTCCCGCTGCCACGCATTGAAGAATCATTGGATGCCTTGACGGGTGCACGCTGGTTCTCTACCATGGACCTGGCCAGTGGGTACAACCAGGTTGAGGTCACGGAGAAGGACCGACCGAAGACGGCGTTTTGTACACCATTCGGCCTGTTTGAGTGGAACCGTATGCCATTCGGACTCTGTAATGCACCTGGCACTTTTCAAAGATTAATGCAGAGGATCTTTGGCGATGAACAAGGTCTGTCTCTGCTTTTATACCTAGATGACATTGTTGTTTTCTCTTCTACTGTAGAGCAGCATCTTCAGCGACTTGACGTGGTACTAGCCCGTCTGAAACAGGAGAGACTCAAGGCCAAGCTCTCCAAATGCACCTTTTTTCAGCCAGAGGTGCGGTATCTCGGCCACATTATATCGGCCAACGGTGTCGCCACGGACCCATCCAAAATAGAAGCCGTGGCAAAGTGGCAGCCTCCCCAGACGGTCTCTGAGCTTCGGTCTTTCCTGGGTTTCGCAAGCTACTATCGCCGCTTCGTGGAGGGCTTTGCAACGCTGGCAGCCCCCCTCCACCGACTGATTGCTGAGCTTGGAGGCACAAAGTCTAGACGGGTCCAGCGGTCCCCACAGCTGAGCCCTGAGCACTGGAAAGAGGAGCTTAAAGACTGTTTTGAGACACTTAAGACCAAGCTCACTAATGCCCCTGTGCTTGCTTACGCAGACTTTTCACTGCCCTTCATCCTCGAGGTTGACGCCAGTTATGGTGGGTTGGGTGCAGTGTTATCACAAGAGCAAAACGGCAAGGTGAGGCCCATAGCTTATGCCAGCCGCGGACTGAAGCCCACCGAGCGTAATATGGCAAACTATAGTTCCATGAAGCTGGAGTTTTTAGCCCTAAAGTGGGCTATGACCGAAAAGTTCCGAGAGTATCTGTTGGGCCACCGCTGCATAGTCTACACGGACAATAATCCACTCAGTCATTTGGCGACTGCTAAGCTTGGCGCCACGGAACAGCGCTGGGCAGCTCAGTTGGCCTCTTTCGACTTCGAGATCAAGTACCGTTCCGGCAGAAGCAACCGAAATGCGGATGCTTTGTCCCGTCAGCATCGGCCTGGCCCATTAGATCTGACGGCCATGCTCCCTGGCACACCACTCCCGGAACCACTCCAGCAGGTCCTAAAAGTGAATAAAACGGTCGTGACACAAGCAACTGTGACTGTTTTACCTGAGAGAACCCCTGACGACATCCACAACCTGCAGCAGGCTGATTCGGTCATTCGGGAAGTCCAGAGGTACTGGGAGGAAGGACGGCGTCCCAGTTACGCAGAGCGACAAGAGCTCTCACCTCCCGCATTGATCCTGCTGCGTCAATGGGGCCGGCTGGTTAAGCGGGGCGACATCCTGTATCGGCAGACCTTGCGCCCTGATGGAGCTGAGCCCATCCTCCAGCTGCTCCTGCCTGCAGTTTTAGTTCCTGAAGTGTTGACACAGGTTCACCAAGAACATGGCCATCAGGGTGTGGAACGGACCCTCGCTCTTCTACGATCCAGGTGTTATTGGCCGGGTATGTCAACAAAGGTCGCACAGTGGTGCCAAGCTTGTGAGCGGTGTCAAGTTGCCAAGGACCGTCAGCCTGCTGCCAGGAATCCCATGGGACACCTTTTTGCAGCAAGACCAAATGAGATCCTCGCCATTGATTACACCCTGCTGGAGCCCGCTCAAAATGGCATGGAAAATGTCTTGGTGATGACAGACATCTTCAGTAAATATACGCTCGCCATCCCCACCCGTGATCAACATGCTTCTACTGTAGCCCATGTTTTGGTGGTGGAGTGGTTTTCGAAGTTTGGGGTTCCTGCAAGGATACATTCGGATCAGGGACGCAACTTCGAGAGTGCACTTATCCAGCAACTTTGCAGTCTTTATGGCATCCAAAAATCTCGCACCACTCCATATCACCCAGCTGGCAATGGTCAGTGTGAAAGATTTAATCGAACTCTCCATAACCTCCTCCGCACACTGCCTCCATCCCGAAAAAGAGACTGGACCTCTTGCCTCCCACAAGTCCTTTATTCTTACAACACCACTCCCCATCAAACCACTGGCGAATCACCATTCTTTTTAATGTTTGGTCAGGAGCCCAGACTCCCCATCGATTTCCTGTTGGCCAGAGTCCAGGACCCTGTCAGTGGAGGTGTTCATGAATGGATCCAAGAGCATCAGGCCCGGTTGCAGATTGCGTTTGATGGTGCAAGAGAATGCATGAAGACTGCAGCGGAGCGCAGAAAGACGGCGCATGATCAGCACCTCAGAGGTGAACCACTGAAAGAAGGTCAGTCAGTCTTCCTGCGCGACTTGAGTACCAGGGGGCGTCACAAGATGAAAGACCGCTGGAGCTCGACAGTGTATTCAGTCCTCAAAGCACCAAAGGAAGGAGGCGCCGTCTACACAATAGCCCCAAAGGATGATCTGTCTAAAGTAAAGCATGTTTACCGTACCTTGTTGAAGGCGGTGGTTGGAGCAGAGCCCCCTGACCATGCGGTGGCTAGTCATGCACCGCCCCCTGACAGCCCAGTCTCTGAGTCCTCCTGTGATGGTGACTTGTTGTTCCTGGTCCCTAGGACTGCTCCCCTCCCCACCCTTCCAGCCACTCGGGCACGGGCCGAGACTGAAACCGCTCCTCAACAACTACACCATCGACCTAACATGGATCCCACTGTGCC